>NC_134481.1:4286887-4316887 GCF_964194025.1 Convolutriloba macropyga
CTATTTTGGACGTTTTTTCGGCCATTTCTGATGTTTTTTTGGCTGTTTTTAACGTTTTTCAGACGTACCAAGTCTTGTCCAAGACTTGCATTTAGACTTGCACGTCTCGGCCAAGACTTGCATTTAGACTTGCACGTCTAGGCGAAGACTTGCATTTAGACTTGCACGTCTAGGACAAGACTTGCATTTAGACTTGCACGTCTAGGCCAAGACTTGCATTTAGACTTGCACGTCTAGGCCAAGACTTGCATTTATACTGAGAAGTGTAAAAAATGACATGATCATAGCTCTGAATCAGTACTGATATAAGACTTGCAATTTGACGTGCCCAGTACTGATATTGACTTTCCGTTCAGGCCGGGATATGATTTTGTATTGATGCGAGGATCCCTTTCCCAGGTTAAGGTCCAGACCCAATTTGATTTATGATCAGAGCCCAGTCGAACGTACACCCGTGTGTTCCCAGACCAAAATTACAGGGTCTGGAGGGAAGTTCGAGCCCACTAGAGTCTGGACCGTGGTCTGGAGTTGGTCTGGTCAGAGGTCATTTTGGTCCGAAAATTTTGATGTCGGTTCGAGGAATTCTTTTTGGAATGAAGGCCCTCCACTTCCTTTTATTTCAGAATGGAAGTCGTCCGTTGGACTGGTGGTACGATCTACTAGAACCTACAGCCAACAATGCTCTCTTGTGGAGGATTGAGACACCTTTGAGATGTCTCAAGATGAGTTTTGGATTTGTCAACTCAATCCTTCTTATTATCCTGATTAAACCTTTCCAGAAACCGTTGGTCGATGGAGTCGAGATTTTAAAGCAAATACTTTGGCGAACTGACAATACTGGTCGGGATGCCACCGCTAAAACTGATTAGTAATGCATTGAATTGGTCTATATTTTCAAACAAACGCAGTCAAACTATGCAATTTATTTTTGGTTAAAAATCAGACAACACAATTAAAATGATGCAATCATCACGTTGTATAGTTCGACGAAAAAATATATAGAAATAAAATTTTTTTCCGGCAATTAAAATAATTCATAAAATTTTTCTGAAATTTGTAGCAGTTTTTTGTTGATAATCCAAAAACTTCTCATACAAAATATTTTGCATTCTCTCTCATATTTGTTTCTTTCTTTCCTTCCTTGCTATGCTACGAACAACTAAAGGCCGTGCAATTGCACAATGATTTTGTTAAACTATGTTTTGGTGGGTAAAGCTATGTCAGATTAGGGGGGTAATGGGGGGTAGCGGGGGGAATTTTTAGATTTTGCCCCCCAAAAATTACCCCCAAAAAGATGTAAGTTTAAGGGGTAATATCAGGGGGTAAAACGATGTGAGATTAGGGTGGTAATGGGGGAATTTTTAGATTTTACCCCCAAACATTACCCCCCCACCCACAAAACAAACAAAAGATGTAATATTAGGGGGTAAATTTAGTGGGGTAAAGCGATATAAGACCAGGGGGGAATGAGGAGTAATGGGTGATTTGTTAGATTCCCCTCCTTCCTGCGCCCACCCCCGAAAAAAATTACCACTCAAAAAGATTATAAAATAGAGGATAATTTTAGGGGGTAACACGATATAAAAAAAAGGAGTAGCGGGGAATAAGGGGAATTGTTGGATTTTACCTGTCAAAATTAGCATCTAAAAGAGATGTAAGATTAGGGGATAATTTTAGGGAGACAAAACGACGTAAGATAAGGGGGTAATGGGGGAGCAGGTGGTTTGGATTTAAGATTAGGGTGTTATCAGTTTGTAAGGTAAAGCGGTTATGGGGAGTAAGGGGGGATTTAGACTGAACCCCCAAAAATTACCCCCAAAAAATATAAGATTAGGGGTAATTTTACAGAGGTAAAAAAATGTAAGGTTAAGGGATTAAAATGTTTAAGTTTTACCCCCCCCCCCCCTTAAACCCCTCTTACATCGTTTACCCTCCTACCCCATTACCCCTACTCTTGCGTTGTTTTACCCCCATTACCCCATACCTTGCCATCGTTTGCCCCTCCATTACCCCTCCATTCTTGCATCATTTCACCTCCCACAAATTACTCCAATTACCCTCACTCTCACACCGAAGTACCCCCCTATACCCCACAAAACGATATGAGTTTTGAGGGGAATTGGATAAAAATTTCCTTGATTAGCCCCCGAAATATTACAATATTATGGGGTAAAAATTTGACACGAGTACTTCGACGAAAAATTTTTCCATAGAATATAGATAAATAGAAGTATTGAAAGGTTCCTAATAATTATGTAATGCTATGAACAATTAAAAGCCCTGGGTATACTTAATGGTTGTGTCAATATGACGCCCCCTTTTTTTAAATTTACTATACAAACAAGAAGTTTGAAAATTTCAAACACAAGGAAATAATTATGCATAAAAAATTTAACCGGGATTACAGATTGCCATGCACAAAAAAGTTTATTAAACATCAAACACTTGAAGCATATTTGAAGTCACGCCATGATGGGTAACAATTAATTCTACGTGATGGTTCGCTAAGAAATGGATATGTGAGATCAATTTTAGATTCGAATAGAGAGATGGGTAGCTGCAATAATGAAAATAGACGTATATTGGCACACTGTTCCCTATTGAATACGTGTTAATTCGGATGATAGTTTTTACTGAGAAAACCTTCTAGAGGTATTTTCCAGTTCTTTTTAATGCGATTAACTGCTCATGGCGATTAAAAAGCATTGGATTGGATGAAAATTTGTAACTAAAAATTTGCAACTGAAACCAAAATCATACTATTCTTTAGCTGCAAACGCACCAGGTAACTACTTTTTTTCACTTTAAGGTCGCATGATCTCTCTAATTTTGACAATAGCTTTTTTCATCAACCAGCTAATTCGTTCTTCTGAATAAAAAAAAATTCGCTCTATTTGTATCAAAAGAACGACTGGCTATTGTAAATAACAAAAGTCTTAGGATTTTAGTTAAAAAATTTCAAGGAAGCTAAATCTCATTAAAAAAATAATAAACACTAATTACAATAAACATTAGATAAACATAAAAAGCCATTTGCGTATGCATTAATTTAAGCTCAGCTTCAAAGCGTAATTAATTGTATAAGAGTACACCAGGGTTTTTTACTTCATTTGCTGCTCTTTTTGTGCTTAGAGGACTCTTGTTTGAAAGATTTTTTTACTCAAGAGATATACTGAGTTTTACCTGTATTAAGGACAAAATTGCGTGTTCCCCTTTTAAAATTTCTCCTCAGTAGGAAATAAAAAGTTTGTTTCCAGCTGAGAAAAACTATTTCTAAAGTTGACCAAATTTCAAAGATTTCTCTCATTGAGAAACCGGACTTTATATGCCAAAAACAGTCGAAACCAACTGAAAATGTAAATACTCCAAAAAAATTGAAAGGAAATCTTTGTCAAAAAGAGAAAAAAAGGCAAAAGGCAGCATCAACAATATTCAAATAGGTAAATACGACACATGGTAGATCATTTGAAAATCCGTCTTAGAGAGAAACGTGAAGCGTTTCGTCTCAGACAATTATCAGAATGATAAAAAAAATTGGTAGTTGCAAATTTAAACCCGTTTGGAAAATTGTCGAACGTTGCAAAGTTTCTAGGGAACTGTCGTTTCCTGCAGTAGCTTGATATTTCCAAACTGATCATCAAATGATGAAAGAGACTGATAGCGCAAAGGAAAGCGGAGAGCTCTCAAAAGGCAAAAAAAAAATTGAGGGTTGTCTGCTCTGCGAAATCGTGACAAAGTTATGAGTTACACTGATGTAATCACTGCTCGATCAAAAGAGAAAAAATGACCTGGAGTTAAGCAGTACAGTGTTTGCATCTTTTACCAGTTGCTGTAGATACTTTTTTACAAAACCAGACTTTTCATGACGATAATGCCGAAGACAAAACCATTTTTAAAACCATTTTAACACATTAAATAGACTTTTTTGATAGTTCTTAACAACCGACAAAAATTAGTAAAAATACGAGTTTAATTTCAGAGTGAAAATGGTAGAATTCAAACATAAAAATTTAAGGAAACATTTGACAAAATGCTTCATTTCGAAAGTGATATTTTTTGTCCTTTAGAGAAGTTTCAATATCGTTAGAAACACCATATGATGTTGAATTCAAAGCAACATTCAAAGAAGTTTCGTGATCCAGGTGGGGACATTTGCTCAAAACTACAAAACACTTTTCTCATTTTCTTTCTAATAGTCATTTCTCGACTCTTAGTAAATCGGATTAAAACTATACAAGTCGAACCCCGAGTCGAGGAATAATCGAAAAAATGATAAGCGGTGAAAACGTTGATTTTATTTACCGCAAATTTCGTATATAATTTTGCGGTGAAATGCGGTGAATGCGGTGGATATACATATTTTTACCGCTTACCGTAGTGTTGAAAATACATAGATTCATTGCTAAGAAAAAAGTGTTAAAATTGTTTGAGATCAGCAGCGAATGCGGTGAAATTACACGAATGCTACTAATCGTAGAGTAATACACTTACTGTATTATAACTTAGAGTTCGTTGACGAGGCAAGTGATAAGTTATCTCCACTGCTACTGCAATTTTTGATAAGGCCTCTCAACTTTCATTTTATTTCTTTTCACTTTTTTGAAATTTTGGGTCAGGTAGTTTTTTTCGGGTAAAACACGTTTATCGGCCTATATCTATTAGCAAGTTGATCTTTCTGTAAGCTCTGCTGAAAATAGCCAGATCAAGGATGCACATTCGAACATCCCAGGCCGAGGGTCACCCTCATTCAACGCAAAAAATTGCAAGATAAGCGGTGAATGCGGAGAAATTTGTAAGATAGGCGATGGTCTCCATTACTTGCGTCTTTTTTACTGAGTGACACTTGGGCGGTGAAAGCTGAAAATGCGGTGAAATATTGTAATTTCATCGCTAGAAAAAGCGGTGATCTTACAAATAATCACCACAATCCAACGCCAAAAGTAGTAGTTTCACCGCTAAATTTGTAAATATTGCAAAAGTTCAACGAGCATCTTTTACAAAAAGTAGAGTTAAATAGATTTAAACTCAAAACAAATATCCTTGAAGTTAGTAATATGAGGCGCAGTGAAGAAGACATGGCTGAACAACAGGAGTTGGGAAGGTCGAACCTGAGAACGACCCTTAATTTGAAGTAAGCGGTGAAATGTGGTGGGTTTTTGTAAGTTCATCGCTTACTCTAGCGGTGAGATCACATAATTTCACCGCATTTCGCCACACAATTATTTACAAAAGTTGCACTGGAAAAAAATAATTTTCATGGCTCATCTTTCATTTGTTCCATTTTTTTCTCGACGCGGTTCTCTCCCGTTGTTTGCAAATCCTTATTATCCCATTTCGAAGCATTGGAGCACTTTTCCCTTGACAATTCATAAATTGAGATTGTTGTTTTGACAGTTTTAATGGCGATAGGGAACAATTGACATCGCGGTAGAGAGCTTGGAACAGCCCCGGGAACTTGTCAAAGAACTTACACTGCATAACTTTCGAGCATAAGAAAAAACCTGTTTTCCATCATCTGTATCGGATGATAACAGACCACCTCTGCGCACGTACTTTATACCCTTTGTAGTTATTACCAGAGTTATTGAGTTATTACCAAATCTGAACTAATTTGGTACAATATATTTTTTTAAAATGTTCCCATTGAGTTCTAAACAACTTATTGTGCACAGGTTTTAAACTATGAAATATTCAGTTTCAGCTGGGTTATACTGCATTTTTGCAATATCCTCAGAGCTGAAAGTTTTTAATTACGATCTTTATCTCAAAAAATATCATATGAGATATAAACACTTGATGAGAAATCGTTTTGATTTTAATTTTAATGTTGGCGTAAAAACCTGTTGCAGTTATCAGAATGGCGCTTCCTCTTGAAATTTGAGGCTATTCATGTTTAATATATGAGCTCTAGTTGAAAAAAAGAACAAAGAAATGTTCGATTTGTTTGGCTTGAAACGTAAGAAAACTTCGGTACGTTACGTTCGATCAGTATTGTTGTTTCTGAACGTCAGAGAGATTCGGTATGTTCAGTTTTAAAAGAATCGGTACGTTCGGTATTTAAACGTATGAGATCTTTTATATGTTCGGTTTTTTATGATAGGTAGTAAACGAATTATTGAACTTAATTTCTCTAGCAATCCTTATTGAATTTTTTATTCTTCTTTGTTCGAGCAATTAGGCAACTGTACTGTAAATGATTGTGTTGAAAAATTCATTTGACAATATTTTACTTCTAACCAATCAGAACACAGCTTAGCCTAAATGATGTCGTTTGTTTCAATGAAAATTGTGTAATAGACTCATTTCTCTTTCCGAATGCTGCAAAGATTTCTCTTTCTTGGGACAAATTGCTCTAAGATTATTTCCTTTCTGCCAGAAGTTGGAAGACAAAGAATTTAAAAAGACACACAATCAGATTTCTTCAAGATAATCGTTTTAATCCTGCAATGTCAAAAAAATCTGTTCAACCATCGTGAACATTCAGGTAAAATGTTTTCTTAGTTATGACTACAACAGAGGGACTAAAAAAACTGCAAGAGGAAACTGTCGAAAGAATCTCACTTGGTTCTTCCACTTAAATTTTGAAAAATAGTACCCCTCTCGTAAACCACTTGTTTCGTTAATGCACATCCTGGCAGCACACTCTGAGGCAATCTCCATTATCTCTGATAATGTCCTGCTAAATAAATTCCGATGCCGTCTGACAATTTCCTAAAAGATTGTAGAATTTGTCAGAAAATCCTGCATATTTTCAGCTTCAGATGCGATAACATTTCCCTGATAGACTAATATTAGTGGCTTTTGCTGTGTGAATTTTGACATACACCCCTTTCTTTCAAATAAAAGTGTCTCGTAGGATAGACTGCCTGAAATGAATAACGCAAATAATTAATTATTTCTTTACCTGTTTTCCTGCTTTTTAAGAGGAAGAGCAAACTTGTCTGCGGTTGGTTTCAAAAAGATAGATGTAAATTGGGGAATTGAAAATGTGCAACGTACTCTCTCCACAATTTAAGCACGTTATAATATTTAAAGAAATGGACTGAGGCTCCGTAATATTGGAACTATTAATCTATCGGTACTTCACAAATTTTCAATGAGCTTTTGATTTTTTGATCGAGCAATATGGTTACTAATCTGCAAATGATTGTAGCAAAAATGAAATGTTTATTTTATCAACCAGTTCAGATATAACTCAACTGGAGAATTTTTTTTCTTTCATTGGGTCGTTCAATATGCCCATTTTTCTGCTAAATCTCACAGCAAAAAACCATTCTTAAAATAGTGTCTTCAAGATGATCTTTTTTTAAACAGAATTTTGCATGGTGATAATTTTTTTGTCAGAATGTTTTTTTTGCTAGAGCAGAACCTGACAGATGTCTACAGGATTTCATTCATTCAAATAAGATATTCAGTTAATTCTGTTAATAGTTTCTTCAGAATTAGATTGCAAGAATATTAGGGAAACATCTATTAACCTTTTTTAATTTTTTAAAAATAATTTTTTTTTAATAATGAAGTATTCTGGTCTACAAGAGGTACAGAATAAGAACACTCTAAAATGGTTTATATAAAACCTATAGTCTGCTCAGATCTAATTTTTGGAAGACGGCTCATAGCTATCTACTAAAATACCCTAAGATTGACAACTTTAAGCTCTCAACCTTTATCATCTGACTATTTTTGTCAATAGACTACGACCGCAGATCGCTAACTTCCCGGGTCGAGGTTATTGGGTAAATTTTTGTAAGAAATGCGGTGAATGCGGTGAATCTTTGTAAGAAATGCGGTGATTGCGGTGAATGCGGTAAAAATAAAAATTTCACCGCATTTCACCGTATTTCTTACAAAAATTCACCGCATATGATTTCCAAAGTTAGCTCAGTATGATTTAAATTCACAAGAAATTTTAAAGAATTGAAGTGACAGTTGGCGCAGTAGACTAAGCAGTTGAAGGAATGCAGGAGGGCAAAGGTTCGAAACCGTGTGGGGACGATCCTTATACGTGAGAATACTGAGAACGCGGTGAAAATAAATAATTCACCGCATTCACCGCAAATAGATGTTAGAAATACGCGGTGAATTTTTTTTCACCGCATTTCACCGCATTTCTTACGAAAATTCACAGCCAAATCTCGACCCGGATTTTAAAAACAATGCTTTTTTCACAAACACTGCGCTCTAGCAACGCTTTACTTCCTGTATACAGTTTATTCCCCTCCATTTTACAACGTTCTACACCCTTCCCCACTTTCTGGGCATTCTCCGTGTCACGCGACTTTACCCACACAAGACAGACTACACCAGCAATCATACAAAATTGAGAGGGATTTGGGTAGCTGGCATTGTCAGGGAAAACTTCAGCTGGCAAAATTTTCTGAAGTTGAAATTGAGCAGTCAATTCAACTCCTTGATATGAGTTTTATCTGACATATAATTTTTATGTGACTGCTTTTGATGATGTCAAATTAATGTCTAGTTATGTCAAGGTAAGAACGATAATTAATGTAGGCTTATGTCTGATTACTTATTGGATGAACGCGAATGTTTTTATAGATGAGTCTAGTCATCCAAGCGAGCTCCTCAAATTGAGTAACTGTTCACATGGTTCTTTCATTCTATAATTGCCCAAATTCAGTTGAGAGGTTAATACCCATAATAAAATCATTTGTTTACCTTCAGATCAATTTTTGGATTACATTTTTTTCATCTCTGCCAAAAACTTATATACTGCAAAAATTTTCACATTCAGAGTTTTTGCCGGAATTCCATCTCTGTATGCGCTTGGTTTTCGTCTTCGAAAACCGCGCTCTGATGGTCTTCCACTGAGAAATTTGATACAAAAGTGCTCAACGTCTCTGAAACTAGTTTGGAAGAAGCAATCGTGGTTGCAGATTCAAATTTAGACTGTTGATTCAAATTTAGATCAATAACAATTGCTATCAGCAATACAGGAGAATGGCAACCCTAGTCGAGAGTCCACTCAAAGTCGGTTAAAAAAGCGAGATATGACGGAGATGAGCTGAATTTGAGCGAAAAAAAAATGCAGGAAACGAGCGGAATTTGAACAGAACAGAAAACAAAAGCAATGAACGGATGAAACATAGAATCTATAACAAAGTATAGTCAAATTAAAGAGTAAGCGATTCTGCGTAGGATAATATAGATTTTTAGGCTCTATAAAATAGGCTTATATGATGTATTGCGGTTTTTGAAGTCTCAAGGTCTAATAAATTGCGTGTTTTTTATTTCGCTTAAATTCGGCTCGTTTCTTGTATTTTTAATTCCGCTCAAATTCTGCTCATTTCTTAAAATTTTATTCCGGTCGAATTAGTCATTTCATTCATTTTTTAATCCAATTCCAGTAAAAAACGTTTCTGTACCATATAACCAAAGATGCACAGGCCTGAATTAGAAAAAAAATCACAGATGGTCCCAAGCCTGATTCAGAGTCTGATCAGATCAAATACAAGACTACTAAGAGAATACTTCACAGTCGATCTCGGAGGTTTCAATTGACGGAGAAAAGTCAGAACTTGGGGGTCTCTGTCCAGAGAAATACAAAGTGTTTTTACTCTCTGCCAAAAAAGGCCAAGTCTTGGGTCGCTTTGTGAAGATTGAACCCAAAATGCGGTGACCTCCTGACAGACACGACGCAAGACGGATGACAGAAAGGGGATTTCGGTTGACAGAAAGGATCCAAGATTTGGTTTTTCCTGGACAGAGGGTTCGAATGTTTCACTTTTCTAGGTTCAGGGAGGGTTCAGTGAGGTTACGAAAGTTACCAAAATTAAGTTCACGACTCTTGGTAGGATATGGGAATTTTTCACGGCCCAAAGGATCCTTAAAAATACAAATTCAGAAGTCACTGTTGCTGAAAAATGACAAATTATAGCCGAAAAAATTATTAAATAACCAACCACCCAAAATCAGACACACAAAAATTACTAACAAGCCCACTCACGCACACTCAATGAAAAGTTCGTCATGAATAATTTGAAGAAAAAAATATTCTAGGGCGATAATTTTGAGAATTACGGAAAAAAAATTCTTGAAAACCTAACATTTTCCCAGGCATGCTGGATCTAAAGTTTTTTGATTTACATCCCACGCACATAGGGGGACTTTGACTTCGAGTTTCGTTCGTTTTCAACCACTACTTGATTAGCTGTAAAAAATTTCTTATAAGAACATTTTGCAAAAGCGCAAAAAAACGGTCGAAAACACAAGTTTGTTCTTGGACCAACTGGATCAAGACTTTTTTTTCCATGGTCAAATCGAGAATCGACAAATCGAGAATCTTCGGGATCAATTTGTCAACTGTTTATGTGATACAGACAGTTTATTTTGTAAAACAGCGGAAAAATTTTGATCCACTCAACCAGCAAACCTTTGTTTTTCTTTCAGTTTTCAATTTTCCGCTAATTTTTCTTCGGGAAATAACACGTAAGAATCGGTCGCATCTGAAATCAGAACACTCCCTTTTGACTTCTCATACAAGGTCATTTGATTAATCAGTGCACTTGAATAGCAAAATCGATTCTGAGACTTGGCAGTGAAATCTAAGATTTGCGTTTTCTCTACCAAGAGAGATCCCAAGTCTTCAAATCAAATGCTGGAACCAAGGCAATTTACTAAGATAAGCAATTTAAAATCGAACAGAAAACTTAAAATCGAGTGAAAATATTATAAAAAAATGCCCCGATTAAATGAAAAACATCCTATCCTAATGATGTCAAGCCTAACTCTGATCAGAGAAACGCACAACTACTGTTCGGCTCTGCCCAAAAAAACCCAAATTCTTACCATCTCTCTGCCTAGAGAGGTCTCAAGTCTTGGCTCCTCTACCCGAGTCTTGGAATCCTCTGCAAAACTTCTGAATTAAGCCTGATAGGCTCTGCGGGTTCGGCACTGGTAGTGGCTTTAAGCGGATTTTAAACTCACCGCTCAAACTTGGCTGATTTCTTGAATTTTCCGCTCATTCCTCGACCCGGGAACCTAAAATTGTACATAATTTGTACAGAGGAAACTGTACATGAACAGCAATTGTAGCATATATTTTCCTATAATTGTATATAGTACATCTGTCAACGCTGGTACAAACTGCTATAAAAAGTAATGAGGCAATCATTAAAAATTTTACGGGAAAATGGTAACAAATTGCAAGTTATTAATTTATGAAGATGCTTAGCTGACATTGAAATTTTTACTTTTATCAGCACAGTTTTAAGCCTTGTATGGCCTGAGCAAAATACCTATTGATCATGGTAGGGCTAAAAATGTCACAAATTACATCTTTGAACTATATTATAACTTTATCTCAGAAGTCCCAATACGGCTATGTTCGGAACTGTGGAAAATTTGAGTAAAATTTAATGGGGGCCCTTCGTTTTTGTAAATATTGTCTCACCCAATGAGCGGGGAGAACATAAATAATTTTCAAGAGTTCAATGAAGAATGAAACGGGAAGAATTCTGAAACGTAAGGAGAACAGGACTGATGTTATAGAGAGCGATTGAGAAGAATGAAGAATTCTTCAACCAAAAACACACTTATTTGAACCTTTAATGTGCAAAAACTTTTGATTCCGAATCAAAGTTTGATAACAAAGATTTTGTATTAATTCACATATAATTTTGTCTAAAAATTTGACACTGTGGCGTACTAAGGCCTTGCTGTGATCGAAGTTACAAATCAAACAGACATCTAGATGGGAAAATTTTGACGAATTATTTGAGCTCTCGACTGCGTGGATTTTTCTCAGAGTTTGTGATATCAAAGAAGAATTTCAAAGCGTTTATTACTTCAATAATCACTTATATACAGTTTACAATATTTACAAGAGTACTTATTAATGCAAATAGATTATAATGACTAATACACATCAAAAATATCTCCAGTTTTATTTGTACAGGAATTGATGGAAAAAATCTTGAAACTAAAGCCATGCTAATATAATAGAAAAGGCAAGCCTACTGACTTTTTGAAGTATTGTTTCAAAATATTTTCCATTGAAAAACCGATTAATTTTATTCCAATGTTAATTTTGTCACAAACTGGGCAATAATTCTCTTGTTAATTAAGCAGTTTAAAAATCAAATGTTAGTTAGAATTTTTACAAAATTTTAATTCAACAAAACTACGCATAATTTGAAATTATCAATTAAACTTTGCAACATCAGATAACAAAATATTTGATGAAAAGGGGCTTAACCAGTAAAATTTAGAATTCCTGCAACTTTTTTGTAAGCTTACTTTTTCCATTTTTTTAACTTGGTATTTCTTGCCAAGTCATGATTAACTTTTCTTGGCTATCTTGCCAAGATCTTGTTTCTTGACAGCCATGCAAAGATCTTGCAAGTTCGTACAAATCTTGATATCTTCATGGTAAGTACCATGTCAGGATCTTGGCAAGATTTAAAAAAATTTAGTATGTTTCTTTTGAAGTTGTACCAAGTTTCAGTTCATTGGGCTGTGCGATACGATCGTTGTTAGAGAATCGGTTCTGACCAGTAATTTGAAGAGGCTATATGGATAGGTTAAGCACATTAGATCAATTCAAATCAGCGGTAATCAGCAAATATGTTTGTTTTTTTTTAAAGAAAAGTTTTTGAGAAGTGATGCAGGTGTTTAGTGTAACGAGATCTCGGCGATTGTTGATTGTATGATGTAGCGTGATGTGATATAATCTCCTCCTTGAATTTGAGAGTACTAGAATGCCTAATATACTCTGTCTAATCGCTAATAAGAATTGGTTCAGCCGCGAACAGACCCCCCCTCCAAGTTTCTAGGTCAGATAATGTATACCTATCTACTTACCATATATTTGCCACAGTGTAGGGATTTATATTCTTGGGGTTCTATAATGGAAAACACCAAAAGAAAAATCCAGTCAGTCCAAAGTAGTTGTAAGTTTTTATCTCTTGTTAGAACAGGAACGTTAGAAGAGCGGAAAGGGCGAGCGCGACCAAGTATTTCTCTCCGCCAAACCTCAGTGCCAAATCTGAAACGGCGAAAATTTTGACATTGATAAAAAAACCAAGTGCGTGTTTTTTTTTTAAATTAACCTATCTCTTCTCCGAGTTGTGGAGTAAATAGAACAATAAAAAGTTATAACCGAAACGCAGGAACGTGAGCTTTTAGTCGCTATGTCTGTTTTATTCTATTCTTATTTGTACAGCACGCCTAATGTTACTAGAAACTATTGGTACCACAAATTATTTTTAGTGCACGCCAAATGTAAAAAGTTCACTGAAGCTTTAACTTTTTTGGGTGGTCTTGACATCTGACGGTTAAAAGCCTTTCTATAATTTTTAAGACTCCTAATTTTTTAATGATTGTCCCTATAGCAACTCTAAAACATATTTCAGCTCAAGTTAGCTACATTTCCAACTTTGCTCAGGGTAACACTATGAACACCAAAATTTAGCATTAAAATTCTACAAAATTGTTAATTTTCATATTTTTCTTCAACCTCGTTCAATGGTTTTTCCTTGTTGCTTCATAATACCAGTTTCTAACTTTTTTTGTATATTTTCAGCAGAGTTGTTTTCAAATATTAAACGTCTTACAAAAAAGCCATTGTTTTCTTGGCCTAAGTTCACATCACACTATTGCTCATAAAATTTTAACATACTTTTCAATCTTGTTAAGTCGATGACAAAATATCTGTTATCTAATGTTTTAGCTAGCACTGATTTTTGTCTTAGTCATATCCGTAAATATTTCGTTAATTAATCATATTTTTGTTGTTCAATATAATTTACCTTCCACCAATTGCCTTTGTACCTGCTAAACTTAAAAGAAGATGAATCGCATTTGACGCCAATTCACAAGTAGCTACTCAGGCAAAACTTTTTGTTGGAAGCCATCAAAACAAAATTGGAATACAAAAAAAAACATAAATTAATCTTAAACTTCTACGAATGCTCCCTCAATCTATTTCTTAAAATCTTGGTGATCGTATATTGTTGTGAAAACATTCAGCAGAAGCATTTAGCATTTGTTTACAATAATCAACAGCACACTAATACTACTAGCTTTGTCAGCATAGTATTCCAGCTTGTTGTATCTCTAAGAATTTCCGTTCTGCTGAAGGGGTTTTTAGTTCTTATCTTTTCCAATAAAATGATTTGCAATATAATTTGCCTATTTCATTTTCTTTTCAAACTGTTTATCATCAAGAGAGACAAATTGCAAAAAAACCTCGGTCCATAACTAGATCTGCTTCCAGTTTCTTTTAAGGAAACCACCATAACAATTAAAAATTAAACGCTAAATTCTACTCTAACACTTTTTTTATTTCTTTCTACAACTTTGCTCGTTATATATCCGTTCTTGATAAAAAGATTCTAACAGACGCAAACTTCATTTTATTAAAAAGCTGTAATAAAAAGCAAAAGGCTCGCAAAATTGTACTGATTAATTCACAGAAATTTTTAGAGCAAAATCACTGTCAGATTTGACAAAATTTTAGCTTCGCATTTTAGTGAAATAGTCTATTTTGTAGAGGTGCATCACGATTTGCCGACGAATAGTCTTTTCAGAGTTTAAAAGCAATTGTTTCAACTACTCCTGCACCTCAATTAAGAAACTGTTTCTTCTTTATAGCATGGTTTAAAAAATGCTCGTTTTAATATTCAAACGTGACCAATTCTTTGTAGGGTACTCATAATCTTGTTGGCTTTTTTTCAACCAATTTTTGTCGGTGAATTGATACATTTTTTTTGAGGTTCAATTAACAACAGTTTTTGAATTTGTCAATTCCATAAATTTGGATTTTTATTTTTTGTCTTTATTTTAATAAATGTCAAATGGCTATAATTTTTTCTTTCATACAGCACAAACACAATCATAGACAAATTAAAGACAGCTTCAACCGACAATTAGATATTTTTTAGACATTTTTAGGAGACCACAAGAAACACCAAAAATTAAACTTACGTAGTTTTACAATATTTTATATTCATCTTTTTCTACAGCAGCAATTATCAGACAATGTTTTTCGACCTTTGACAAAAAAAATATTCATTTTGTATGTGTGGTTCATTTCATATGTGACCATATGTGTTCAATATAGTCTTTATCTTTCTTTTCCGAAACTGCTAAACATAAACATAGGATACAAATAATATAAAACCTCAATGCACAGTTAGATGTCTGCATAATTTTAAGACATAATAAGCAGCAATTATCAGACAATGTTTTTCGACCTTTGACAAAAAAATATTCATCTTGTATGTGTGGTTCATTTCATATTTGCCCATATGTGTTCAATATAGTCTTTATCTTTCTTTTCCGAAACTGCTAAACATAAACATAGGATACAAATAATATAAAACCTCAATGCACAGTTAGATGTCTGCATAATTGTAAGACATAATAAGCAACACAAAAAAACTTAAATGACCTATTATTGTTCATTTTCTTCTTATCTTTTTACAATACGATTAAGCAGTACACAATTTTTTGATAAAAATCATTGGCAAAAATTGTTTTAACGGTTTGGTATTCAAACAAGGACATTTCGGGAAAATCTAATCTTTTCTAAAGTCTCTACAGCGCACTAGTGCTCAATTTTTATCAAGAAATGGTTCAGCCTTGTTATTTGCATGAAAAAGTTTTGATCAGTAGAGGTTCAATTAACTTTCAATACTTCTGAAAAAATTATTGGCCATTTTTGTATACATTTATTGATATCTTCAAATTTACTTTGTTCAATAACATTTACCTACTATTTCCAAACAGATAAAAAAAGAGAAACTATTTTAACACCATTGCAATCCACGGCTAGCTTTTCCCTAAAGACCAAAATTGAGACTTATAAAAATCTAGAGTTTTTTGTTCATCTCTTTTTGCCATGAATTTTTCCGGATACCATTTTTGGCCGCAGAAAGTTTTTCCTACGATTACAATAGTTCACTTCTTACTGTTACTCATAACCTTGTTAGTGAATATAATAGCTACTTCTTTGCATTCAAAAACTGCTGAACAGAAATAAACATTAATATCGAACGATTTCAATCCAGCATTAGTTTTGATTACAGTTTAACCTTTAGGAGTCCACCAAAACGCCAAAAACTAAACATAGAAATCGTGAATTTTTTTGCATCTTCTTCCCTAGACGAAATGGGACGGTTATCTGCTAAGATCTTGAAAGATTCTTGCGAAAAACGGTTATCTGCTAAGAACCCTGCAAGATTAACGGTTATATGGTAAGAGTCGTGTAAGAGCCCTCACAAGAAGATGACGCATAATCATACAAGAGTCTTGCAAGAGCCTTGCAAGATCTTAGCAGATAACAGTCAATGTTTGGCTGGGGTTTGCATCAAACAACCGTAAATAACAAGGCACTGATAAATCTACTTATCATGGAAAGTTATTTCAAGTTATTTAAATCTACTTATCATGGAAAGTTATTTCAATCTACTTATCATGGAAAGTTATTTCACTGATAAATCTATTTATCATGGAAAGTTATTTCGGAAGTAATATTTTTTTTTTATAAAATGTCATTTTCTCTTCAGGTTGCAAACAATTATTCGTTGCTCTTTTGCTTAGAGTTATATTGTTTAATTTCATTTTAATTTAGACTTTTGGTTACTTTGAAATGCGATCCTTTAGAGCAAGCGACAATCATTTTTTATGTTCACTACATTATGCTTTATGGAAGTTAGAAAAGTTTACTTCGAACCGCGAATTCTAGTCAACGAGGGTGTTACGCAATCTTTTCACTTTGTCTTTTTGTGCTTTTTTCTAACTTTTTTCCAATGAATCCAGACTAACGATTTGTGTTAGTTGGGTGCCTAAGTTCCAAAGGAAAGCATCTTTGCCAAAAAGATTTTTGTTTCGTTTTTCTGTTAAAAGAGGTGTTTAAAAGGAACGGTATTCAACAACAGGAAGTCAGTTTTGAATGCGATGTTTGTTTCAGACACTGTTATGAGAGGTCAGACAGGGAGTTGAAGGTCAGGACATAAAGTAAAAAAAATGATTAAAATATTGAAAAACTTGGAAAACTCTTGACTCCGTGAAAGAAAAATTTAAACAACAAAGAAAAAATTAGGCTGACTGTCGGGAAATATTTGCCGAAGTTTGGGCGTCAAAAACAAATTTCACATCGTTTTCAACAAAAGTGTAACCCCAGTAGGAAAGGCTATGATGAAAAAACATCCAAAGTACTAGCCAGAATAATCAGGTTGGAGTAATGGTGTTATGACTAGGGCCACAACAAAGAAGATCAGGGAAGAATTAGTAAAATTAAGAATTTTAAAAATTTGCTTGATTTTTACTGTATTTTTATAAATGTCGTTATTTTGAATCAAATTAATATAAAGACTTCTTATTTGTGGCCCCAGTCATAACACCAACAAAAGTCGATTTTTTTTTGCAATGAAGAAATCTGAAAAGGGTCTCTTACCAGTTTCCGAGTTTGATCCTTTTCCAGCACCCAAACATCCAACTTCAAAGTAGTCTTCGGCCCATTTGACTGCCTCGTAGTAGACGTCAAGTTGGAATGAGTACCCTGACCCCAGGGCAGTCATACCAGTCATGACGTGTTCACACTCCCAATCGCTGTTTCCATTTTGGCTGCAGATGTCACTGAAGTTGAGTCGTTGCACGTTGGTCAATGAGTCACATGCACCCCACTGCATATGAACAACAAATGAACATCTATCATTCTGTACCTGTACCTTTGACCTAAATTGTCCATTAGTACTTAAATATAATTAAAGAGTAGCTATATAAAAAAATTGCGAGCGAATACCGGTATCAATAAACCTTGTCCGGAAAAATTAGTCCCGGACAAAACAGGCCCAAATTGCAAAATAATCCTAGACGAAACAGTCCCATAAAATATAGTCCAATAAAAACAGACAAAAAAAATCCAGACAAAAAAGTTCAATAAAAGCACTTAAAATAGTCTTAGACAAAATAGTCCCGAATAAATTTTGAAGCAATGGTATACCAATAATAAGATTTACACCCGTTGAAAAGAAGGAAATAAGTGGACAAAACAGTGTAATTGTAGTGTAATTCTAAGAGTTTAATTTCTTCAAAATTGCAGTGTATTTCTAAGAGTGCAATCGCTTCAAAATTACACTTTTCACTCTTTTCCCCACTGAAAATTGGACTAAAGAGTGTAATCAAAAGTATTTTTTAAGAGTGTAAAAAGAGTGGAGTAAAGAGTGTAAAGAGTGTAAAAAGAGTGTAATTTTTACAAAATTACACTCTTACACTCTTTTCCCTGCTATTTAAGAGTGGAAAAGTCTTTACACCCTTAATCTTGCTTAATAACGCCGGACTAGGGGTGGACACCTCGGCCCGGGTACAAATGATTTAGAAATTTTTAACAAACACAATCTATGAGTAAAGCCTCCGAACGCACTGTTTTTAATTGAAATGAGTTAGAAGTAAACCAAAAACTTGGTTGAAAATACAAAATTTGGCAAAAAACATGTTGTAATCAGCCTAAAATTTGTTCAATTAAATAAAGTCATATGAATAACTGAAGGAAATTCTTTGTTAATTGGTGCGCACAATGTAAACTCTAGCTGGAAAATTTACGTTTAGTTGGGGCTGTTTTTTCAGGGAGTGTTTTGTGTGCTTTATTGGGACCATTTGGTCTGAGACTATTTTTTCTGGGATCGTTTTGCTATTTTCCACTATTCTACGAGGGAGGGTTTTGTTCGAGACTGTTTTGTCTGTTCAACACCAAAACAAATATGTGAGAGGTAGTTAGGTTCGACGGTAAGGGTATTTCACAAAACAGTAGTCCTTTTTGCATTGAAGCGAAACCGACGTGAAATGTATCGACAGATAAGGCTAAAATAGTTTTCATCAACATTGATTACTAAAACGAGGGAGTATACTGCAATTAAGTGGAACCTAATCATGCAAATATTCAGAAGAATCTCAGCGAAAAATAATTTGCGGCGGAAAATAGATTCCTCTTTTCAAATTCCAGCGACCGAAAATTCCGTTTAAGGAACGGTCTTTTAGTCGGCAAAATTTTTGAGTCTTTCACCCGCACAATGTACTAAGAAATAAATAGGATAAAAAAGTAAAATTAGAATACAAAAATAGATAGATTTTTTTTCAAAAATCTGGTACAGTTGGACTCTCGTTATGAACTGGCTACTTACATATTAGCATGTTTAACTGTGTAAGTTTGTTCAGTTGTAAAGGTGCTTCAAAAACTTGATATTACCCATTATACGACGAGTTGTTGTTGCTATTCAGTCGGCCAGTCAACGAGTGAAAGAACTTTTCATCACAAGTTATAACTGTTCATCATAAAAAAAACATTTGAAAGCATTCAAAAATATAATCAAATTTTTTCTTTAATATTGAGTGGTAAGAAATTATACAACAAAGGGGAGGAAAAGTCAAAAGATGCTCTTGAGGCGAGCTGTTTCAAATAAATCATGATATGTCAGCAATTTGCGGGGAGAGGAGTCATTGTTTTGTTCAAACGACAAAAGAGTTGATTTCTCATTTTTATTTGGGTAAAAACTTTTAGGCCTGTTTTGTTTTTTTCCAACTGCAAAGATGTTCTGTAGGTAGCGTAATTCATTCTGTGCGAACAGATTGGTGGCAG
Source organism: Convolutriloba macropyga (assembly GCF_964194025.1). Classification (NCBI taxonomy): domain Eukaryota; kingdom Metazoa; phylum Xenacoelomorpha; order Acoela; family Convolutidae; genus Convolutriloba; species Convolutriloba macropyga. The sequence goes on from NC_134481.1 coordinate 4,306,485, forward strand.
TTTTAAGAAGAACTACTGGACAAAAGAGTTTTTGTTTTCAGTTATCGACAATGCTGCTTTAGGAAAACACCAGTAGTGAGACTTTAAGACTTTATTTTGAGGTGTGGTATTGATTCCAGTTTTCACGTTCGGAGAAATATACAGATGCTTTGGGGAAAATTTGGTTTATTCTAATTAAGAGAAATATCTTATCTTTTTGATTAGTGCAAATTTAATGTTTATGCGAAAAGAAGCCCATTGTTAGTAAATTTTATGATAAATGCCTGACTAAAAAAATATTTTTTCATGGTGGCAATTTTAAGTGTGCAGAACAGCTTTTCTCCTCTAAGATGACTTTGGTTTACATTGTACTGTTTTGGTCCAAGTGGTTCAAGGCAGGTCGACTCTTAGTCCTAATTCTTCAAGAACTTTTTGTAGCTTTCATTCAAAACTGTTGTTCTTATTCTTTGACGGTGTCCTGCTCTGATTAATCAAATTGTTATCCGAAAATAGCCGCCCCGCCTCAAAATTGTTTTTTTTTGCTGTTTCCATGGCTTTTCGAATTGACGGCTTGGACTTTCTTGGCCCGTTGAGCCTTGCAAGAACGGAAAAAAAATCGCATTATTATTGTTTCGATTTCAGTTGTTTGGAAATTTGGACAGTAAATTTTGAGGCTTGTGAGCGTCAAAACCATGCAGCTACGCGGATAACAATAGAAAGTTTCTGCGCTTTTCATGGTATCTCTCCAACCTTTTTGAAGAAAATTCAGAATACCATTTTGTTGAGAAATCAGTCGAGAACAATACTAAATGTTGTCACTATTGTCACTCCGTTGTTGAAGTGTATGAGAAATAAGAGTTGATATGGCCAGATCCTTCATAATCTGGTTTAAATTGAACCAGTAGCCCACACAGGAAGAAATAAATATTCTGTTTTGTGATGGGGGAAACTATGTTGAATGCTCCTCCGCTGACACCTGTATCCAATCAAAAATTTGATGCTGAACCAATGACACACAATCTTTTTTTCCACCTCAAAAATTCGAGAACGGCTAGTTGATTTCTTAATCAGCAACAGCGAAACAAATGTGGAATCGAAACAGCTAACAGTCGGACCGACGAAACCGTTTATAGTGTAAAAAATCTTATGAAAGAAAATTTTCCTGCCTTGAGGGAAAGAAGGAAATGGCATCAATAGTTTGATTCGACAAATCAATCGTTGAGCTGACGTCGAGTGGAGTCTGGAAGCAAATACGCTAAGCAGTCAATGGCTTCTGGGAAAAGAAGTTGATAAGTTAATGCGGGCGGGTAAGCACAATTTAGTCCAAAATTGCAGGGTTTCCTACCTACGACCAAATTTTGTTGAGTGGAAGCGATTGTAGATTGAAAATCAGCAGCAACAAAATTCAACTATTTGCAAAATTTAACACAAAATTAACAACTCAAAATTGAGGACAGGAATGACCAGAAAAGATTTAATAGGCGCCTGGCAAACGAAGATAAACCTGAAGCGGAGTCTTAATTTGTATTCATGATCAGTGATTTTCCGCAACTTAGTATAGAATTCTGCGAGGAGCTCCGAATAGCTACCTTCAGATTAGGAAACACATAGCAATCCAAAGCATCGCAACTATCACTGGGAAGCAAAAATGACGTTCGAACCCCCAATTCAACCTACGATTGAACGCTACGTTGGGTATACTCTTAGAACCCCCGCTATCGTACCAAACGTTTTTTTTATACAAAATTACAAGGGGGGGGGGGGGGGGGGTAAATACAAAGCCCCCACATCTAGCCCCTGACCTTATATTTTGGATCGCAGTAGTGTTTCGTTATAGGACTTAACCAGACCAAATTTCAGGAAATCTGATATTCAATTGTGATTTTGTTCAAGTCAATTTCCTTGTCCTTAATCTCATCATTGAGCAAAAATGAGCTGAGAACCAGAGTAGATCAGTCAGTCAAAAAGTTGAAAACTTGCTGAAACAGTTGAAAATTTGTGAGTATTGCGCTGAATTGTTCTGAATTTTTCTTGACCACTATATCAACTATTTGATTTTTGTCTGAGTTAAGATTTTGAAACCTAGACGTACAGCTAGTTTGAAGAAGACCCCATCATCGCCAGCATCTTCTCCTAATCTGACAAACAAAGTGCAGTCCCGCCCCTTGCACGTCATGTTTGCACCGGTGAACAATGTTTCAGATGCTGAAACACAAAATAATTACCCGTACCGAACTGCCAGAGGCCGTCGTACCAGTTTTTCCAAAGATGAGTCTTTGTCAAGAGATCCCGGGTTGAGAAAATGTGACAAAACGACGCAAGAAGCGTCGTTTTTTGTCAAATTTTTGCCGATTTCGTTCGTTTTTCATGTAGGAAATGTCGATTAAAGTCGTTTATTGTCAGTATTGTTGGTTTTTGATGTAAGAAATGTCTATTATCGTCGTTTTTCGTCGGTATTGTCAGTCTCAATTTGTTTTGAATACAAAATAAGTAGAGTAACATTAAGTTTTGGGTGGCGCAGTGGAGGAGAAGATGGATAGTAATTTCGGGGTTGAGGGTTCGAATCCTGTCAGGTACTGTCATTTTTGTAAAATTTTCAGAGCAACAAAAACCGACGATTCTTACGTTTAAATACCGACGAAAACCGATAAAAACGAAGAAAAAAGGTAAGGGTTTTGATCGGTTTTGGCGAAGTAAAAGCGACGAAAACCGACAATTCTTATGTTCGAATCCGACGAAATTCTCAACACAGGAGGTCAAAATTTGGGTTTAGCAGAAAAGACTTGAGATTTCTCTCGTTAGTGATGTTTGGTATCACAATTCATTCTCCAATTTTAGCGTTTTTGGTATCAGATTCAGACAAAAACTGATTAGATATACACACACACACACACATATATATATATATATATATATATATATATAAATATATATATATATATATATATATATATATATATATACCCGGGTCGAGGTTTTTGGGTAAATTTTTGCTAGAATTGCGGTGAATTTTTGTCAGAAATGCGGTGATTGCAATGAATGCGGTGAAAATAAATATTTCACCGCATTTCACCGCATTTCTTACAAAAAAAAATCACTGCGAAAATCAATGCATTTCTTACAAAAAATCACCGCATTTGCTTTCCAATGTTTACTCATTCTGATTTAAATTCACAACAAATATCAAAGAATTAAGTGACAGTTGGCGCAGTGGAATAAGCAGTTGAAGGCATGACGGAGGTATGAGGTTCGACCGAGTGTAGGAGCAATTATTTTTTGTAAGAATACTGAGAACGCGGAGAAAAAAAATAATTCACCGCGATTCACCGCATTCACCGCAAAAAGATGTAAGATATACGCGGTGAGAATTATTTTTTTTACCACATTTCACCGCGTTTCTTACGGAAATTCACCCCCAAACCTCCATATATTCACCACCATATATATATATATATATATATATATATAGAAGAATTTTATATATATATATATATGTGTGTGTGTGTGTGTGTTGATTTATGATTCGAAACGGTAGGATTATGACTCGACAGACCGGGTCATTGTTCCGAAATACCAGATTTATGAATAGAAAGACCGGGTCATTGTTCTGAAATACCAGATATATGATTCGATTTACCGGGTCATTAACTTCTTCCGGGTCCGTGTATTTAACGACCCGGAATGACACCCCCCCCCAGACGACGTTTTGTCGAGTCATAATTCTACCACCTCGCCCCGGGGTGTGTGTGTGTGTGGGACGTTGGAACATATTTCGATTTCTAACTCAGATTATAAAACTCGTTCACAAGAATAGATTCGAGAGAGTGTTCAATGCCATCTATTGTTAAGTTGGTCCCGTAGCTGAATTGAATCTCAAATGTGTCTTCTGGGCCAATAGCATCTGCCGCCGAATTATCCACATTCACACAAGCGTATCTCTCCCGAGGCTGAAAAGTACTGCATCTATTCAAATGACCCAAAGTAAAGTTTGATTAAAAAAAACGATAATTGAATCAATTTTTGGAATAAAAACCTGGTATATAAACGGATGTTGTGATGATAGACTTCGGACATTCGCGGATCAAAAAACAGTCAATTGTGGTTATAAAAAAAACGAAAATTGAATCATTTTTAGTCAAAAAAATCAATTCTCGACAATTTAAAATTGTGTTAGACTATATTTTACCAAAACACCTTAAATCTTTATTTTTTCATATATCGAGGTCTTGCAAGAATCTTGCGAGAGTATCGTAAAAATACGCCCCATCCTGCAATATTGTTTCCTGAAATGGGCAAAGAGGGAAAGGATGAGAAAAGAGGTGGGAAACACACCCAGAACGTACTGGAAAAAGTCTCAAAAGTCGGGTTATTCAAATTGACTGGAGCCTTTTCCCACAATTTTCCAGCTTTTATTTTACCTTAAAACCTTATTAATCTTGGTAAGGCCTTAGTACTTAGAAAACTTATTACGGCCGAATTACGGACCGTAGTCAACTTTACAAGATCTTAGTATGGTTTTCATTCAAGACTTATACGGTGCCGTACTACGGTCGTACCAAGTTTTCCAAGTATGGGTAACCTGGGACGTCGTCGAGAATTATATATAAAAAAAATGAATTTTGTAATTTTTCCGGCATTCCAGCATATTCAAAACTTCCATTTAAATTTTGCTGCTTCTCGTTAGAAGTTATGTTGTAATTCAGCCCATTTACTTCAACTGCTAAAAAAAATGAGTCTAATAAGGTCAGTGGCATGTCCACCATTCATTTGCAAAACAACCCTTTTGACCGCAAAAACATGTGAGAACTTTGCTGACGGCTGTTGATCGTAAAAAATTAAATGGTTCTGAAAATTACTTTTTGGACACTTTAAAAAAAACGGTCGGTTTCGTACGAAACCGAAGGAAGTACACCTAGACTAGAAGAAATAAATGGAGAAGCAAGGCTATAAAATTCTGCTGGTTCTCCCAGGGGACATCATTACGATTCAATTCAAACGTCCACGAAAATAAACTTGTTTAACTTTAGAGACAGGATTTTGGTCGAAATTGTCTGCATCTTTAAAGTGTTGTCATATATTATTATATGAATTCTTAACTGATGATTTTCATTTAGTTCGATTTGCGCAATTTCTGAATAACTTTTATTTTCTAGATTTTTTCTATATTTAAGTAATCTCGCTTTTTGCGCAAACTTGAAATAAAATTAAGTTGCAACTCCTAAACAAATCACTACCAGCTAACAATGCAGTCTTTAAGATCTTACAAAAAGTAGAAATGTAGAGTGACATCTGGAAGACCCCCCCCCCCCCCGCTTAATTAAGAACCATATACGCCTAATTGTTAACCACCATGTGCATCATCAAGGCAAAGTTACCTCATTAATGGACAGCCCCCGAACCCAACGGTAGACAAAATGAAAGGTAGGATCTTGAGCAGGAGCTTAAGAGCATCACTTGCAAGTTACGTTTCAGAGGTACATGGCTGTGCACCGAGCAATAAAGTTTAAACAACATCAATCCTGACATCAACTTCTTTTTCCGCTCAGGTTGCTGGTATGTGGACAACAAAATTAACATTCGTAACGCGTGGCAAGATGCGGTCATTGTCGAATTACAGGCAAGCCAACTGGGAACGTGGGAACATGGGGAATGAGCTCTATTGACTTCCACTGCTGGTGGAGTGTAAATTTTTCGCAGATATTGTTAAATAAAAATAATTATTATTACCGCTAATCGCTAATCATTTCTCACACCTGGATCATGTTCTGAACCGAATAAGGAAATGGAAAATCATTTTGTGGACGTTTTTCTAATAAGAAAAGAAATGAAATTTGTTTCTTCTCTGCACTCAATTGATTTTCAAATTACCCTCCGGCAGAAATATTTGAGAGAACGATTGGTCCTAATGTTGATAAATTTTGTGACTTTAATATGCAAAACCATGGCGTTCCTCGCACAATCCCTCTTAATTAAGCGAAATGTCTGATTGGCAATCAAATTAAAAAATTTGTCGTAATGAAAAAAAATTGAAACAACACTAAGTATCATCGAGTTATAGGCCTATTCGAGATATAAATCAAACAATTAAAAGACGACTTGCATGTATTAAAAATGAAAAGGGATCTGGGATTTTGTTCAAAATCAAACATGCCTTTGAGTCTGTGATGTACCAACTGCAAATATGCAAAAAAAGCCATCAAAGTTTTCACCCTTTGACGCAAACTTTGGGTAGCAAAACATTTACTATACCATAATTCATGAACTTGACTTGCGAAATTTTTATTATTATTATTATTATTATTATTATTATTATTATTATTTTTATTAATATTATTATTAGTAATATTTTTATTATTATTATTATTATTATTATTATTATTATTATTATTATTAATATTAATATTACTGCTATGCTGGTCCCTAGGGAAAAACAGTGGCGGTTAAATACTCAATTTCGAGGTTTTTCGATTTATTTGCAACTGAAATTGAACTTATTCTTTTTGATTGTCACGCGCGCTTTTTATGAAGCGGCGAAGTTTAGACTGAACTAATTTAGTTACCAGACAATACCTGTTAACTAAAGAGTACATAATGTTCCGAAGAACTGAACTATAAATGAGCAACAACAACGTATGATTAAAATAGTAGCATATAGTTTAGAAGTGTTTATAGTAATAGGCTCGAATGCTTGGTTAACAATCCCCAGGGAATGAGTTTTTTGGTTACTAAGTCAATCCTTGGTGTTCCTCCTGGAATTACTCCGTAACATATCCCCCCGCAGGAAAGAATTTTGGTATCAAAATTCGCTTGGGTTGTAGAAGTCTCTTGGGTGGATATCGGAAATGGCACTTGGTGGGCCTCCTTCATGTTCTTCTGTTTCGTTATTGTCCAACTGATCGCCTTCCACTAGTTCGTTTGATGTATTTTGGACTGCGTCATTTTCGTCGTCTGGAGTGGATTCCAGATGGATTATGTCGTGTGTTTGTTTGCCGGTAGAATTCGAGCTGTCGAGATACACGACTTCGATAGGGTTGTCATTCTCAGGTTGTTTCTTCGGAGAATTTGTTTCCCAGACGTTGTCGACGATTCTATCAACGCGTGGGGTTGATCGGGCTTGGCTGGGGCCGGGGGTTGTTGCAGAGGTGGACGGTGAGTTCATGAAGTTGTTCGCATCTGAGTATGCTGTGATGCGAAAAGTGGGTCCCCCGGGAGTCTCGCGAATATTGAAGGTCTTTATTGTTTAGGGCTGGTTTTTAGCAGCGATTTGTTTTAGGATGAGCTGGAATAAAGTAGCTTTCTTTTATCGTTGCGCACTGATTGGCTGTGTTTTAGGGCCGCTTCCTTTGATTTCTGGGCAAATGATTTTGCTCTATTTTGATCGGTTTTTCTGATTGTGCATTTGGGGTTTTGCTTAGCTCGTGTTGGTCGAGCTTGTTTTCTTTGATTGGCCCTTGCCAACTTGACAACATCAGCGTGCCCCAGGGGTTCAGTGTTTACTGGGTTCGTGCGGCATGGTTGGATCGTGGCGGCTCGTGCAGCTTGCTCTTCTAAATAAAATCGTCTTAGTTTACGTTGGTTACTGTGGTATTTGTTAACCGTTTTGCAAGCAACCATATGTATAAATCGGGGTCTGTCATTGGTATACGTGTCCGGGGGAGTGGGGAGTGTTTGTGTTACAGTAGCTAAGTCGCTATTTCTTATTACCGTGTTTTTTCTATTGTCTGTGTCGAGTGTTATGGTGTGTGGGGTGTAATTGGTAATCGTTCCATTTGGAATGATATTCCATTGTGGTTTTAATGACCCTCGAGTTGTTGGGTTTGATTTACGTGCAATGGTTTTTTCTGACCATATTTTTCTTATTATATGTGACCTTGGATGTTTTATCACCAAATGCGATTTGTAATTTAGAGGGAGTGAACCTACCAGGGACGCGCGTGTGGCTAATCAGCGGCGCGTTCTCAGAATCTGAGGAATCCGGGGTTATTGTTCGTTGGGCGGGGTTTTGTTGTTCATCCTCTTTGTACTGAATATCGAGCTCTGGTTCTGAATCTTCGTCAAAATCCCACATTGCTTCCCGGGGGAGTGCTGGATGTTTCAGTTTCTGTTTGTCTGAAACAAAGGATCGTATTTTGTTATAAGTTAGCTTTGTTTGATTTGATTTAGTTACTATATTTGATAGTTCCGTATTTGGTGGGCGACCGAAGTGAGCTTCGAATGGTTTAATTTTTGTGACGGAATTGGGGATGAGCCTAATGGATTGGATTATTTTTTTTACAATTTGGGCTAGGTCAGCGTTGGACCATAGTGGGTCTGATTGCATGATTGCAATTCGACGTTTCATCGTTTGGATTAGGCGCTCTACCATTCGGGTGGCCCTATGGTCACCGGCCGGTGCGAGTATGAGTTTGATGTTTTTGTCTTTACAGTATACTTCAAACTCGCGCGCTTTGAAAGCTTGCGCTTGATCACATCTTATAGAGCGTGGTAAGCCATGAAAGTTACAATATTCTTCGAGGTATTTAAGCGCTGTTTCAGTATCACAATTTTTTTATACTTTTGCGTGGGGTAGCGTGTTAGGCGGTCTACCGTTACTAGTATGTAGTAGCCGTCCTTATGTTCGCGAAATGATAAGGGAACAGCGAAATCCATTTGGATTTCTTCTTTAGGTTCGTTTAATTTTGGTAGAATTCCTAATTGTGATTTTATTTGGATAGCTTTTATATTTTTACCGTTTCTAATGCAGTCTGAACATGATTGGACCTTGTAGGTCACATTCCTATGGATACGAGGCAACCATATCAAGTCTCCGAGTCTCAACATTCCAAGTTGTCCGGGATGCGTTTGGTGTATCGAATCGATAACCAGGTGTTTTAAGGATTTTTGGACCATTAGGCGATTGTCATAAAGAATACATCCCGAGGGAGTTACGGATAAATCGCGTTTAAGGGAGTAAAAATAGGGGTTAACTGTTTTCATTGTGTTCCAATCTCGGTCTCCAATTAACTTTATCAAGGGTGCGAGTTGTTTATCTTTTTTCGTGGCTTCGGCCAAGAACTCCTCGCCAAAAACTTGGCTTAGGTGCTTTCTGTACTCTGTCATGTTCGCTTGGTTCCCTAGGGGGTAGATAGATATGTTTGGGTCTGATCTGAGTGGGCTTCTATCCATGCCCTTGTTTGATGTTCCTTCTGTTTGGGCACTGATTGAGGTAAAGGTTTTTTGTTGTCTTCCATTTCAGATTTGTTGGGTGCTCTCTTGCGTTTGATAATCGAACGGAGGTATGTTTCAGTTGTTGGATTTTGTCTGGATGTGACGAGTACTTTTTGAGAATTTGGAAATGTAAAGTTAACTTTTGCAACTCGGGCTGAATGCCGGATTGGGGATTTTGAAATTGGGGGATTGTATACTGCCTGTAATGTGTTATCAGAGAAGTTATACTTTGAAAATAATAGATTTTGATTAACAGAATGATTTGAAATAGATGATTTTTTAAGGGATTTGATAGAAGATTTATAGGTTGGATTAGCGGGCGAATAAGAATGTATTGAATTGATTGAATTAGAGTTTGTAAAATTTGTAGCGAGAGCAAGCGACTGATCAGTGTAGCGAGATTGGCAAAAAGCTTTTGTTTTCTGTGCCGCGTGCGCTTTATTACTTATGACGTCATTTTGTGTTTGGTATTTGTCTGCGCTCAATTTTTCGATTGTGTCGTTTGGCAGAATGTACTTGAATTTATTGATTGTGTTTATTATGAATTGTGTATCGTCGGTGGATGGTGGTGGGGGGGGGGGTTGTGAGGGGTTTCGGCTTAAATAATCTGCGAACCCCATATTCTTCCCTGGGACATGCTCGATTGTAAAATTGAATGGTAGAAGTCTATCTACCATCGTGTTAATCGACTTTGGTATGTTTTATTGCATTTGTTTTCTTTCAGGGCTGAGAGGAGGGCTTGGTGGTCAGTTAGCAGTTTAAATTCTTGTCCATGTAAGTAATGTTTGAAATGTTCGACGGCCCATACGACAGCCAACAATTCTAGTTCGTTTGTACTGTAGCCTGATTCACAGTTATTTAAGAATCTGCTAGCGAAAACTATATTATGCCATACGTTGCTGTGTTTTTGTTCGATACTTACCCCCAATGCCTTTGTTGCTGGCGTCGCATTTGATGCGTGTTTCTTTCGTTGTATCGGAATTTTGTTTTCGTTAATTTGTTTTATCTTTTGTTTTATGTTGGTAAATGTCTTGGAGTGTGTTTCATTCCAGTTTAGGCGATTGTTTTTTTAACCTATTTTCTTTAATAGTGGTCTTACTGGTTCTGTTAGCTCTGCCAGTTTTGGAATGAATTTTATGAGATGGTGAATACTTCCCATGAATGACCGTAGTTGTTTTAGTGTTTTGGGGTGTTCGAGTTTCATTATGGCTTCTGTT
>NC_134481.1:4324387-4351887 GCF_964194025.1 Convolutriloba macropyga
CCCTAGGGAAGGTGCCACCCGCACCACACACCCCCGTCGACAAGAATTTTGGGGTACTCAAAATTCTTCTGGATTGAAGAAGTCGCTTGTGTGTAAGCTCGAGATCGAGCTCTTAGCGGGAGACGTAGATGGGGTCTTGTGCCCCTCGTCGTTCGCGGGCGTTGCGGTTGCGATATCGTTGTTCGAATCGTTTGTATTTTGCACTTGATGGTCGTTTGGGTGATCGTTTACTGGTGCCGGTTCTGTTGCCGGTTCATCTAGGATGTTCTCAGAGTTGTCCTCGCTTATTGTTATTATAGTGGTGTCCGCCGTGTTTGCGTTTTCGGAAGTTGTCGAGTCCAGGTATACAACTTCGACTTTTTTGATAGGCGGTTGGATTGGGAAGTCCTCCGTGGAGCTCATTTCCAGGCCAGTGCTCTCGTGGTTGGGTTGGCTCCAGATTTTTTCGTCAATTTTGTCCCATTTTGGAGTGGACTTCATGATGCCCTGGGGAAGTGTTCGTGCTGGGGGAGAATACGAACTGGAAGCTTGTTGTTGGTTGGTGGGGTCGTTTGTCTCCATCATAAAGTCCTGTGGGTCGGATGATGTGATGATTTCAAAAAGTTTTGTCCCTGGGGATTTCTTTCTTTGTGTGATATATAGTGCTACAGCGTCTACTAGATGGTCAATGCTTTGCATTTGGTATTTGTTTTTGTGTATTGCTTTGTTTAGTTTTTTGGAATCAAGTGCTATTTTGACTGATTTATCCTGTTTTACTGTTATTACTACTGGGCTAACGAACAGGTCGTCGGGACATTTTTCTAGTTTAGTGATTTGTTTGTCTTGTATTAGTTTGTCTAATTCGCGTTCTACTTTTTCGAGTAGGTGAAGGGGAACTCGTCGTCCTTTCTGTTGTATGGGGTTGTGGTTTTGTTTGAAAATCGATTTTGCTATGTGGTTTTTTGATTTTCCTAATCTGGTACATAAATGTGGGTATTTTTTGTATATCCATTTGATTATATTTTTCTCTGTTTGGATAGTAGAGATTGAATTAATTTGGTTACCTGGGGATTTGTTGGGTTTTTGTTGGAGTGCAATTCCCAGTTTCTGAAGAACGTCCCTGCCCATTAAGTTGTTAGTCTTATGTCCTACTACTAAGATTCTGCAGTTCTTTGCTGTCCAGGAGCCGGATTGCAGGGTGATGTTGATTTCTCCATCGATCTTTATGTTGTTGTTGTTGAAACATTTATATTTTGTTGGGCTGGAATATTGTTGTAATTTTACTCCAGGGTTATATTTCAAGATTTCGGTTGCTTGTTCCGCCGTGATGAAACTCCTTGGGGATCCTGTATCCGCCAACCATTGTACTTTTAGATTGTTTGTAGTTGTTTGCACCCAGACTTCTTTTGTCGAGTTCGCTTGGAGGTGAATGTTCTTTACTTCCGAGAATGAGTCTGGTGCGATGTGGTTAATGTCCGCCCAGTCCTCTGACAATTCTTTAATGTATAGTGCGGACTCCGGGTCAACGGACTCTGTTTCTTCCTGTTCGGGTTCTTCCTCATCGATTAACTGTTCCTGTATCTGTCTTACTCTGAGTTGATTGTTTTGTCCCTGGGGACGTTGTTGTTGAAATCTCTGGTTGGGTTTTCTGGTTGGGAGTGGGGGTATCTTAGACCTGCACATCTTGGCGAAATGTCCCGTTTTCTTGCATATGTTGCAGGTAGCTTGTTTGGCTCTGCACTGGTTCATGTGCCCTGCTGTAAATATACCCCCGCATCTCCAACATTGTTCGTTTGGTTTGTTTTGTTGTTGGGGGTTTTGTTGTTGGGGACGTTGGATGGGACGTGTGTTTTTGTTTGAAATTGCGTTTACTTGGTTGGTCCAGTTGGGGGCTGATGATCTGAGAATTTCTTTTTGATTCTCTTGGCCTCTTTCTCTTGATAGAGCAAAGTTAAGTACTTGTGCAGCGGTGCGCACTTCGGAGAGGAGTTCCATTTGGATTGTCGTATTGTTCATCTTGGCGATGAAGAAATCCTTTATTAGGTCTTCCTCTACGTTCCCCAGGGCTGCCTTTGAGCCCAACTTGCGTAATCTGCTCCAAAAAGTTTCCAGTGTTTCGTTTGGATTCTGTTGAACTGTTATGAGCTGGAACCTATCAAAGGTTAGGTTTCTGGGTCGAGTAAAGGTTATACCTAACTCGTATACGAGTTCGTTTGTGGAGCAGCGGTTGATGACAGTGTGGGGGTTTCGCTGATGAAATATTCTTATGGCTTCGGTCCCCAGGGATAGGTATGTTAAGCTTTTCACCTTCAGATCGGCTTCGTCCCACGTGTATCTGTCTATCATTGGCCCTCTGCTCCGTATTTGTTTGCACTCGTTTTCCCAGTCTACCTTGCGGCGTTCGTTTCTTATTTCTCTCTTTCGATTTTCTTCCTCGCTTGTGTTTTCGACTCTTTCTTCTAGGGTCGGCATTATTGGATAAAATAAATCGTTTGCTGTGGGTTTGATTCGTAGAAGTAAATCCACATGCATATTTTCCTTGGCCATTACGGCCATTTTAAACGTGGAAAACCACGTTGGCCATTCGTTTGACGGGTTTGCCCCGCTTTCCCAAAAGAGGGGTACACCAATCGGTGACTTCATTGATGGCTGCGCCATGTTATGACTAATTCAAAACGCAGGTCTCAAGTCGTTAATTTCTTCTTTTCTTTACCGAGGGATTCGGTTCTATTTCAATATCAAACTATGTCAGAATAAGTTCAGTTAACACAATGACAAGATTTACAGTAGACAGTCAGACGGTACCTGTTGGTACCAGTTAAAGTAGTTCAATTAACAATAGCTAACAAAATGGTTACGTAATACAGATGAACAGTTTATGAAACGCAGTGAACTAGAATAAAGTTGTATGAGAATTTTATAGTGATTGTACTAGGTAATCAGATTCATTTGCAGGTAATCCCTAGGGAAGGTGCCACCCGCACCACAATTATTATTATTATTATTATTATTCTTATTATTATTATTATTATTATTATTATTATTATTATTACTATTAGTTTTTATTATTATTATTATTATTTGTACTATTATTATTATTATTATTATTATTATTATATTATTGTTCTTATTATTATTATTATTATTATTATTATTATTATTATTATTATTATTATTATTATTATTATTATTATTATTATTATTATTATTATTTTTATTATTATTATTATTATTATTGTTATCATTATTATTATTATTGTTCTTATCATTATTATTATTATTTTTATTATTATTATTAAAATTATTATTATTAATATTATTATTATTATTATTATTGTTAATATTATTATTATTGTTATTTTTCTTACTACTATTATTATTATTATTATTATTATTATTATTATTATTATTATTATTATTGTTATTATTATTATTATTACTATTATTATTATCATTGCTATTATTTAAATTATTATTATTATTATTATTATTATTATTATTATTATTATTATTATTATTATTATTTTTATTATTATTATTATTGTTATTATAATTATTATTATTATTGTTATTATTATTATTATTATTATTACTAAAATTATTATTATTATTAGTATTATTATTAGTATTATTATTATTATTATTATTATTATTATTATTATTATTATTATTATTCTTATTATTATTATTATTATTATTATTATTATTATTATTATTATTATTAATATTATTATTACTATTAGTTTTTATTATTATTATTATTATTTGTATTATTATTATTATTATTATTATTATTATTATTTTTATTATTATTATTATTATATTATTGTTCTTATTATTATTATTATTATTATTATTATTGTTATTATTATTATTATTATTATTATTATTATTATTATTATTATTATTATTATTATTATTATTCTTATTATTATTATTATAAAAGTTCTTCTTCTTATTATTATTATTGTTATTATTATTATTATTATTATTATTATTATTATTATTATTATTATTATTATTATTATTATTATTATTATTATTATTATTATTATTATTATTATTATTATTATTATTATTATTATTACCGTTATTATTTTTATTTTTTTTTTATTTAGATGAGGACGCAGGAAACACAATTGTGTCGAACGGGCGAAACAGCAGAAGCCCGAGGCAGGAAATGCGATTCAGATCGCGCGGGCTTTGCGAGAATCATTGCAAAATAATCAACCTTCTCTGCGTCACGAATTACCTTGCCAAAAGTACTAGCACCATACTCACATCAAAAGAGTTTTTTTTCACCAACCTCTTACACCGCTGCTTCTTCTGCCCTCCAACAAGTGCTGCAGACCGCGTACCCGACAGAACAAAAAGACATTGACAATAGCGCACGAACTAGTGGTAGAATACAAAGAATTCCCAATTATAATGGCAATTTTGATAAATCAGCAGATTCAGTGACAAATAATCAAAACCTAAGAGGCGACGCAGAGCAGGTGACGTCGTAAACGGCCAACCACCAATATTATCGTACACAACCATAGTCGCAATTATCCACGAGGTAGCAAATCAAGCTCCTCCGCAACATAATAATCCGAATCCGACGGCCATAGACACGGTCCGACCCACGAAACGCGAATTCAGTTGGCGACTCGTGACGCTCTCATGACACTTTCTGTACAAGAAGAAACTGAACTAAATGAGGTTGAGAACTTTTGACTGACAAAACAAACAATCATCTAACAGTAAAGATACTATTTATCAATTGTATTTCACTATGTTTTTTACCGGGAGATAATTACTAATCTTCCGAGAGATTTTATAGATTCTCAGTCTGTTCAATTTAAATAAAAAACTGAGAGGTGTGTCATGCACTAGATCACCTGAGCTCTTAATTGGAGATTTTAAATTAGTTGAATTTGTGCGAGTGATGATTAGTTTTTCTTTTCTAGACTTTATTCAGGGGCTGTTTTTGTCCATGCACGTTATCAATCACGTACGACAAGGGTTCACATTTTTTTTGGTGGCAGTGGGAAAAATTGATGCGCATCATTTCATTTGTCGGCTTCTTTGTTCTTATCTGAGGCAGAACAGTTTCACAAAAAAAATAATTTTCATCTGATTTTGATTACAAGTCTTGAGGAAATTAGGGGCATGAAAATAAAGAAAAATGTTTTGATATTCTGTAAGTCTTTTATCAGCCTCTCTTACTTTTTATCTTTAAGTTAAATTTTCCACCCGGGTCGAGGATTGTCCCCAAAGCTAACTGGCAAACTAGTTAAAAAAGTGTTTAAAAAGTTTTCTAAACTGTTAGTTCTCCGCCTAATAAGGGTGGAAAGAGTTTATTTTAAGTTTGTGACACTTGTACACACTTTTCCACAATAAATAGGAGTGGAAAACTCATTACACCCTTATCCCCGCTAATTAGGGGCGGATTAAGCGTGAAACCTTGGCCCGGGTGGGTTTAGGATTTGAAGTTTAGGGTTTCTAACTTTCTGCTAAGGAGTTTTTGCTTTTTTTTATTAATGCTTTAAATTTTTGTTATTCAAAATTTGCATCGCTTTAAAATTTGTTAAAGATTTCCCTCAATTTTCTCTAATACAGGGGAAATATGCTAAATTTATGCTGCATTACTAGAGAAATCTTCACGTCAATCAACGCTCCGGAAACTATTTTACATCATTGGAGTATGCACCTTGCAGCTTCCTGTGACACTAGCAATTTTTAGTGCAATTTTTTAAATCTTTTTAGTCCTCTAACCTGGCTGAAAGTTGTTCCAATTAAAGCCCCCTCCTTGAACAGACTCATTCTTGTCCAGGTTGCTGCAGCCTCACTAGTATATAAGACGCACACACGTTCAGTGTTCGCAAAGGCTAGCGTCAACCTTGAGCTTGTTGGCCCTAAAAAAATTTGGGCGATATCTCTCTTTTAATGGGTCAATTGTGCAGATAAAAAGAATTGCAAGTACTACTAAAATGTTACTTCCCACAGAAGTAATGTACGCGCAATAATCCAAAGAAAACCAGTTTAAGTGGCGCACCCCCGATAACTCTGGCAAAAAAAACGAAAAAATACGAGATATAAAACAAAAAACACTAAAAATATATATTTGCTTTTGTGATTTATGGGTTCGGCATAATTTTTTAAATACAAATTATAAGCCGTTGAATTTTAACAGCAAATTCGAATTTTTGGTTTTGAATAAGTTGTTTTGTGTTTAGTTGAAATTTTGATAACAAAAAATGATAGTCTTTGAAGCTAAGGTTCACTACTTACTTAAAACGAACTTTAGATCATGACTAGCATAACTCAGGAGTATACAAAAGCATTGAAATGGAATTTCAATTTCTATTTTTTCTTCAGAGTTTTTTTTAAAAACAAATAAACAGTCGTTTCATAACAAAAGTTTTAATCTGATTTTTCATATGGAAAAAATTTAAACAAAAATTTTGTTTGAAAAAATAATAGTAAATCAAAGGTTAGTCTCACTCGAAAAATTGAAATTCAGTCCAAATTCTTGTTTCAAATGGGCTGCTAAATCAATGCAACTAGCAATTGATACTAATTTTGTTTACTTAAAAAAAACTGTTTGCATATGAATCACTGTATGTTCAAATTTTCATGTGCAAATAATTGTTTACAAACTGCAACATAGTTTCGAGTAGTTGAGAAGTTCAACAAAAAATGTTTGTTCTAACCTTTCGAAAACCGGGTATTCAAGACTATTATAAATCAGTTTTTCCTGGACTGATAAAAAAGGTTTGAAATTTTGTCTCCTTAGCTTTTCTACGAAAGTTCAATTAAACTATGCATTTTTTTTGCCCGATTGCACAGAGTGAAAAGTTTTTTTGGAAACTTTTTTGTGAAACTATTTTGTGAAACTTGAAAAAGATTAGTCCATTGAAGGGAATCGAAAAAAAAATAATTTTTGAAGACTTCTGAAGTAAAGAAATATAATTTATGTAATCCGTTTTTGAAGTGAAAGAATAAAGTAAACATAATCAAGTAAACGTTTTTAATAAAACATTTATATTTGTACTTTCTTAAAAAAAGATGAGATTACAAAACAGATTAATGCAAACTGAATCAGAATTACTCTTCCACAATGAGTTCTTGACTTGATTTACAAAATTCTGGAAAGAAAGAATTGTAGAACAAACTTATTTTCAATTCACTGCTTTTGAGAAAATTTAGACTGTTGGGCATCAAACACAACTCGTAGTCAAAATATTTTTTTAAAAAATTATTGGCAAAATTATTTCTTTAAATAGTAGTATCTTAAGCGATACAAGTTGGATATGAAAATAATAGAAATATATGTTTGCAGATAAGCAAGATTTGCAGTTCATCTTTGTCAATACATATTTTTTCAAAAAACCCTTAACCTGGTTTCAATTTTTGAGGAAATTATATTGAAAAAAAGCCAAATGCTTTTGTTTCAGATTCAATTTTTTCTATCCAAAAAACTATAATAACTCTAAGGGTAAATATTAATATATATTCCTATGCTACGTAATTCGTAATATAACCTTTACTATTCTTTTGCTACATAGTTTAAACAGAGAAGAGAAGAAAAGACACTGTTACGTAATCAATCTGATTTCTTGAGAGCAATCTATAAATTTTAAGAAAAAATCATTAGAGAGCTAAAAACAAGTTTTTGCTGTCTAGAATTTATGCAAAGTTCGCCGATAATATATTGCTACTCTTTTGTCTTTTGTCTTTCTGTGAAAAACATTTGAACTATTTGAGCAAGACTATTACATATTTTTTTACTTTTTTTATTTTGAGAAAAAACTTTGTTAATTGAGTTTGGAAATGTTTCTACGAGCATTAACTGATGTACAATTTACCAGAAAAATGGTTGGGACAAATATACCGAAAAATGTCAAAATTTACTGAAAAAAAAAATGAATTTTTTTTCATTTTGCCCGATTTTTCAATATTTCTTTATTGTTGTGAATTTCAGGGCACAGTTTCAAGTTTCAAGAAATTATTTTTTTGGTTGCTTCCACAGAAAACAACTTTTGACATTGGAACAAAATAATTTTGAATGTAACAATGAGTCGTGTCTTTGTTAGTCCAGATCAATGAACACTTAGAAAACGCTTTGGTATTGCCATTTATATCAAATTGTTGCGTTGAAAAAGGTACATTTTGAACAGTGCTAAAGAATACTATTTTTACTGATTGAAGCTCTAAACATATGCGGACATCATTAACAAGAAGCGAAGCTAATTTGGATTTTTTTCAACATTAAAATAACGCGTCATTTTTGTCTACTACACTCTAAAAACTTCTCGATTTTACCTCGTGTGATAAAAAATTACACGATTTTTTTTGTGAAAAAGCGTATCATGAAAAAATCAACTTTTAAGTGATAATTTTTCTCACAAAAGCTATTTTTCTCATTGATGTATTAAAAAAAGTCACTATAATGAACACAATAGTAATACTTTTATGAACGCTTCATCAGGTTTAATTGTTGAAACAGAGATAAAATCGTCCTAAATTGGACTTTTGTGAAATAGGCATTGACATCAGTTCTTTCACCCGGAAGGTTATGCCATGGCTGATATTCACTCAGAAAAGGAATTAATTGAAAGGGTTTTTGAATTATGTTGATAATTTGTTAACAAAATATGTAGCACTCTTGAGAAATATAGGCCAAAAAATGCTTTGTCAGCATTCCAATCTCTATGTTTGTTCTCCCTGTCCCAATCTGTACATAAAAATGACAACGATAGAACGGCAATTTGCAGGTAAAACCTGTGTAAAATTACAAGAAACTCTCGAAATTAGTGATAAACAATGTAAGAGTCATGCAATTTTTCGTGTAATTTCGACCAAATTTTTGTGTTTTTTTACTCTAAAAATTGCATGATTTCTTACACGCGAGAAATTGCATGAATTTTACATGATTTAAATGTGAATCTCACGAGAAATCCTGAGAATAGGCCCGAGAGAATCGGTTAATTTTACACTATTTTTCGTGTAATTTAGCTTTTCAACGTGTGTCACTTTTCACACGAGAAAATTGGGTAAAAATACACGTTTTTTTTGTGAATTTCACCCAAGAATCTCTTAGAGTGTATGCTGATAACGTTGTTATAGCTTACAATGTATAAAATTGTTAATGATTGTGGTAGTTGCATACTAAACATACATTTATTTTCGAGCAACCGTAGTCAACAGTGAGAGTATCTTATCAACGGTGGCCGTTCCCGCCATCATTGTTTTCCACAAACCAACCGGACTTGAGTCTCAGAGCATTTCAGCGCTGAACCAGAACATTTCAAGATTAAAAATATAATTCTGCTCTGAACATTGCATCTCCAGAATATTTTAGCTTCTTAATGTGCAATTTATTATGATTTTATTGAGGTCAAAGACTTCGCCAAGGCTAAAATTATCCTGTATAGTCTGAGTTGCTCATACCCCAAAATTAAGTCTGGCCATAATATTGTCAAACTTTTGTAGCTCTTAACTGGTAATTACTAAAGAAGTATAAACACTATTTTTTCTTAAGCTAGTTTGTAGGCGATTACACAAAAACCCCCATTAGCTTAGTGGTTACCATTTGCAGCTTATATTAATTGATACTGGTACCCACGCGGAAATTCGAATCGCGCAGAAAGCAGAACTTGTTGTGGTAGTTTAGCTGAACATTTTATTTTTCATAATATGTTCAGCTAAAGTAACGCTAAAGTTCAGCTAAAAATCGGCTAAATTAAAGTGAAGTAAACGTTACCAGAAAAGCAAGACTGGCCTTGCTAATTTGTGACATGAACAGAGTACTGGGCAACCTAAAAAACAAATGCCTCTAGAGTGATTCAGCGTTGATTTGCTCTGTTACCAACCTCCGGGCAATGCTGCTCATGGTTGCAGCATTTCAGATCCCGATTGGATAACAGCGTGTCAATTATAGTGAAACGAAATAAAGCCTAAACGGCGATTAATTATTGGACTATACCTCACAATACTCATTTGAGCAAGAATACAGTTAGCTGTTTTGCAGCTACAAATATCGCGGATCACAAGAACAATAAAGCATCCGATTGAGTCTCAAGTAATTATGATATTTTCATTTTGGAAAAAAAACACTTAAAGTGAACTTACATAGCGAGGTTTTTCCATAGTCGTCAACGAAAGGCCACAAAAGCGTTAAAAATACAAATGCAGTAATCGCAACTCATTGAGCGCCTAAGAACTCAAGGAAAAACGCCAAACAAAAATGGTGAAAAGAATGTTTTAACAGCATGTGTCTCAGTTTATCGATAAAAAATGGAAACTAAAACGTTAAGTCGAACGTATGTGATTTTCTGCTGCAGGTTTGAGAAACCATGAATGTTTAAGAATGGTTTTCATTACTTTTAAGTGACGGAAGAGTAGCTTGAAAAACTTTCTTATCCTGGAGTATCTTATAGGACAAAGAAGTTTATTATATTACATATCATTACTCTCATGTTTTATTGTCGTAGAGCAAAGCCCTTTGGACAAATCCGAGTTCTTTTTTCCAATTAATATGAAATAAATAGGCCTGACGTAAAACGTTTCCGCAAAATTTCAGACAGCTAATGCCAGTAAAATTGTGAACAATTTTTGGTATATGTTTGTCGTCCTGTTCATTTCGAGACTTTCAAATTTCAGCACGAGATTGAACATAGGTTATCACTAAGGATTTTCTTAACTTCAATCAACTTCTGGTTTTTTTTTAGACTCACTTGACCCGAAGTAAGATGTGACATTTTCAGTTGACAATGCTGCACCACATTCATCAAATGCCCAAGCCTCAAATTTGTACACGTTTCCAGACGATGACAAAAATATGACAATATCATTGGAAAAGGTTCCCGAAGTCCGTTTGAAGACAACAGTCCCTTGTGAGGTCCACGACGATGTGCCAGAATCCCAGGAGGAATAAATTAGCTTGAAACCATCGCTATTTCCACTTGAAGGATCGGCGATGTTGACGTTTAAAATAGAACTCACACCCTCGACTACGGTCATGTTATAGGGGGGTAGCTGTCCAGCTGAAATCACAGTGCTAACATTCATGCCTCAATGAACCTTGATGACCCGTGAAAGAATAGCTAATCATTTCCTATATCGAAAAAAAAATCGACCGAAAAGCAAACAAAATTACCAATATCATCCAACTTAAGTACTCAATGCACTTTGACGCTAGATTCCGTCAAAACAAAAAAATAATCAAATGGAAAACAAAGAGAATCATGGATTGAATATCGGCCAGTGGAAATCGAGGAAATTTAAATTAAAGGTTTTCGGTCGGATTTCGAGTGCATCTCTAAAAGTTCTTGGATCAATTATATTTGAAATGAGGAAAAATATTCTTTTTTATCCACGGAAATTTTCAAGTAACGTGTCTTACATAAAGTAAACATTAATTAAAGAAAATCAAAACAAGCCAATCCAAGAAAAGAAATACAAACCAAAAATTAAACCTAAATTGGGCGGAAACGTACTACAAGATTTGTTACCTACTTTTCGCACCGAATGTTCTTTTATTTCGCAAAATTGGCGGAACCCCTTTTGCCAAAAGTAAGATACAAAGGATTTCATCTAATTTCGTTCATTGTATGTAGCTAATTTTCGAGCCAATTTTACTAAGGTGGAAATTTTGGGGTACACCTCTGCATCGTAATGACTCTCGCTAAAAAAGATGACATTTTACTATGATTGCAAAGTTCAGGCCGATAACACAACATGTGTTCATTTGGACATTAAAATATGTTAAAATAAGGTGAAAATACAAAACTATGAATCAAGCAGTCATTTACAGAATGTAAAAAGCATCATCTATTTTCTATTAAGTTCAGAGAAGATTCGAAAACAGATTAATTAATTTTGAGTGATCTTTCCTCTCTAAGAGAGCTGCATCTCCTGAAACTCCTCTCAAAATTTGTAAATTTTTTGGGCAATGGAGAGTTCTTTTGAAGTTTTCATTCAAAATTTAAGAGCTAGATATTTTTTATCTGTACCGTTGAAGCTAATTAGAATCCAGAGCTACAAATGATCTTTCTCGTTTTTGTCTACGAATTTCAATCAAAATAAAAATGCCCGCCTCCATAAATTTTTAAATTAAATTTAAAAAAAAATAAGCTGTT
Source organism: Convolutriloba macropyga (assembly GCF_964194025.1). Taxonomy (NCBI): domain Eukaryota; kingdom Metazoa; phylum Xenacoelomorpha; order Acoela; family Convolutidae; genus Convolutriloba; species Convolutriloba macropyga. The sequence continues at coordinate 4,336,495 of NC_134481.1, forward strand.
TCTTTTGTGACGCAATTAACAAAAACGTTTTATTTTTTTCTGTGTAAAAATGTATCAATTGGAAATTATCGATTTTTTTAATATGAAAAAAAGGAGAGCTCAATTGTTCTCCAAAATAAACTGCTCCGAATTGCTTCAGATCTCACAGAATTTGTTTTGATAACAACGAAAAATAATTTAAAACATTTGAGTAACAATTTGGAACATGAAAGAGCCGTCCTAATATGTCATCGAATTATCAAAGCTCATTGAAAAAGTTATTGGTATAGTTTTATTTATCTGTAAGAAGAAATATACAAAAAACGTACTCTGAATCTGACATTGAAAATGTATTCGACAAAGTTGTTAAAAGGTTGCAGAATTTTCAGAAAAAGTAAAGGGTTTTTTTCATAAGAGGGGTTTATTGTCAGCTTTATTCTGTGTTAAACTGTTTTCAGTTGACCCCTTACTTAGTTAAAGCCAATGATGGAAACTAACACCCTTGTCCCGAGATTCAGAACTCTAGCTAAACTGTTCAAATTAGGTGAAAAATTTTACGTTATGTAGAGGCGAAAGGTACCTATCCATGATATCTGTATGTTTTACTATATTGCTCCCCACAAACTGTCCCAATTTTGCAAAAAAATGCAAGCAATTTTGAATTACAATTCTTTTAGATGAATTATTACAAGCTTTTCTAAAATAATACTGTTACCTGCTTCTGAAATTAGAATATCTATTTTTCATGAGACTAACTGAAAAACTTTGAAGAGAAGAAAATTGTCAATTTTGGCAGCAATTATTTCGCATTATATGCATTATACAAAATTTGCCATTACGTTTACTGGCTCCTGTTGGAAAACTGCATTCAACTATCGTTTTGGCGACGAAACTGCAAAACTATCACTTTTCTGGTTTTTTTTCAAATCGGATATGGGCCTTTCAAAATACAAAAAAGTACGCTATTTAGGGAAAAATGTTTTCCCTTGAGAGCCTAGAGGTCATATAACCTACACAAGCATCAGGATAATATTATCATAAAAATTTTAATAACAAATAACAACAATTAATAACATCAAATAACAGCAACTTTGACAGTAATAGTATAAGTAATAATAATAGCGAATAATACCAATATAATAATAATAATAATAATGGAGATTATAAATTTAATAATAATAATAATAATAATAATAATAATAATAATAAAAATAATAATAATAATAATAATAATAATAATAATAATAACAATAATAATAATAATAATAATAATAATAATAATAATAATAATAATAATAATAATAATAATAATAATAATAATAACAACAACAACATTAATAATAATAATAATAATAATAATAGTAATAAAAAAATAATAATAATAAAAATAATAATAATAATAATAATAATAATAATAATAATAATAATGATAATAATAATAATAATAATAATAATAATAATAATAATAATAATAGTAAAAATAATAATAATAATACTAATAATAATAATAAAAATAAAAATAATATTAATAAAAATAATAATAATAATAATAATAAAAATCAAAATAATAATAACAATAATAATAATAATAATAAAAATAATAATAATAATAATAATAATAATAATAATAATAATAACAACAACAAAAATAATAATAATAATAATAATAATAATAATAATACTAATAATAATAATAATAATAACAATAATAATAATAATAATAATAATAATAATAATAATAATAATAATAATAATAATAATAATAAAAATAATAATAATAATAATAATAATAATAATAATAATAATACTAATAATAGTAATAATAATAATAATAATAATAATAATAATAATAATAATAATAATTATTATTATTATTGTTATTATTGAAATAAAAATAAAAATAGTAACATTGTTTTGAATAGTAACAATGATCAGGGGAAATCACAGTAATGATAAAAATAATAACATTTTTTCTACCCCAATCGGTAATCGCTATTACTGTACGTATTTGATACGGAATTTTCCACGGGAGTGACACCCTAACCGAGTTCAATTGGACTATAGTATCTGCTAAACGATTCCAATGGTGTGTTATAACGATAGGGCGTTTTGAACTCCGAAAGGAGGGAGTTGCATCCGCTCTCCTTCGGATCCAGGTGGACTAACTTACGTAACCAGGCAAAACTAGTTGTTAGGTAAACTAACTGTGTGCTTATTAGACTCAACGATGTGATCAACAACAAAACAATTCTTAACACTTGAACTACGTTTCATTTCAATCTGCCATAAGCGACTTAACTCTATAGCCTCATACTATCAATCTGACTTGCAGACGCTTGACTAGATGAATTTTGAATGGTCTCTATGACCTTGAACATAAAGTGCCAACAGTGCATCTGTGGCGTTGGATTGATACGTTTGCACAGGCAATTTGAGTAATTATATAATATATAGCTTAATTGTGTTTATAGGTAATACTTCTAATGCTTGGTTCCTGTGTGAGATGACTCCTGTGGAGACTTCCGTACCTCAAAGCCCCTTCTTTAGATTCCAGTCCACGGGATGGAATTGAGTTCTCCTAAATCTTCCCAATTTGGGACCTAAATGGACTCCTTCGGAGGAGAATTAGGGGCGTCGCGTGACAATTAACGATTCGGTTGTGTAAGGTGGTGTCACTTGGATGATTGCTGTGTCTTGAGTGATTTCAATCGCTGCTTGAATTGGTGCACAAATTGGATCGCTAGGTTGATTAGTTGTTATGACGCCCTCATGTGTGTCAATGTTGTTGGCATTTGGCAATTCCTTTTAGCGTGGTTGCAATACTGAGTTTGTCTGGTTTACATTGCATCGTTGGTCTAATTTGTCCTATGTTTACGGAGTTACTAAGTCGATGGTTGTTTTGGTCCACTTTATTTGTGGGGAATCGATATAGATATTTTCTGGTGTAACATTTGTTGAGTTTGTTTCTTCTTGTTGTAGCTGGTTATCAAATACCCTTATTCTTTCTACAAGTCGGTCTTTTTTTCGTGATGATAACCTTGATATGAATTGAATTCCAGTTTGAGATACCAGAGGACTTTCGTCGCTCGTACTCAACAAGATAGACGGATCGTTGCTTACTATGATCGGGATTTGACGTTCATTTGGTGATGTTGGTATAATAACTATCTCCTTGGTGTTTTCGTCCTCTTGGATTCATTGGGCTGACATTTGGTTTCTTGATGCTTGGATTATTGCTTTCTAGTTCTTGTAAACTTTGCGTTTTTTTTGTAGCATTCGTTTGTCTCATTTGTTTGTAGATTTTTGCTGCTGCTAGTATATTGTTGAAAATGTTGAATTTGGATTTTTGTTTCATCATCTGTGTTGGTAAAAGCTGCTTTCAGTTATCTCTGGTTGAATGAATTGGAATGGAATCGTCGTTTTGACTTTTGTTTCGCTGGTTTTTGGGTAGGAATTTTGGACTTTGATTGCCGTTTCTGGTTTTCTGTAGCAAATTTATTGTTTTTTTTCTTGATTCCAACGTGAATCGTCTTCTGTATTGCTCCGAATTATTTTGTATCTGGTATAACTGGGTCCTTGTGATTAGTTCTGTTCTCGATTCTTTCTTTTCCTGGGCGCGTCGTTCTTTTAGGTAAAGTTCTTTTATTTTTTTCTTTTTTTACGGTTGGACTCTCCTACATCCTTACATGTTACCATGTGGATTAATCGTGGTTTTTTTTGCCGGAATAGGGCATTTTTTTCGTTTTTCGTTTACTATTGCTATTTTTTTTTACGACAGTGTTTTTTCTTAAGGCAGTATCAATGGTTACTGTGCGTGGGGAGTAGTTGGTAACTGTACCATCTTCAATTAGGTTTCAAAGGGTAGCAAATTTAGGACGTTGTTCCTTTGCTTTTCATCCAATAGATTTTATGGCAACGAAATTTTTGTTATATACTATTTTGGTAGTTTTTCTCCAATAGAGAAGTGAAGTTCTGACGATTTCATTTTAGTGGACTTATCTGCAATTGATAGATTAATTTTAGATGAACTTATCTTAATTGATTTGGCTACCAAATGTTGGTCGTCGGATTCGTCAGTGATTCGGTAATCTGCCGATGTTACTCTTCTTGGCGGCTATCCAAGTTTTGGATGTCGAGCTCATCTTCACTAATTCCGTCCAATCTCAAAATTTCCTCTTGGGTCAAAACTGGTTTCTTCAAGATTCTCTTGTATAAACAGAATCTTTTAGGCTTTTACTTTAGGTTTTCTAGTTTATGTTTAGTTGATTTGTTTGACAGTTCCGTGTTTATTTCTCTATCGAAATGTGCTTCAAATGGGTTTAAATTGTTTTTTTTTGTTTGGTATTAGTCTAATGTTTTACATTACTTCAGCTAATATCGTTGACAGTTATTTGTTTGACCAATTGGGATCCTCTTCCAGTACACTCAATCTACGTTTGACGGTTTGGATTAATCTTTCTACTATTACTGTGCCTCAGTGATCTCCGGCTGGAGCTAAAATGTTTTTGTGCTTACAGATTCAAATGCTTGTATTTGTTCTCACCTTACGATCTGGGTATACCGTCGTTTTCACAGAATAGTTCCATATAATCTATTGCAGTTTTGCCGTCGCAATAATTGAAGCTTTCCGCTGATGGGTAGCGTCAAAGGTGATCAATTGTTACTAGTTTGTGGTTGTTAGCAGAGTTATTACATGATATATGATATTGGTATTGCGAAGTCCCTTTGGACTTCTTTGCTGGTTTCACTTAGTTCATTTAACATGAATAGCTTTTGCTGGGAGAGCACAGGTTTTAAGTTTTTATCTGCTTTATTGCTGTGTCTGCAATTGTGCGCTTCTGTGACGAGTTTGGAATATATTTTTGGAAACCTGATAAAATGAGCTACAGCGAGCATTGCCGCCCGTCCTGGATGTTTGTGATTGACCGCGTTGATGACAAATTGTTCCAGAGAGCGAGGTATCACCATCTTGTTATCAAAGGACAGACAATCCGTTGGAGTGGCACTCAAGTCCCATCGGTTTTTGTAGAATTTCGAGTTGATTGACTTTATTGTGTTCCATTCTCTTTCTCTCACCACTTTAAATATTGGAGCCAGATCCTTCCTCGTTGCTGTTCCAATGATTTCTTCGTTGAATACCACCTTGATTTTGTCTCTGGATAATGCTGGAAAGGGCTCATTTGCAGCTATAAACAATGCTTCCTGTTTCTCCAGATTGATAGCAGCAATTCCTTGCCTTTGTTGATGACGGGTTCAGTTTGAGTGCCTGTTGAAGTTAAGTTTGGTGACTGTGGTCTTTTTTCCTGTGGTGTCTTGTGCTTTTCATATTGGAGTTTCCGTTTCTTGGGTCCTCTGTGTCGTTTAGTAATGGGTATGTCAAAAGTTTCCTTTTCTGGATTATTCCTTGTAATATTTTTTATTAATTTGTGGGTTTAGGTTAATTTTATTTTTTGCAAATTTGTGTTTAATTCAGTTATTTTTAAAGGAGTTAAAATTCTGTAATGTTTTTTAGATTTTATAGATGAGTATTGCGAGTGATTTTCAGAATGGAAATGGCGAAAGGCAGTAGAGTTATATTTGCTTTGTGTGCTTTGAGAATCTACGTAGTTCTTCCGTTAGTTTTGATATTTGATTGGTTGGACTAGTACATTTTAGATCGTTCTTTAATAGATCTAAATGAATGGTTTCGATAATGTTAATGACAAACTTTTCGTTGCGTAAATTGATTGAACTGGCTATATGAATTGGGTGTCTGCTTAGATAGTAAATGAACCGCATGCTTTTCCCGGTAGATGCATTACTTCGAAAGGAAAAAGCCAGAGTCTGTCTACCCATCGTTTTGGACGGCTTTGAGAGGTTTTCTTTTTTTCTGTTATTCTTTTAGGGCTGAACGGAGAGCTTGATAATCCGTTTGAAGACGGAGTTTTTTGCCATACCACTACTGTTTAAAGTGTTCAAGAGATCAAACTACGTCTAGCAATTCAAGTTCGTTGGTGCTGTATCTTTGCGCAAATTGATTTGAAAAACGACTGGCGCAAGCGACTGGTTTCCAATCGGAGTTGTATATTTGTTCTAAATGTGCGCCTAATCCTGTTTTGCTTGCGTCGCTTCCTTTTCATTTTTCTCTTGACACATCAATGAGTCTGTTTTCTGCTATGTTTGAAATTTTTACTTTTTTAACAAATGCTCGGTCATGTTCTGTTTGCCAGCCTAATTTGTTTTTTGCTGTTGCGTTTGATTTTGATAACAAATGTCTCAACGGCTCCGATTATGATGGCAGGTTAGGAATGAACCTAATAAAATGATGAATACACCCTATAAAGGATCTTAGTTGTTTCAGTGTCTTAGGATGCTCCAGTTGGAGTATTTTTTCACAATTCTTCGTTGCTGGGGTTATTCCATCTGGTGTTACTTTTTGAACTAACCACATTATTGTGTTTTTGCAAGTTCGCATTTTTGTAAGTTTATTGCTAAATTTTCTGCGTTTAATAGAATTAATGTTTTGTCTCTTTCCTTTTCATGATCTGATAAGGATCTTTTTGTACACGTAGGATGTTGTCCAAGAGTTTTAATTTTGATCACAATGAGTCTAATGTTCTGTCGATTGTCTTCTGGAAAGTGGCCGGCATATCGGTTAGTCCGTAGAATCCGTTTAGAAATCTCTCTGTACCAGTCGCTGCTCCACCGAGTTTTTTGAAGTTACAGTGTTTTTGAATTTCAGCGTCCAGTATAATTTGGGTATATGCATAATTTCGGTCAAGTATTGAAAGGAAAATCTGCCAGGAGATTGTTTCCTTTAGGAGATGTACATCTCTGCTAATTCATTAAGGTGGTCTAGGCTTTGCATTTAATTTTCTTATGCATTGCGTTGTCGAGGTTTTTTGGATTTAGTGCAATTTTTTTGCTGTTGTCTTTTTTACTGTTATAACTACTGTAGTAATTAAGTGTCCATCAGAATATTTGTCTAATTTCACAGTTTGTTTGTCCTCTATCAGATGTTGAGTTCTTGTTCTACTTCTTGTCCACCGGTTGGAGAGGTACTCTTCTGCCTTTGTGTTGGTGAGGTATTAATTTTTTTTTTCATTTTGGGTTTTGCTTCATTGTTTTTTGATCTACCCAAGCGTGTGCAAAGATGTGAATGTTTCTGGAATACCCATTCTATGATGTTTTCCTCTATTTCCATATTTGCATGGTGTGTACTTTTTGCGTTTTGCTTCGTTTGTGGGCTGTTAGGTGATTTCCTAATTTTTGGAGTATGTCACGTCCCATTATGATGTTTGTTTTCGAAGGCACTGGAAGAAGTTTACACTTTGGTGCTTTCCATGAACCTGACTGAAGTTCCAACTGGATTACTCCTTCTATTTTTATATCATTGTTCTTGAAACATCTGGATTGGTTTGTTTCATTGTACGCTTCGATTCATGTCTTCTGTAGTTGGCTACAAAATTTCCTTGCTGTTTCGATGTTCATGAATGATCTTGGTGATCCTTATGCGATAGCCAATGTATCTAATTGTTTTCTGTTCGCGTTTTTACACTGAACTAGCGTCCTATTCTTGGTTTATGTCTGAATTTTTTGTATTCTCAAATGATTTCAGTGTTATAAAGTTCGAATTGTTCCTGAGGTTCGTGCTCTCTGACGTGGCTCACTCTGCTATGTTGTGCATTTTTGTGTAAACCAGTTGGTTGGCTATTGATAGATCGTGGGTTTGTGTTGTTGCACGACTTCTTTGCCGATCTGTAAATTACCGCAAAGGGTCCTGTTTTTTGAAACAGTTACATGTTACGGATTCGGTCGGGCATGTTCTTAAGTTATTAATGTCAATTTTGTTCCCGCATTTCCAACATTGCGGATTCTTATGTTGACTTCGTTGGTGTTTTTGGAGATTTTGATTGTTGGTGTTTTGTAATTATTGTTTTTTATGTGAGATACATGTGACCAGCTGGCTGAGATGTTGTTAGTTCTCAGTATTTCTTGTTGGTTAGCTTGCCCCCTTTCGCTTGTTATTGCATAAATTAGAACTTGTACATGATTACAAACTTCGATTGTAATTCCAGTTGACTACTTTTGTTTTTCATGTTTTTTCACTGAATACATCTTTGACAATATCCTCTTGCAGTTCTCCTAAGCTACACTGTGAGCCCAATTCTTGTAGTCTACTATAAAATGCTTCAAGTGATTTCTTGATTTTTTCGATGTGCTGAAACATTGAAATCTGTCAAATGTTATGTTTCTTGGTCTAGTAGATGTTACGTTTAATTCATTTACCAATTCGTTTATTGCACATCTATCGTTTCAAGTGTGAGAATTTCTTTGGTGGATTATTCTGGTAGCTTCCGCTATAACGATAGGTAGATTAAACTTTTTACTTTAATGTCTGCTTCGTCTCATGGTATTCTGGCTACCATTGGTGCCTTTCTTTGGGTTGCTAGGCATTCGTTTTCCCAGTCCACTTTTCTCTGTTCGTTTCTTTGGTCTCTATTTCTGAATTCATTGCCCGTCAAGCCTTCCATTGGATATTCGTAGAATGGTAAGGGTGGGCAAAAATGATCTTTTCTTCCGGATTTCAATTTTAATTTTTGTAGTTTTTCTACGTGAATGATTTCTTTGGCCATTTTTGCCAGTTTCAGAGTTTCCTTCCATTTTGTCCAATCTCCGTTTGTGTAAGCTCCGCTCTCCCAGAATGATGGCTGACCTAATGTTGTCTATGAAGCTGACTGCGTGATGTTATACCCCCATCGGTATTTGATATGGATTTCTCCAAGGGAGTGACACCCGATCCGAGTCCAATTGGACTATTGTATCTGCTAATGGATTCCATTGGTGTGTTATAACGAGAGGGCGTTATGGACTCCAAATCGAGAGTGTTATATCCGCTCTCCTTCAGATCCACGTGGACTAACTTACGTAGCTCGGTACAACCAGTTGTTATGAAAACTGACTCTGTGCTAATTACACTCAACGATGTGATGAAGAACAAAACAAGCCTTAACACTTGAACTACGTTTCAATTCAATCTGCCATAAGCGACTTAACACTATGGCGTCAATTTATCGCTCTGCTTGGCAGACGCTTGACTAGATGAAGTTTGAGTGGTCTAAGTGACCTTGAATATAAAACGCCATTAGTGCAACTGTGGCGTTGGATTGACGTAAGTACAGGCAATTTGAATTATTTCATAACACGTAGTTTAAGAGTGTTCATATGTGACAAATGTTCTAATGCTTGAGTCCAGTGTAAGATGAGCCCCGTGGAGACTTCCGTATCTCAATAACAAAAATAAAAATAATAAAAATAATACTAATAAATAAAAAATAAAAATAATAATAATATTAATAATAAAAGTAATAACAATAAAAATAATATAATAATAATAATAATAATAATAGTAATAATAATAATAATAATAATAATAATAATAATAATAATAATACTAATAATAAAAATAATAATAATAATAACAATAATAATAATAATAATAATAATAATAATAATAATAATATTAATAATAATAAAAATATTAATAATAAAAATAATATCATTAATAATAATAATACTTATTATGATAGTAACAGTAATGATGATGATAGTAATAATAATAATAATAATAATAATAATAATAATAATAATAATAATAATAATAATAATAATAATAATAATAATAATACTAATAATAATAATATTAATAATAATAATACTAATAATAATAATAATAATAATAATAATAATAATAATAATAATAATAATACTAATAATAATAATAATAATAATAAGAATAGTAATAATACTAATAATAATAATAATAATAATAATAATAATAATAATAATAATAATAATAATAATAATAATAATAATAATAATAATAATAATAATAATAATAATAATAATAATAATAATAATAATAATAATAATAATAATAATAATAATAATAATAATAATAATAATAATAATAATAATAATAATAATAATAATAATAATAGTAATAATAATATTAATAATAATTGTGGTACCGGGGTACCTATCTCCAAATGGAGATAACAAACTGACAACCAAGTTCCCTAAAAGTAGTATTTATAAACACTGTTAAACTATATGATTTTATATATACTCCTGTTAAAGTGTAGTACTTGAATATAGTGAAGCTGTATTACATTCGGTTTATCTGTATGTTACTGAATACGCATCGCAGTTGGTTATGAAAGTGTTAACGTTGATCTGACAGGTGTCTGTCCAGCACAATACATAGCGCAAATGCGCAACTATGCAAAAGTGCAGTTCTGCCTTTTCGTATGCTTGAATTAGTCATACTAGTTCCAAGTGGAATTAACGAATTCGTCGTTATTGCGTTTTCTTACTCACCACATGGCGCAGTCAGTATTAAAATCTGCAATCGGAGTCCCGCTATTTTGTGAAACAGGAGCGAACCCAAATCAAGAGTGGGCACAATGGTTTTCGACATTCAAATTAGCCGTAATGGCAAAGGAGAACCTGAAGGTGGAAAAATTGCTGAGGACAAAACCAACCCCAGCTGACTTATTTTACCCGGCAATGCCAAGTCTGGAGGACCCAAGACCAAATGAATCAGAAGAAGAATCGAGAAAAAGAGACATTAGAAACCAAAGAAGAAAAATCGACTGGGAAAATGAGTGTAAAACCATAGAATTTAGAGGACCATATGTGGACAGATATCCGTGGGACGAAGTTGACACCAAGATCAAGGGTCTACTATACTTATCAATTGGACAAGAGGGAACACGACAGTATCACCAAAACAATCCACACACGAAAATAGACACATGTAGCACATACAAATTCGCACACGAACTAGCAGTCACATTCACGAAACCCAGAAACACAACATACGACAGATGCCAAATAATAAACGCACGACAAGAGCCACACGAATCCCTAGAAACATTTTACAGCAGACTCAGAGAATTAGGAGCAAAAGCAGAAATTGGAGCAGTAGAACAAGACCTAGTAAAAGACTTCTTCATCGGCAAAATGAACAACACAGCCATTCAAATGGAACTCCTCTCGGAGATGAGAACACCCACATAAGCACTCAACTACGCGCTGGCAAGAGAACGTGGACAACAAAATCAAAAAGAAATACTGAGAGGAAACAACTCCAATTGGAACAAAACAGTAGCACACTTATCAGCACGCAAATCAAAACCAGCATTACTACCCACACCACAAAACACAAAACAATATCCACAATGTTGGAGATGTGGAGGTTCATTCACACCCAATCACAACAACAACTGTCCAGCAAAAATATCATAATGCAACATATGTAAAAAATCAGGACACTTTGCGAAAATGTGTCGATCATAATTACCTCCACTTCGAAAGAACAGAGGACAATACCAACAACGACAGAACCAGCGAACAAGGAATGTCAAAAATGTCAACGAAGAAGAGGAAGAAATAAATGCACCACCACTAGAAGAGGAAGAAGATGAAGAGTCAGTCGACCCAGAACAAACAATGTATATAACAGAGCTCATGGAAGATTGGAAAAAGATCAATCTGATAGAAAGAGAATTCAAAGAAACAAAATATTTCGAATTAAAAAACATGACTCCGAAGGGAGAAATCATAATTCAAACAACTATAAACAAGAATAACGAGCTGAACTGGTTAGCAGATACAGGATCCCCACGGAGCTTCATTGACATCAAAACAGCAAATGAACTAATCCAAAACAACAAAAAAATGAGTTTAGAACCATACAAAGGACAAATGAAATTCAAATGTTTCAATAACCAAGACATCCCCACTATAGGACAAATCCAAGTGAATATAAACTCAGGATCTTGGACAGCCAAGAACTGCAACATATTGGTGGTAAAACACAGATCACAAAACCTCATGGGAAGAGACGTGCTATGAAAACTTGGACTAACACTAACGCAACAGCAAACAGAAGGTAAGAAAATTTTCAATATCAACGAAAATATAATCCAACAGAATATAACAAAATGGATTTTTAAAAAATATCCACATCTCTGTGCAAGATAAGGTAGAAGCAAAAATCACTTTGCGAAATCCGTCATGAAAAAAGAAAAAACGCCTACACAACACAAAGGACGAAGAGTACCATTACATCTAGTGAAAAAAGTAGAACACGAATTACAAAAATTAATAGAAGATAAACAAATCATCCGTCTGGAGAAATGATCAGACGACCTTTTCATTTCATAAGCCCAGTGGTAATAACAGTAAAAAAAGACAAGCCGATAAAAATAGCACTAGACTCAAAACAACTAAATAAAGCAATACACAAAGCAAATATCAAATGCAAAGCATTTATCATCTCACAGATTCGCTAGCAATGCAAATAGCATCAAACAAAAACAAGAAGGGTCAATGGTGGTTCAATAAGATTGATTTAAAGTACGCTTACAGCCAAATACCACTCGACAATAGTATTGCCGATTCATCAACGGATTCTACGGACTAATCGATATGCCGGCAACATCCCAAAAAACCATAGATAAAACCTTAGAAGGATGCAAAAAGTACTTCGCATTTCTAGATGACATTCTCATTGCAACAAAAGGAAAAGTAAAGGAACACGAAGAAACACTAGACATAAACCTAGATAGACTAAACAAAGAAGGTTTAGCAATCAGCCTACAAAAATTTGAATTTGCCAAACAAAAAATTGAGTGGCTCGGATTCAAAATAACTCCACAAGGAATAACACCGCTGATCACAAAAACAGAAACACTACAAAATTAGAAACACCGAAAACGCTCAAACAACTCAGATCGTTCATGGGTAGCATTCACCATCTAATTAAATTCATCCCTAACCTAGCTGAATTTTCAGAACCACTACGTCCACTATTAAAAAAGGAAAACGTATTGGCTTCGAACACATTAAAATGGGAAGACAAACATACAAAAACTTTCAAAAACATCAAATCACAGATAGAAAAAATAGTAGAAAACAAACACTTCGATGTCGATAAGGAAACACGAGTTAAATGCGATGCAAGCAAATTAGGTTTAGGCGCAACATTAGAACAAAAAACGGAAAACATATGGCACACAATCGCGTTCGCAAGCCGATTTTTAAATACAGTCGAGCAAAGATATAGTACGAACGAATTAGAATTACTAGCAGTAGTCTGGTCATTGGAACATTTTAAACACTACCTTCAAGGCTCGGAGTTCACACTACAAACGGATCATCAAGCATTATTAACAACACTAAAAGAATACAGAGGAAACAAAATCTACCAAAGTAGCTTAACACGCTGGGTTGACAGATTATTACCATTTAACTTTAACATAGAACACATACCAGGCAAACAGATGGGATTTGCTGATTATTTTAGCCGCAATCCAAATGGAATCGCAATCCAACCATCTGAAGAAGACACACATTTCGTAATAAACCAAATAAACGACTTCGAATTCACACTAATTAAGAACACATTACGTAACGACACTAATAATAGACCTTTCAACAATGATGTCATGTATCGTTCTCTGCACAAGCAAACAACAGCACACGCTTTTTCCCATTCTCGCCCTAGAAAACAGTCGCTAAATTTAACACACAACTTAAACACACAAATTCTCCATACGGACAAAATTAATTCAATTAATCCACAGCCTAATTCAAATAATTCGCTATACAAACCCCTCAAAAATTTTACACAAATCTCTACAAATTATCAATCTAAAAATCAATTTACAAACGTTATAACTAGAAACAGACCAAAAGTAGATACATTCAATAGACCAGTCGTTAGAAGACACAGAGCACCGAACAAGAAGAGGACAGTCCCGCAAAATATGGAAAACCAAACAACAAGACCAGCCCTAGTAACAATAAGTACCCAAACGGAGGACAGTGATAACATCGGAAGAGGGCGCGAACCAATCCAACCCGAACTCCATCCACAAATATTCCCCCTCAGCAGTAACAGTGAAAGAATGCCAGACTATCGAAAACATTTATCCCGAGTATTCGGAGAAAAATTCCTGGCGGAGGCAACGAAACAAGATCGCACGCTCACACCAATCATTAAAATGATAAAAGACAAGGACTGGGAAGCACTAAGAAAATCGAAAAAGTGCTTTTATTCGTTACGAAAGGACCTCGCCGTCACAAACTCTGGCTGTATGCTCTATGATAATAAACTGGTTAAACCAAGTAACCTAAAACAATTCGTAAAAGATGCAATCCACCAGACACACCCGGGTCAAGCAGGCATGCTCAGTCTAGGGAACTTAATTTGGTTTCCCTGTATTCACCGTAGCTTAACATCCAAAGCCCAAGCCTGTGAAGAGTGCACTAAGCAAGGTAAAAACTTAAAACTTTTAATGTCGAAACAAAACTTAGGAAAACTCCCCACGCTGGAAGAACCAAATGAAGAACTCCAAATGGATTTTGCAGGCCCCATCCCCTTTAGAAACCATGTAGATAACTATTACATACTTGTAACAGTTGACAGATACTCTAGATTCCCGACCGCACAAGTATACAAAAATTGCGACTCATCAACCGCAATAGAATATTTAGAGGAATACTGTAAATTCCACGGGATAGCCCGCTCGCTAAGGTGTGATCAAGCACAAGCATTTAAATCAAGAGACTTCAACGCACACTGTAATGACAACAACATAAAATTAATCTTAGCACCAGCTGGAGATCACAGAGCAACCGACATGGTCGAACGCTTAATTAAAACTATAAAACGGAAACTAGGTGTAATGGCTATAGATCCACTTTGGTCATCAGAAGATATAACAACAATTGTATCAAACAGAATTCAAAACATCAGACTCATTCCAAATAGAATAACAAAAATAACACCGTTCGAAGCACATTTTGGCAGAAAACCAAACACCGCACTATCAAACATAGTCACAAAACCAACCAAACACAACTTGTCATATAAAAACATAAAAATTTTTGCTTCAGATCGCAAACTACTCAAACCAGCAGTCTTGTCACCCGCGACATCATGGGACATGGAGCAGGATTTGGAACCCGAATTGAACATCCAATATAGGGAAGAAGCACAGAAAGAAGCAAAATCTGGAAACAACATCACCTCCGAAAGCGACGACTCCGAGAATGCGCCGCTGCTTAGCCCCACGCAAACCCCGGGTAAGATTAAACCATCAAAACTTGAGATCACATTCGGAGATAAAACATCAACACTAATATATGGTACAAAACAAATAGCACGAAAAACTATAGCACGCAAAGCACCAGAACCACGTGGAACATTAAAACCACAATGGAACATAATCGAACACGGCATAATCACAAACTACTCACCACACACAATCACACTTAACACCGATAACAGAAAAAATACAGTTATTAGAAAAAACGACCCAGCAATAGTGACACAACCAATTACCTCACAACAAAGACAACCAT
>NC_134481.1:4369387-4376887 GCF_964194025.1 Convolutriloba macropyga
ATCTCCATTCAATCTTTCGTTCAACAAACGATCAATTATCAAATCACTGTTCCTCAATTTTGATTGAAAAAAAAACACTACCAGAACGTGAGCTATCACTTAATGAGATTCCGAATGAGTTGCGATTATGTCTTGGAGCACCCGGAAGTTGAAAAAGTCTTCAATCAACCATCGTTCGAGGAAAATGACTCATCAACTGTTTGTTATAAACTAGAGATAAAAAGTCATATTAAAGGTTTCAATTTGTTTGAGTTCTGGTACATGAAACAGTTGCCAAGTGAAAAATTCAAAAATTTAACATCATTCTTGTTTCAATTCACTTTTCAAAAAATTATTTTTCTCCAATGAATTAAAGAGACGAGGTTGACACCGGTATCAGTAATTTAGTCTTTGATGTAAACAACAAGGAGAGGCCCCCATGGCGTTGTTGTTCAGATTCAACATTGCCAAGGTCCGAAGTAATATTTTTCGTTCAAGTTAGTATCCTTGTCTTAATTATCATTCTTTGCTTCTCTATGCTGTTTCTATTATCAGAGAGCTGTGAAGAGAAATCAATTTGGATTGCTCTCTCATCGAGTTTAATTGGTTACATTTTACCTGATCCTAAACTATGAACAAAGTTATTCTTACACATGACAGGATAATCATGTCAATTGCAGGACCAAGTGGTTGTGGTAAAACAGAACTCGAATGCTGAAAAGTTCGACCTTTTATCCATGCTTTGAGAAAATTTATTATTTCTACAAAGAGCTCCAACCACTTTTCAAAGGTATGCAACCACCCGGAGTTATACCAGGGATTGAATTTCTAAACAACTCAGGTTTTGATATAACGAAAAATTTGTCGCACTCTCTGCTCATCTATGACAATTCATGAGAAGAAATCGTCAACGACAAAGAGTTTGTAAAAATAGCCACCTCAGGACGTCATCGTAAATTACATGTTATATACGTCAGGCATAATTTGTTCCATCAAAGTAAATGGTCCAGAACCATTGATCTGAATACAACACAAATAATATTATGAAAGTCGCTTCGTGATATTCAACAAATTGAATATCTTGGAAAACATTTGAATTGTCTCCAATTGATAAAAGAAGCATATAAACTAGCAACTGCAGAGCCCTTTGGACATTTTATGATTGATCTCGACCCAAAAACCAGCCAGGGTTTACGCTTTTCATCGCAACTTATTGGACCGGATCCTTCTATTTTTTACATTTCGTCCCCTGAAGCAGTCATTACAACAATTACAAATGAAAAAGAAACATTTGCTTATGCTCAAGCAATGGGCAAATAACAGGAATGAAAATACAGCTCAAAAAAAAACATTACATTACGACGATTTCATTTGGTTTTTGAGTGACTGTGTGATGAACGTACTCTCTGGAGTTGCACCAATCAATAAAGTTCAATTAAAAAAGTTCGAGAAACCATTACGCAAACTTGCAGAAAGGCGAGTTGAAAAAAGTGAGAAATTCAAAATTTTTCGATCAGATTCCGGAATCCGCCTAATTAGACTCATTGCGTTACCTTGTATTGTGTTTCTGGAGCAAAATGCACACTGAAGAGTTTGTGCTAATTCACCGAAAAATGTATGCGAATGAGCACCCTCAAATTACTCAATTTCTCAACAATAAAAATGTCCGAGAGAAAGCAAAACAAATATCACTGTTGCAAAGAAGGGAGTCTCCACCAGCAACTTCTACCACGCAAAAAGACACGCAACAGCAGAAAGATATTACTTTAGAGAATGTCAAAGATGAGTTAAATGAGACTAGAGATGAGAAAAATGATACAATTGTTTCAACTGAAATCAGGGAGCAAGTTTTGAGAGACATTAAACACCTTGTCAGAATAAAGTTCGAAAAAGCGAGCATAATACTGGAGAAAATAGAAGAGTCAGGATCTCTATCGCTGGATCAGACATCAAGACTAATGGTTAATAAGTCAAGAACGGAAATTCTTTTGGCAGATTTTCTATACGATCTACAACAAACAAGCTCTAAGCTTTCACATGAACATTACAAAGTCCTGACCTTTCTAGATATCAGTTCACAATTAGCTTGTAATACATAAGCAAAAAAAATTCTTGCCTTATCACCAAACGAAATGTTACAGTTGTTTGAGGATGAAACATAAAACGAAGAATCAGGAGTCTCGAGAACAGAAGAATCAAAAAATTCTGGCGACGATGAAGGAAGATGCAAAAGACGAAATCCAACCGTCCAGCTCGTGGGCAAATTACTTCCTCGCACGTTAGACAGTTGAACAAATTATACACAAAAGGTAAGGCAGCTGTTGGTAGCATTGCTAACTTGAAGAAAGCCAGCGGTTTACCAACATCCAAAGTTGTTCAATACCTTCAGTCGGAAGCCCCGTACACAAAATACAAACAATTCAGAAAAACTTTTCCGAGACTGAAAGCTGTTGCATACCGAATAAACGAAATCTGGTCTGTCGATGTGGCGTATATGGATAAAGTTGCCAAACACAACAACGGAGTCAAATATCTGCTGGTGGCTAATAATGTTTTATCGCGATACCTTACAGTGCAACCAATGAAGGCTTTAAATGCAAACGACGCTGTTGAAGTGTTCAAGAAAATGATCAAACAGTTAAAAACCAGAAAAGGTTTGGACAGACAAGGGATCCGAGTTTAAAGGTGAATTTTAAAAAAATTGTGAAAAGAAGGAGATTTATATACAACCGAAAATGAAACCAAGTCGGCATTTGCCGAGAGGAATATTTGATTGCTCCAAAACATTATTCACAAATACTTGGAGGAAAATTGGACTTGGACTTATATAAAGGAATTGACTCAATTTGTAAATACTATATGTAGTCTTGTTAATCGTGTTACCCAACTTGCACCTAATGAAACTTTCAAAAAACATGAACCATTTCTAATATCCTTTGCAATTAGCACAAAAAAGAGAAAGCCAAAATACGAAGAAGGAGACCTGGTTCGGATTGCAAAGCCAGACGAAAAATTTAGGAAAGGTTATAAACAAAATTACACAGAAGAAGTCTTCACAGTATTCAAGGTTGCCACCCTCAGTCCACCAACATACAACCCTATAGATGCAAAAAACGTTATAATTAAAGGTAAATGTTATTAACCAGAGTAAGAACAAAGTGAACGTCCTTCCTGTCGAAGAGTAAACATGAGTATTCATAGAGAATTTACTATTGACTTGATATCGAATGCATCAATTGGATTTTTTACCAAAATACTATGGCCAAGTTTCGAAATCAACTCGCCCAACCATTACAGTTAGATGGAGATTGGCAAATTGCTCTTGCTTCAATATCTTTTCCATCAAACATCAACAATGTAAACTCAGCCGAAATAGTTGCATATGTCAGTTCTGGCGCTGAACTTGATGCTTCACATAACCGCACCGGACAACTTCGAAGAATTCGCAAAGGTATAAACAACAGTTCAGTAGAGCTTCTGGAAGATAATTTTCGAATCGTTCAATTGAAAAACTTTGACTACGATTTTGACTACTGGTTTTTTTCATATTGGTTACAAGTCGGAAAATGCGGGCAACTCTTTGAACAGACAAGTTGGAGATTTTCCAGTTGATATCACTTGCGGATCACAGTTAATTTTTGTATACGTTGATATAATTGACCATCAGAACGTTGGCGATGTGAGAGCTCTGGTAATAAAAATCATTGAGTCTGAAAGACGTTTGAGAAACGGTAGCATAAACACAGTGACACCCATACAACATCAGTTTTACACAAATTTGGATTAGATGCCAATATTATCAAACAAAATTCAGAACATCCAAGAAGAGTTGAGAAACGAAACTGGAAAATGAATTCCTTTTACTGGAACCGGAAAAGTTATAGTCAGTTTAAAATTTCAAGAAATTATTTGATATGGAGGCATACAGTAGCAATCAAGCACCTCAATCAATGCCGCATTTTTCGGGACACTACAGACAAAGAGGCAGCGGTTTTGAAGCCCTTGCTGCAGGTATTGGAAGAGTTGCTCTGCCATTAGCACGCAATTTTCTCTGGCCCGCAGCGAAAAAGATTGGTCGTGATTTATTGGTTCAGGGAGCACCAGAGTTAGTAGAAGTTGTAACCAAAAGAAAGTGTGCAAAACAAGCACGGAAAAGTACGGTAGTCAAAACAGCTCGCAAACAAATAGGTGGATCTCTTCAATCACGTATTGCATCAGGTCGTAAAATAATTCGATGAAAAAGACGACAATACACAACACCGAACCAAAAACGAAAAATTTCAACCAGAAGAATCACTTCTCGAAAACCCCGTCAGAAAAGGAGTCGTCTGGATTTTTTCTCGCGAGTGAAAAATGCGAACTAATATTGTAATACCATATGAAGCCACTCACAGTTCTTCAGATTTATTTGAAAAACCACTTTTGTTGGTAACATTTGATCAATCATTCGAGCAAAAACCAGGACCGCTTCATTCGCCTTCAGGATCATCATTGGAATTTGAAGTTGTTGGTGATCGCAACAATTTTATTGACTTGCAAAAAATTTACCTGGAAATCAAGTGTCGCATACTTCAAACAGATGGCACGAATTTGCCCTACACACATGGTGACGCTATTGCCAGTGATCTTCCATATTTTGCTAATAATATCCTTCATTCGCTTTTCGCCGACTGTACTGTTTCTGCGAATGGTATCAAAATTTCAACAGCTAATGGAAACTATGCACAAAAAAGTTTCATAGAAACTGAATTCTCTCACGGTACAGACGCAAAGAAAACCTGCCTAAAATTTTAGGGTTATGAGTATGAAGAAAACCCCGGCACGATTCCAGCAGGATTATCAGATATAAGAAAAAGAACAGTGCGACAATCCGCACGCATAACGTTATATGGAAAGTTGGCGGTTGATTTCTTTTCATGTGAGAAACATTTGGTTAGTAGAGCTACGTTACGCATTTCAATGAGAAGATCTCAAGATGACTTTGCCGTCATCAGCGAGGACCCAGCGAAACACTACAAGGTTAAAATACATGAGGCTTATTTATTTATCAGGAAAATGACGGTGTCAGATAATGTTATAGGTGCAATTGAGAAGACATTATTGAAAACGCCGGCAATTTACCGATACAATGAAGTAATTACCAAAACTATTTTGGTCAACAAAGCTGGAAACATGAGGATATTTTCTCTGGAGAGCCGATCAGAAGAGTCATTATTGCATTATGCGTTGGTACAGCTTTCATCGGTACCAACACCGCTAATCAATTCCATTATCAAAAATTTGGTTTAAGAGAGATAAAGGCTGGAACTCCAATGTAAACAACTGACAACAAGAGGTTTTACTACAATTCAATGAGTGCATTAGCTCATGTAGAAAATGGCCAAGGAATACCTCTGAGTGAGTTTGCAACCCACTATATAAAGGTATTTGATCTTACCAGCTCTCAAGAGGCAACTCATGACTTTATTCATCAAGAGCTCACAAATTCATCATTGTCTGTCGAACTCAAGCTCGATGCAGCGTTAGCTCATAACGTTGAATGTTTTTTTCTTGGAGAAAAAGCATCTACTATCTACATTGACCCGGTAAGAAACACATCGAAAAATGCTCTCCCAATTAACGGTTACTAATGGACGAAGATCAAATCTCACTTCGAATCAAAAAAAGCAAGCAATTGAGATTTAGCTTTCACGGTGGTTACGCCGCCGATAACTATCCCCTGGATTTGCCCGTAAATACATTTAAAATTGTTAACACATCACGCTCCAATTCTATTGGAACCCACTGGGTAGTGCTAGATAAACGATATGCGCATCGCATATTATTTTTCGGAGATCCCTTGGCATTGCCAAAAACTACTTACAAGCATTTTTTCTACCAGCTACAAATGTCAGAAACATGGAAATGATGATGGCCATTATCGAACACAGACGAGACACTCAATCTCCATTGCAGTCTTAGACTCACAACTTTGCGGTTTATTTTGCCAAAATATTGCCCATTGTTTCTATATTAAAAAGTTTCCCTTTGTACCCGATGTAAATGAGCTGCAACTACTAGGTTTTTTAAAACATATGGAGTGAAAGTTCTTTAAGTTTTCAAAACCATCACTTTTTACACATTCGCATTTTTATAAAACAGAAATTTTAGCAAATAGTTTAAAGTCTCCCGGACGAAGCTCCCTTGCCCGCTCAGTAAAATATCCATAATTTGGTAAATAGAAGCAGAATGTTCGCCAAGCATTAACTGGCAAAACCGTGTCATAGTCACATCAGGAACTATAGAATGTCTGATTGATGTAGAGGTAGCAATTGCTGTTGTTGCGATCATGCACTCGCTGCATGGTGTAGGAAGTTCTTTCTTTCCTTGTTTTGTTGATTGAACGATGATTTGACTTCGAAAGATATTCCCCAGCAACATGTAGTCGAGAAATAAGGGAACCTCTATGAATAAATTTTTTCTGAGTTGGCAAAATAAGTAACTTGAAACAAGTCACCAGACAAGGTATTCTCGCCGGAACATACAAAGAATCGAGCAAACTATGATCTTCCTTGCCAATTTTGTATATAAAATGATAATGATTAGAACCAGAAGTGCAACTTTCCACAGACGCCAAAGATGAATGATAACCGTAGGCATAATTCTCTACAGCAGAATTTTCCAGTTTCGGTTAGTTCTCACAAATGGTATATTTGAATCGTTTTTGAAACTTTTTAAAGTATTCAGGACTATTCTCATACATAGTTGCAACCATTATAATTGTTATTAAAGCCAGTGAACTAACTAACTAATGAATCACAAATGACAATAAGCAATAATGAAGCATCAATTTAGTTTCAATCTTCGTTGACTGTGATTGTAGTTTTTGATTTTTTAGCACGATGTGTCAACGATTTTCGCAAAATTTTGCCCGAGTGCTTTGATTCCTCAGTTGAGTCAGATTTTAGAAGAGAGTCAGTCAATCCAACAGGTGTGTCAATCATTTGATTGATCTTATGAATATTACAACATATCAAATTAAACTCCCGCGCTGACAGAGTAATTTTTTGATTGAACTCCCAATCAACTAGCTCGCTGTCACGTTTAAAGAATTTCAGTGATAAGTAAGTGCCGGTAGAATTGTAGGTTTTCGCGGCAACCCTCACAAGTCGTTTTTCGCTCGCCGAAAAATCTAAATGGAAGTCGTTATATTCAGCGTCTATAGATA
Organism: Convolutriloba macropyga; assembly: GCF_964194025.1. Taxonomy (NCBI): domain Eukaryota; kingdom Metazoa; phylum Xenacoelomorpha; order Acoela; family Convolutidae; genus Convolutriloba; species Convolutriloba macropyga. The sequence continues at coordinate 4,376,574 of NC_134481.1, forward strand.
AAAGTGCTCCCATGATAACGAACTAATTGATCTGAAATATTTGCGCAGAATGACAAGATTACAGGAAACAAAGCTGCTTGTAAACAAAATACCCTATCTGAGAGCTACATGTCTGGACAGTGCTACACCTCAAAAAACAAAAGTAAAGTGGCGCTAGCGTTCTTTTGATGTTTACATACAACAAGAGAAGCTGCAAATGGTTAAATACTTGCTCACAATAAGTTTAAATCTGCCTTTCTTGGACCGAGTTTAATTGTATGTACACAATTTTCGCAGCCTGACGCCTACATTTCTGGACAGTGCTACACCTCAAC
>NC_134481.1:4379939-4427197 GCF_964194025.1 Convolutriloba macropyga
ATTTTCTGCTGTAATATACATATTACACGGTTTCAACAACCGATTTTGGTTTGTTCCGATAGCAGTGATCTGACTAAAGTGGCTGAGAGAAACCCTCAAAAATGATCTAGAACCTTGGGTCACTTCGTTCTTGTACCCGGGTTGACCACCACAAACCTTTCTCGGCAACCATATCCAAGCCATATATGGAGTTTATGGTAAATTGGCAAGCATATAGCTGACCATGCAGATCATTCAACATTGCTCAAATAAGCTCTTAAAACAGCCATGCTTTGCACTCTGTGTGGAGAAAAACCCTTCAAGACACTTGAACAAAAATTGAAGTTCATGGTGTCTTGGGAACCATATCCGAGAACATACACATTTATGGCGCCATGTAGGACCATAAAAGTAAAATTCAAAATAACAAAAAATACGGAGAACAGTTAAACTAACATCTTCTGACTACGTTAAGCTTTTCAAAAAAAACAAATTCTGTTGGTCGATTTTTTATGTCTTTGCAACCATATCTAAGACCATGAATTTCTATGTCTTGCACATTGTAGCCAGGAAATCCATGACTTGTCAAATTTCTTAAGGAGTGTCTCAAAAACTTGAAATATGACATTAAATAAGACGTTTTTGCTAGCAGAAAGCATACGTGCACTTCAACACCATGTGGAGTTCTATGCGAAAATATTGTCTTTTCAAATCCGTAAGGAAGCTTAGGTCGACCGTAAATTGGATTTAGATAGTTTTTGTGTTAAAATTGCTGTATATTTCAGCGGGTGGCAATGGGTTGATAAGGACTTAACAATACTTCTTATGGAAAACAGCTCAGGCTGCATACTAGTTGTTGTAAACTATTATGGCGCGTGTGAGATATTTTAAGATCCGTAAAAAAGTTCCAACTAAATTGGACTTAGAGAGTTTCTTTTTGTAAAAATTGCTGTATATGGCAGCGGGTGGATAGGGGTTGATATGGACTGGGCAGCCCTGCTCAAAGAAAGCAGCTAAAGCTGCCTACAGAGCTCTTTAAGCTGGAATTGAGCGTGTATGGTCTTTTAAGATCCGTAAGAAAGCATACGTTGACCATGATTTGGATTTAGAGAGTTTTTTGTGTTAGAGGGTTTTTTGTGTTAAAACAGCTCAGGCTGCATACTGGTTGCTGTAAACTAATTTGGAGAGTGCGATGTATTTTAAGATCCGTAAAAAAAGCATAGTTCGAACTCAACTGGATTTAGAGAGTCTCTTTTGTAAAAGTTGCTGTGTATGACAGCGGGTGGCTTCTGCCCACTGGGTTCTGTAAACTGGAATGGAGCGTGTATGGTCTTCTAATATCCGTAAGAAAGCATAGGTCCACCATACATTGGACTTAGAGAGTTTATTGTGTTAAAATTGCTGTATATTGCGGCGGGTAGCTACGGTTTGATGTGGACTAGGATACACTGCTCATAGAAATCAGCTAAAGCTGCCTACTGGGTTCTGTAAACTGGAATGGAGCGTGTATGGTCTTCTAATATCCGTAGGAAAGCATAGGTCGACCATACATTGGACTCAGAGAGTTTATTGTGTTAAAATTGCTGTATATTGCGGCGGGTCACTACGGTTTGATTTGAACTAGGAAACACTGCTCATAGAAATCAGCTGAAGTTGCCTCCTAGATTATGTAAACTAGAATGAAGCGTGTATGGTCTTCTAAGATCCGTAAGAAAGCATAGGTCGACCATACATTGGACTTAGAGAGTTTATTGTGTTAAAATTGCTGTATATTGCGGCGGGTGGCTACGGTTTGATGTGGACTAGGAAACACTGCTCATAGAAATCAACTGAAGTCGCCTACTGGATTCTGTAAACTAGAATGGAGCGTTTATGGTCTTCTAAGATCCGTAAGAAAGCGTAGGTCGACCATACATTGGACTTAGAGAGTTTATTGTGTTAAAATTGCTGTATATTGCCGCGGGTGGCTATGGTTTGATGTTGACTAGGAAACACTGCTAATAGAAATCAGTTGAAGTTGCCTACTGGATTCTGTAAACTAGAATGGAGCGTGTATGGTCTTCTAAGATCCGTAAGAAAGCGTAGGTCGATCATACATTGGACTTAGAGAGTTTATTGTGTTAAAATTGCTGTATATTGCGGCGGGTGGCTACGGTTTGATGTGGACTAGGAAACACTGCTCATAGAAATCAGCTGAAGTTGCCTACTGGATTTTGTAAACTAGAATGGAGCGTGTATGGTCTTTTAAGATCCGTAAGAAAGCATACGATGACCAAGATTTGGATTTAGAGAGTTTTTTGTGTTAGAGAGTTTTTTGTGTTAAAACAGCTCAGGCTGCATACTGGTTGCTGTAAACTAATATGGTGCGTGCGATGTATTTTAAGATCCGTAAAAAAAGCATAGTTCGAACTAAATTGGATTTAGAGAGTTTCTTTTGTAAAAGTTGCTGTGTATGACAGCGGGTGGCTAGGGGTTGATATGGATTGTCAGAACTGCTCATAGAAAGCAGCTAAAGCTGCCTACTGGATTCTGTAAACTGGAATGGAGCGTGTATGGTCTTCTAATATCCGTAAGAAAGCATAGGTCCACCATACATTGGACTTAGAGAGTTTATTGTGTTAAAATTGCTGTATATTGCGGCGGGTGGCTACCGTTTGATGTGGACTAGGAAACACTGCTCATAGAAATCAGCTGAAGTTGCCTACTGGGTTCTGTAAACTAGAATGGAGCGTGTATGGTCTTTTAAGAACCATAAAGGAACCGTATAAGAACCATATATGGTACCATTTTACCATAAAATGTTATTGTCTATGGAAACGTTTATAAGTCGCGTGGGTTGTTTGAAGGTGCTCCTGGAACTTGAAATCTTGGATACCATATAAGAATCATATATGGAAACTCTTGGCAACCATAGCAAGATCATATAAGAAATTTTTGTATGACCTGTATGGAACCAAATATTATTCTTCGATATGGTTCCCAAGAAAGGTCAAACCGGGTATGTTCTGATCAGAGACCTCTAGGCACTTGAATAGTCTGTTCAGAGGAAGAACGTGCACTTAAATTCAAACGCACGAAAATTGCGCCAGGGTCAACTTTGAAGCACAAAAGTCGAATTCGAGACAAATTTGAACACAATCATCTGATCAGAGATTAACTAGAGAGCTGTTTAAGAGTTATGCTGACAAAAACAGATTGCATTTTCAATTTTAAAACCCGGATCGAGGTTTGGCGGTGAATTTTCGGTGAAATACGGTGAAAAAAAATAATTTTCACCGCGTATTTCTTGGATCTTTTTGCGGTGAATGCGGTGAATCGCGGTGAATTATATATTTTCACCGCGTTCTCAGTATTCATACAAAAAAGAATAGTAGTCCGCACACGGGTTCGAACCTCTGCCCTCCTGCTTGCCTTCCACTGCTTAGTCCACTGAGCCAACTTTCACTTACATCTTTGAAATTTCTTGTGAATTTAAATCACATTGAGTAAACTTTGGAAATCATATGCGGTGGACTTTTGTAAGAAATGCGGTGAATTTCGCGGCGAATTGTTGTAAGAAACGCGGTGAAATGTGGTGAATTATTTTTTTCCACCGCATTCACCGCTTTCACCGCATTTCTTACATTGTTTTGCCAAAAACGTTGATGCGGTGAATTTTTGTAAGAAATGCGGTGAATTTTGCTGTGAATTTTTGTAAGAAATGCGCTAAAATGCGGTGACTTATTTATTTTCACCGCATTCACCGCAATCAACGCATTTCTTACAAAAAATTACCCTAAAACCTCGACCCGGGAAACAACCCGGGTTGAATTTTTCCGCACAAAATGATGCAAGAGTGGGGCTGCAATGAGAGGAATTTTTAGGAAAATGCAGCTCAAAACTCTTACGTCTTTTTGGGCTGCATTGGGCTTCCAAGGGGGGGTAAAATAGTGTAAGAGTGAGGGGGTAAAAGACAAACTAAACCCCCACTCTTACATCTTTTTTGGTCTGCCAAGGGGGGTAAAACGATGTAAGAGTTGGCGGGTAATTTGCCTTTTACCCCCTCACTCATACACCATTTTACCCCCCTTGGCAGACCAAAAAATATGTAAGAGTGGGGGGTTAATGTGTCTTTTACCCCCTCACTCCTACACCATTTTACCCCCCTTGGAAGCCAAATGCAGCCCAAAAAGACGTAAGAATTTTTGAGCTGCATTTTCTTAAAAAATCCTCCCATTGCAGCCCCACTCTTACGTCATTTTACCCCGCCTGGCAGCCCAACTCTAACATCATTTTACCCCCTGGCAGCCCAACTCTTACATCATTTAACCCCCTCAATCTTTTAGCCCCCATACCTGAAGACTGCCAGTCTTGAACCCACAAACTCTGAACCCTCAGCTGCGTCGCTATATCCTCCAGACCATCGATGCTTGTCCAACTCTTGACGGTCAATATATATAAATAATAGTTGTTAGATTTGCCCCATCACAACAAATTACTCCCTCACTCTTACATCGTTTTACCCCCCTTGGCAGCCCAACTCTTACATCATTTTATCCCCTCTGAACAAATTACCCCCTCACTCTTACACCATTTTACCCCCCTTGGCAGCCCAACTCTTACATCATTTTACCCCCTCTGAACAAATTACCCCCTCACTCTTACACCATTTTACCCCCCTTGGCAGCCCAACTCTTACATAATTTTGCCCCCTCTGAACAAATTACCCCCTCACTCATACACCATTTTACCCCACTTGGCAGCCCAACTCATACCTCATTTTACCCCCTCTGGACAAATTACCCCCTCATACTTACACCATTTTAACCCCTTGGCAGCCCCACTCTTACCTCATTTTACTCCCCCCTGGACAAATTACCCCCTCACTCTTACACCATTTTACCCCCCTTGGCAGACCAAAAAAGATGTAAGAGTGGGGGGTTAATGTGTCTTTTACAACCTCACTCCTACACCATTTTACCCCCCTTGGAAGCCAAATGCAGCCCAAAAAGACGTAAGAGTTTTGAGCTGCATTTTCTTAAAAAGTCCTCCCATTGCAACCCCACTCTTACGTCATTTTACCCCCCTTGGCAGCCCAACTCTTACATCATTTTACCCCCCTGGCAGCCCAACTCTTACATCATTTAACCCCCTCAATCTTTTAGCCCCCATACCTGAAGACTGCCAGTCTTGAACCCACAACCTCTGAACCCTCAGCTGCGTCGCCATATCCTCCAGACCATCGATGCTTGTCCAAATCTTGACGGTCAATATATATAAATAATAGTTGTTAGATTTGCCCCATCACAACAAATTACTCCCTCACTCTTACATCGTTTTACCCCCCTTGGCAGCCCAACTCATACCTCATTTTACCCCATCTGGACAAATTACCCCCTCACTCTTACACCATTTTACCCCCCTTGGCAGCCCATCTCTTACATCATTTTACCCCCTCTGAACAAATTACCCCCTCACTCTTACACCATTTTACCCCCCTTGGCAGCCCAACTCTTAACTCATTTTACCCCCTCTGAAGAAATTATCCCCTCACTCTTACACCATTTTACCCACCTCGGCAGCCCAAATCTTACATCATTTTACCCCCTCTGAACAAATTACCCCCTCGCTCTTACACCATTTTACCCCCCTTGGCAGCCCAACTCTTACATCATTTTACCCCCTCTGAACAAATTACCCCCTCACTCTTACACCATTTTACCCCCCTTGGCAGCCCAACTCTTACATAATTTTGCCCCCTCTGAACAAATTACCCCCTCACTCATACACCATTTTACCCCACTTGGCAGCCCAACTAATACCTCATTTTACCCCCTCTGGACAAATTACCCCCTCATACTTACACCATTTTAACCCCTTGGCAGCCCCACTCTTACCTCATTTTACTCCCCCCTGGACAAATTACCCCCTCACTCTTACACCATTTTACCCCCCTTGGCAGACCAAAAAAGATGTAAGAGTGGGGGGTTAATGTGTCTTTTACAACCGCACTCCTACACCATTTTACCCCCCTTGGAAGCCAAATGCAGCCCAAAAAGACGTAAGAGTTTTGAGCTGCATTTTCTTAAAAAGTCCTCCCATTGCAACCCCACTCTTACGTCATTTTACCCCCCCTGGCAGCCCAACTCTTACATCATTTTACCCCCCTGGCAGCCCAACTCTTACATCATTTAACCCCCTCAATCTTTTAGCCCCCATACCTGAAGACTGCCAGTCTTGAACCCACAACCTCTGAACCCTCAGCTGCGTCGCCATATCCTCCAGACCATCGATGCTTGTCCAAATCTTGACGGTCAATATATATAAATAATAGTTGTTAGATTTGCCCCATCACAACAAATTACTCCCTCACTCTTACATCGTTTTACCCCCCTTGGCAGCCCAACTCATACCTCATTTTACCCCCTCTGGACAAATTACCCCCTCACTCTTACACCATTTTACCCCCCTTGGCAGCCCAACTCTTACATCATTTTACCCCCTCTGAACAAATTACCCCCTCACTCTTACACCATTTTACCCCCCTTGGCAGCCCAACTCTTAACTCATTTTACCCCCTCTGAAGAAATTATCCCCTCACTCTTACACCATTTTACCCACCTCGGCAGCCCAAATCTTACATCATTTTACCCCCTCTGAACAAATTACCCCCTCGCTCTTACACCATTTTACCCCCCTTGGCAGCCCAACTCATACCTCATTTTACCCCCTCTGGACAAATTACCCCCTCACTCTTACACCATTTTACCCCCCTTGGCAGCCCAACTCTTACATCATTTTACCCCCTCTGAACAAATTACCCCCTCACTCTTACACCATTTTACCCCCCTTGGCAGCCCAACTCTTAACTCATTTTACCCCCTCTGGACAAATTACCCCCTCACTCTTACACCATTTTAACCCCTTGGCAGCCCAATTCTTACCTCATTTTACTCCCCCCTGGACAAATTATCCCCTCACTCTTACACCATTTTACCCCCCTTGGCAGCCCAACTCTTAACTCATTTTACCCCCTCTGAAGAAATTATCCCCTCACTCTTACACCATTTTACCCACCTCGGCAGCCCAAATCTTACATCATTTTACCCCCTCTGAACAAATTACCCCCTCGCTCTTACACCATTTTACCCCCCTTGGCAGCCCAACTCTTACATCACTTTACCCCCTCTGAACAAATTACCCTCTCTCTCTTACACCATTTTACCCCCCTGGGCAGCCCAACTCTTACATCATTTTACCCCCTCTGGACAAATTACCCCCTCAATCTTACACCATTTTACCCCCCTTGGCAGACCAACTCTTACCTCATTTTACCCCCTCTGGACAAATTACCCCCTCACTCTTACACCATTTTACCTCCCTTGGCAGCTCAACTCTTACATCATTTTACCCCCTCTGAACAAATTACCCCCTCACTCTTACACCATTTTATCCCCCTTGGCAGCCAAACGCTTACATCACTTTACCCCCTCTGAACAAGTTACCCCCTCGCTCTTACACTAATTTACCCCCCTGGGCAGACCAACTCTTACCTCATTTTACCCCCTCTGGACAAATTAACCCCTCACTCTTACACAATTTTACCCCCCTTGGCAGCTCAACTCTTACATCATTTTACCCCCTCTGAACAAATTACCCCCTCACTCTTACACCATTTTATCCCCCTTGGCAGCCCAACGCTTACATCACTTTACCCCCTCTGAACAAGTTACCCCCTCGCTCTTACACTAATTTACCCCCCTTGGCAGACCAACTCTTACCTCATTTTACCCCCTCTGGACAAATTACCCCCTCACTCTTACACCATTTTACCTCCCTTGGCAGCTCAACTCTTACATCAATTTACCCCCTCTGAACAAATTACCCCCTCACTCTTACACCATTTTATCCCCCTTGGCAGCCCAACGCTTACATCACTTTACCCCCTCTGAACAAGTTACCCCCTCGCTCTTACACCAATTTACCCCCTGGGCAGACCAACTCTTACCTCATTTTACCCCCTCTGGACAAATTACCCCCTCACTCTTACACCATTTTATCCCCCTTGGCAGCCCAATTCTTACATCACTTTAACCCTCTGAACAAGTTACCCCCTGGCTCTTACACTAATTTACCCCCCTGGGCAGACCAACTCTTACCTCATTTTACCCCCTCTGGACAAATTAACCCCTCACTCTTACACAATTTTACCCCCCTTGGTAGCCCAACTCTTACCTCATTGTACCCCTCTTGACAAATTACCCACTCACTCTTACATCATTTTACCCCCCTTGGCAGCCCAACTCTTACCTCATTTTACCCCCTCTGGACAAATTACCCCCTAACTCTTACACCATTTTAGCCCCCTTGGCAGCTCGACTCTTACATCATTTTACCCCCTCTGGACAAATTACCCCCTCACTCTTACACCATTTTACCCCCCTTGGCAGCCCAACTCTTACCTCATTTCACCCCCTCTGGACAAATTACCCCCTCACTCTTACACCATTTTACCCCCCTTGGCAGCTCATCTCTTACATCATTTTACCCCCTCGGAACAAATTACCCCCTCACTCTTACATCATTTTACCCCCCTTGGCAGCCCAACTCTTACCTCATTTTACCCCCTCTGGACAAATTACCCCCTCACTCTTACACAATTTTACCCCCCCCCACCCCCTTGGCAGCCCAATTCTTACATCATTTTACCCCCTGTGGACAAATTACCCCCTCACTCTTACACAATTTTACTGCCCTTGGAAGCCCAATTCTTACATCATTTTACCCCCTCTGAACAAATTACCCCCTCACTCTTACACCATTTTACCCCCCTGGGCATCCCAACTCTTACATCATTTTACCCCCTCTGGACAAATTACCCCCTCACTCTTACACCATTTTACCCCCCTTGGCAGCTCAACTCTTACATCATTTTACCCCCTCTGAACAAATTACCCCCTCACTCTTACACCATTTTATCCCCCCACCCCCTTGGCAGCCCAATTCTTACATCATTTTACCCCCTGTGGACAAATTACCCCCTCACTCTTACACAATTTTACTGCCCTTGGAAGCCCAATTCTTACATCATTTTACCCCCTCTGAACAAATTACCCCCTCACTCTTACACCATTTTATCCCCCTTGCCAGCCCAACTCTTACATCACTTTACCCCCTCACTCTTACACCAATTTACCCCCCTGGGCAGACCAACTCTTACCTCATTTTACCCCCTCTGGACAAATTACCCCCTCACTCTTACACAATTTTACCCCCCCTTGGCAGCCCAATTCTTACATCATTTTACCCCCTGTGGACAAATTACCCCCTCACTCTTACACAATTTTACCGCCCTTGGAAGCCCAATTCTTACATCATTTTACCCCCTCTGAACAAATTACCCCCTCACTCTTACACCATTTTACCGCCCTTGGAAGCCCAATTCTTACATCATTTTACCCCCTCTGAACAAATTACCCCCTCACTCTCACACCATTTTACCGCTCTTGGAAGCCCAATTCTTACATCATTTTACCCCCTCTGAACGAATTACCCCCTCACTCTTACACCATTTTATCCCCCTTGCCAGCCCAACTCTTACATCACTTTACCCCCTCACTCTTACACCAATTTACCCCCCTGGGCAGACCAACTCTTACCTCATTTTACCCCCTCTGGACAAATTACCCCCTCACTCTTATACAATTTTACCCCCCCCCCCTGGGTAGACCAACTCTTACCTCATTTTACCCCCTCTGAACAAATTACCCCCTCTCTCTTACATCACTTTACCCCCCTTGGCAGCCAAACTCTCACCTCATTTTACCCACTCTGGACAAATTACCCCCTCACTCTTACACAATTTTACCCCCCCCCCCCCTTGGCAGCCCAATTCTTACATCATTTTACCCCCTGTGGACAAATTACCCCCTCACTCTTACACAATTTTACCGCCCTTGGAAGCCCAATTCTTACATCATTTTACCCCCTGTGGACAAATTACCCCCTTACTCTTACACAATTTTACCCCCCTTGGCAGCTCAACTCTTACATCATTTTACCCCCTCTGAACAAATTACCCCCTCACTCTTACACCATTTTATCCCCCTTGCCAACCCAACTCCTACATCACTTTACCCCCTCACTCTTACACCAATTTACCCCCCTGGGCAGACCAACTCTTACCTCATTTTGCCCCCTCTGGACAAATTAACCCCTCACTCTTACACAATTTTACCCACCTTGGCAGCCCAATTCTTACATCATTTTACCCCCTCTGAACAAATTACCCCCTCACTCTTACACCATTTTACCCCCCTTGGCAGCCCAACTCTTACCTCATTGTACCCCTCTGGACAAATTACCCACTCACTCTTACACATTTTACCCCCCTTGGCAGCCCAACTCTTACCTCATTTTACCCCCTCTGGACAAATTACCGCCTCACTCTTACACCATTTTACCCCCCTTGGCAGCTCAACTCTTACATCATTTTACCCCCTCTGAACAAATTACCCCTTCACTATTACATCATTTTACCCCCCTTGGCAGCCCAACTCTTACCTCATTTTACCCCCTCTGGACAAATTACCCCCTAACTCTTACACAATTTTACCCCCCCCCCCTTGGCAGCCCAATTCTTACATCATTTTACCCCCTGTGGACAAATTACCCCCTCACTCTTACACAATTTTACCGCCCTTGGAAGCCCAATTCTTACATCATTTTACCCCCTGTGGACAAATTACCCCCTTACTCTTACACAATTTTACCCCCCTTGGCAGCTCAACTCTTACATCATTTTACCCCCTCTGAACAAATTACCCCCTCACTCTTACACCATTTTATCCCCCTTGCCAACCCAACTCCTACATCACTTTACCCCCTCACTCTTACACCAATTTACCCCCCTGGGCAGACCAACTCTTACCTCATTTTGCCCCCTCTGGACAAATTAACCCCTCACTCTTACACAATTTTACCCACCTTGGCAGCCCAATTCTTACATCATTTTACCCCCTCTGAACAAATTACCCCCTCACTCTTACACCATTTTACCCCCCTTGGCAGCCCAACTCTTACCTCATTGTACCCCTCTGGACAAATTACCCACTCACTCTTACACATTTTACCCCCCTTGGCAGCCCAACTCTTACCTCATTTTACCCCCTCTGGACAAATTACCGCCTCACTCTTACACCATTTTACCCCCCTTGGCAGCTCAACTCTTACATCATTTTACCCCCTCTGAACAAATTACCCCATCACTATTACATCATTTTACCCCACTTGGCAGCCCAACTCTTACCTCATTTTACCCCCTCTGGACAAATTACCCCCTAACTCTTACACAATTTTACCCCCCCCCCCCTGGCAGCCCAATTCTTACATCATTTTACCCCCTCTGGACAAATTACCCCCTCACTCTTACACAATTTTACCCACCTTGGCAGCCCAATTCTTACATCATTTTACCCCCTCTGAACAAATTACCCCTCACTCTTACACCATTTTACCCCCCTTGGCAGCCCAACTCTTACCTCATTGTACCCCTCTGGACAAATTACCCACTCACTCTTACACCAATTTACCCCCCTGGGCAGACCAACTCTTAACTCATTTTGCCCCCTCTGGACAAATTAACCCCTCACTCTTACACAATTTTACCCACCTTGGCAGCCCAATTCTTACATCATTTTACCCCCTCTGAACAAATTACCCCCTCACTCTTACACCATTTTACCCCCCTTGGCAGCGCAACTCTTACCTCATTGTACCCCTCTGGACAAATTACCCACTCACTCTTACACCATTTTACCCCCCTTGGCAGCCCAACTCTTACCTCATTTTACCCCCTCTGGACAAATTACCGCCTCACTCTTACACCATTTTACCCCCCTTGGCAGCTCAAATCTTACATCATTTTACCCCCTCTGAACAAATTACCCCCTCACTATTACATCATTTTACCCCCCTTGGCAGCCCAACTCTTACCTCATTTTACCCCCTCTGGACAAATTACCCCCTCACTCTTACACAATTTTACCCCCCCCCCCCCTTGGCAGCCCAATTCTTACATCATTTTACCCCCTCTGGACAAATTACCCCCTCACTCTTACACAATTTTACCGCCCTTGGAAGCCCAATTCTTACATCATTTTACCCCCTCTGAACAAATTACCCCCTAAATCTTACACCATTTTACCCCCCTTGGCAGCCCAAATCTTACCTCATTTTACCCCTCTAGACAAATTACCCCCTTACTCTTACACCATTTTACCCCCCTTGGCAGACCAACTCTTACCTCATTTTACCCCCTCTGGACAAATTACCCCCTCACTCTTACACCATTTTACCCCCCTTGGCAGCTCAACTCTTACATCATTTTACCCCCTCTGAACAAATTACCCCCTCACTCTTACACCATTTTATCCCCCTTGCCAGCCCAACTCTTACATCACTTTACCCCCTCTGAACAAGTTACCCCCTCACTCTTACACCAATTTACCCCCTGGGCAGACCAACTCTTACCTCATTTTAACCCCTCTGGACAAATTAACCCCTCACTCTTACACAATTTTACCCACCTTGGCAGCCCAATTCTTACATCTTTTTACCCCCTCTGAACAAATTACCCCCTCACTCTTACACCATTTTACCCCCCTTGGCAGCCCAACTCTTACCTCATTGTACCCCTCTCGACAAATTACCCACTCACTCTTACACCATTTTACCCCCCTTGGCAGCCCAACTCTTAACTCATTTTACACCCTCTGGACAAATTACCCCCTCACTCTTACACCATTTTAGCCCCCTTGGCAGCTCAACTCTTACATCATTTCACCTCCTCTGGACAAATTACCCCCTCACTCTTACACCATTTTACCCCCCTTGGCAGCCCAACTCTTACCTCATTTCACCCCCTCTGGACAAATTACCCCCTCACTCTTACACCATTTTACCCCCCTTGGCAGCTCAACTCTTACATCATTTTACCCCCTCTGAACAAATTACCCCCTCACTCTTACATCATTTTACCCCCCTTGGCAGCCCAACTCTTACCTCATTTTACCCCCCCCCCCCCCTGGACAAATTACCCCGTCACTCTTACACAATTTTAACCCCCCCCCCTTGGCAGCCCAATTCTTACCTCATTTTACACCCTCTGGACAAATTACCCCCTCACTCTTACACCATTTTAGCCCCCTTGGCAGCTCAACTCTTACATCATTTTACCCCCTCTGGACAAATTACCCCCTCACTCTTACACCATTTTACCCCCCTTGGCAGCCCAACTCTTACCTCATTTCACCCCCTCTGGACAAATTACCCCCTCACTCTTACACCATTTTACCCCCCTTGGCAGCTCAACTCTTACATCATTTTATCCCCTCTGAACAAATTACCCCCTCACTCTTACATCATTTTACCCCACTTGGCAGCCCAACTCTTACCTCATTTTACCCCCCTGGACAAATTACCCCGTCACTCTTACACAATTTTAACCCCCCCCCCCTTGGCAGCCCAATTCTTACCTCATTTTACCCCCTCTGGACAAATTAACCCCTCACTCTTACACAAATTTACCCACCTTGGCAGCCCAATTCTTACATCATTTTACCCCCTCTGAACAAATTACCCCCTCACTCTTACACCATTTTACCCCCCTTGGCAGCCCAACTCTTACCTCATTGTACCCCTCTGGACAAATTACCCACTCACTCTTACACCATTTTACCCCCCTTGGCAGCCCAACTCTTACCTTATTTTACCCCTCTGGCCAAATTACCCCCTCACTCTTACACCATTTTAGCCCCCTTGGCAGCTCAACTCTTACATCATTTTACCCCCTCTGGACAAATTACCCCCTCACTCTTACACCATTTTACCCCCCTTGGCAGCCCAACTCTTACCTCATTTCACCCCCTCTGGACAAATTACCCCCTCACTCTTACACCATTTTACCCCCCTTGGCAGCTCAACTCTTACATCATTTTACCCCCTCTGAACAAATTACCCCCTCACTCTTACATCATTTTACCCCCCTTGGCAGCCCAACTCTTACCTCATTTTACCCCCCCCCCCCTGGACAAATTACCCCGTCACTCTTTCACAATTTTAACCCCCCCCCCCCTTGGCAGCCCAATTCTTACCTCATTTTACCCCCTCTGGACAAATTAACCCCTCACTCTTACACAATTTTACCCACCTTGGCAGCCCAATTCTTACATCATTTTACCCCCTCTGAACAAATTACCCCCTCACTCTTACACCATTTTACCCCCTTGGCAGCCCAACTCTTACCTCATTGTACCCCTCTGGACAAATTACCCACTCACTCTTACACCATTTTACCCCCCTTGGCAGCCCAACTCTTACCTCATTTTACCCCCTCTGGACAATTTACCCCCTCACTCTTACACCATTTTAGCCGCCTTGGCAGCTCAACTCTTACATCATTTTACCCCCTCTGGACAAATTACCCCCTCACTCTTACACCATTTTACCCCCCTTGGCAGCCCAACTCTTACCTCATTTCACCCCCTCTGGACAAATTACCCCCGCACTCTTACACCATTTTATCCCCCTTGGCAGCTCAACTCTTACATCATTTTACCCCCTCTGAACAAATTACCCACTCACTCTTACATCATTTTACCCCCCTTGGCAGCCCAACTCTTACCTCTTTTTACCCCCCCCCCCCCCTGGACAAATTACCCCGTCACTCTTACACAATTTTAACCCCCCCCCCCCTTGGCAGCCCAATTCTTACATCATTTTACCCCCTCTGAACAAATTACCCCCTCACTATTACACCATTTTACCCCCATTGTCAGCCCAACTCTTACATCATTTTACCCCCTCTGAACAAATTACCCCCTCACTCTTACACCATTTTACCCCCCTTGGCATCCGAACTCTTACCTCATTTTACTCCCTCTGGACAAATTACCCCCTCACTCTTACGCAATTTTACCCTCCTTGGCAGCCCAATTCTTACATCACTTTATCCCCTCTGAACAAATTACCCCCTCACTCTTACACCATTTTACTTCCCTTGGCATCCCAACTCTTACCTCATTTTCACCCCTCCTCCCATTGCAGCCCATTGCAGCCCACTCTTACGTGGCAATTTCATTCAGGGGTGGGGGGGGGGGGTATTTCCTTAAAAGTCCTCCCATTGCAGCCCATTGCAGCCCACTCTTGCATGGCAATTTCAGTCATGGGGCTACTTCCTTAAAAGTCCTCCCATTGCAGCCCATTGCAGCCCACTCTTACATGACAATTTCTGTCATGGGAGGGTAATTCCTGAAAACTCCTCCCATTGCAGCCCATTGCAGGCCACTCTTACATGGCAATTTCAGTCAGGTGGGTAATTCCTTAAAAGTCCTCCCATTGCAGCCCATTGCAGCCCACTTTTAGATGGCAATTTCATTCAGGGGGGTAATTCCTTAAAAGTCCCCCCATTGCAGCCCATTGTAGCCCACTCTTACATGAAAATTTCAGTCATGGGGGTAATTCCTTAAAAGTCCTCCCATTGCAGCCCATTGCAGCCCACTCTTACGTGGCGATTTCATTCAGGGGTGGGGGGGGGGGTATTTCCTTAAAAGTCCTCCCATTGCAGCCCATTGCAGCCCACTCTTACATGACAATTTCAGTCATGTGGTTAATTCCTTAAAAGTCCTCCCCTTGCATCCCATTGCAGCCCATTGCAGCCCACTCTTACATGACAATTTCAGTCATGGGGGGTAATTCCTGAAAACTCCTCCCATTGCAGCCCATTGCAAACACTCTTACGTGGCAATTTCATTCAGGGGTGGGGGGGGGGGGGTATTTCCTTAAAAGTCCTCCCATTGCAGCCCATTGCAGCCCACTCTTACATGACAATTTCAGTCATGGGGGTGATTCCTGAAAACTCCTCCCATTGCAGCCCGTTGCAGCCCACTCCTACATGGCAATTTTATTCAGGGGGGGGGGGGGTAATTCCTGAAAAGTCCTCCCGTTGCAGCCCATTGCAGCCCACTCTTACATGGCAATTTCAGTCATGGGTGGTAATTCCTTAAAAGTCCTCCCATTGCAGCCCATTGCAGCCCACTCTTACATGGCAATTTCAGTCAGGGGGGGGGTAATTCCTTAAAAGTCCTCCCATTGCAGCCCAACTCTTACATCATTTTACCCCCTCTGAACAAATTACCCCCACACTCTTACATCAATTTATCCCCATAGACAAATTACCCCCCCCCCCATACTTACATCAAAGTGGGAGGATTTTAGGGAAGACATTCGACCCGGGAAAACAAAAGCAATCATAAAAAACAAAAACTGTTTTTGACTGAACGCAATTTACAACAAATTAGCGGCTTTTTTCCGTTGTTCTCGTCAAATGTTATACAAATCGATTACATATTATTGCTTTCATTTGGAAGAAATTTTTGTTTTAGCTTACTGACCAGCTTTAGTTGAGTGAATACATGCTGAAATAAAATAAGTAGAGATGGAATAAAGCCGCTTAGAATAGTACCAACGTAACTTATGGTGCGATTCCTCGACGATAACCAAATCTCAGCTTTCTTCGCTTGGCAAATGAGAATATATCTTTCCAATGCAAGTGCGACTGTTATAGTGGCTGTTCGCGCACAATAGACATTTCGACCAATTATCAAACGATTAAATCTGTACCCGGGTCGAATATTGGTCAAAAAAAAATGTAAGATTAGCGTTGAATAGCGGTAAAAAAACCGCAAAGCGCCCGCATCTTTCGCCGCAAAGCGCCCGCATCTTTTACTGTTGAATGCGGTGCTGAATTTTGTAAGATTTCCGCTTCCATTTTAACTGTGAGAAATATTAATTTCACCGCAATCACCAAATTTTTCATAAAAAAAACAGCCCTACATGGGTTCGAACCTCTCGCCTCCTACATGTCAACACTTTCTTTTCCCACCGCACCATCTGTCACTTACTTCAAGGATAATTCCTGTGCATTTAAGATAAGCGTTGAAATTAGCGGTGAATATTTGAAAAGTTGGTAATTTTAGCGGTGAAAAAATTATTTCAACGCATCCTCGTAGAGCTGAAGTTCTTTTTTTTCAACCCATCCTGGTAGCGGTGAAAAATTTACTATCACCACTTAAGCAATTTCTAGCGGTGAAGAAAAATCACCGCCTAAACAGTTTTTTCACTGCATTCATCGCATTAAGCGCAAATATTATTTTTTATTCAAACTCACCTCAAATCTTTTAGCGGTTTTTAGCGGTTACACCTGGACCCGGGTATTAACGTATTCCTTTCAAGGTAAAAAGTTAAGACTGATAAAGCGTTACGTTTTGTTTCTTCAACAAAATGTTTTTTAACATTGTAACCTAAAACATAGCAGTTAATCACACATTTGTGTCTTGTAATTTCCGTTGTCTTCCACAGAAGCATAAACACTTCAACCGGCAGTTACCTTTAAGTTTTGGTCAACAAAATTGAGCACCCATCTAAAGTCATCAGTTCATGTTAGGTCACTAATTTTTTATTTCTCTTTCCACTCTTACTGTACCAGAAAGGAAGAGCGGTAAAAAAATGGAGGAACCTTTCCTCAAAGCAAACGAAAACTCACCAAAGTAGATTTTATATGAATTTTAAATTTACCAAACGATTTAGAAAACTGACATTGTAACCCATTTTTGCGAGTCCGTGCAGTTGTTTTTTGGAATCGTTAACTTACCCAAACACAAAAAAAAAACAAGATGGAAATTTTTGCAGTCAGTGTAAAAAAAATATATAACTTCTTGTCATTCGAATATACTTTCAAATAAGAAACGATTGAAGTGCTCGGCAAGTAAAAAAGTTTCGTTCTTTCACGTCAGTTTTGATACTCTGTATTTTATTGCCATATTGGAAACGATTCTTCAAAGAAAAATTCAAATTATTTACCGCCACTACTTTCCCAGTATACAGACTGGCAAAAAAGTGGTTGCATTGCTTATTCGGGTTCAGATATGTTCCGAAACAAACTTTCGAAAAACATTTCTAAGTATATATATATATATATATATATATGTGTGTGTGTGTGTGTGTGTGTGTGTGTGTGTGTGTGTGTGTGTGTGTGTGTGTGTGTGCCTGTGTAATTATGCATGTATGTATAATATAAATTAGGAGTTCGCAAAACTTTGAGTAGAGAATTGGAACGCCTGATTTGTTTTCAAACGGAATCTAAAAAAGAAATATCACCAAAAAATCTGAAACTGCAAGATTTTTGACTGACAAGGTCAGCTCCTTCAGGCGCTGTGGATAAATAATACCGCGTAACAGTAACATCCTACACTGTCTTTGCATAATTCTAAAAAAAAACAGTTGATTCTAAGAAAAATCGTCGCCCCATTATTGTTAAAAATTTTGTCCACATTTTTCCTTCGTTTCCGTTTTAAACTGAGCAACAAGGGAAAACTGTTTTGATGTTATAAGAATGTATTCAACGCTATCAATTCACACAACTGAACCACTGAAAAACATATTTTTTGAAAAAATAATTGTGTTTGGAAATTTATGGGCGCAACTCCTGAGAGACGCTGAAATGTTTATTTTTGTCACCAGATCTTGAATAAGGAGTGAACAGGTTTATATTTTTATAGAACAAAATTACGGCGCATTTTGTTATTTTTAATCTAATTTTCTTTTGACTCATCATTAACCAAATTATCGTCAGTTTTTCACAGAGAATCATATACAGTGAAGAAACAGCAAAAAAAATTTCACATATGCAAAAAAAGATTTGATGAATTGGCACAGGTTGCTTAGTACACTGTGTTTCACAATGTTAAAAATCTAGGTGGGGTTCAAAGAAAAAAACTGTAAAACCGACGTGTTGGTAAAACCCAAAAAGCCCAGTCGTATCGTAATTTATCTCAACTCAATATTTTTGCAAAAAAAAATTTTAAATCAAAATTGCTCTATGCAATAATACTCAGATACAATAATATCGGTAGTCGAAAGTAAAATTGTTTCGTCCTTGACACCAGTATGGCACAATTTCCGTAATTACACGTGTCAGCAGCAAAGTTTGTCGGAATTCGGGTCTTTTTCTCCAGTAATCGTCTGCAACGTAATCGAAGTAATCATCAACCCTGATTTTGTTGAAATCTCTTCAGATTTTGGAAACAAGATCCTCGTTTTAAATGAGAACTTAAAGAAAGCATACGCCGCATATGTGAACAATTTTTCCTATGTATAAAGTTTTGAAAAGTTTAGTTAGTTTTTTATCTATATTGTCAGCCGTTGTATACCCTATTTTACGCACACGAACAATTTCGGTCTCATTTGCAGCCACTTTTAAATGAACAAATTTTGAAAAATGAACACTGTCCTAATGTTGAAAAGTTTACAATTGTGTTTTCTAGAAGTTTTTGCAGTTTGTCGTGTTTTTTTTTCTTTTTTGAGGCAAAATCCCTTTGAGCAACAGGAATTTATTTATTTTGGCGAAAAAAAAACGGATTTGTTTACTGTGAAATAAATTATAAATTAGGTCTTGTGGAGTTAGCTTCATAAGAAACCATTAATAATTATAACTGATGAAAAATTTTGATTACCTTGAGCAATGGGTAAAATTGAGGTAAGTTGTAAGCTATCGAATAAAATAGGCTGTAGTCCGGTCAATATATCTTATACCAAGAATAGATTTTGCTACAAAAGCGCCCAAATAAATTTTAGTTAGCAAAAATGGAACAAAAATTCACTTCAGTCTTGGACAGTCTTGTCATAGAGCATAATGTTATTAGCCCTAAATTAGAAAATCAAAACATGGCATTTTCTGGAGAGATTTTGTACTTCGTTATAATGCTGCTGTGGCAAATTTGTGCCCAATATGGATACTGATGAATATAGTCACTTCCAACGCAAAAACTGAAGCCTTTCAAATTTAAAAATAAACAAAATTTTACTGAAAGTTAAATTAATTGTCGATTATCATCCTAACGAAAACTACTAAGGCAATATTTCATCAACCGGTAAACGCTTATACGTTCCGTACCACTATGTTTTAAAAAGAAGGCAGATAAATAATTCCCAGCTTAGCTGAGAAGTGTAGTTGAGATAAATGAAAAAAATATCATGCGTAAATTTTTGTTCAATTAGGTTTCCAGGGCAATATTTTAATGATCCCTCATTTCTTGTCTGGCGTTGAATGTTTCAGTATTTGGGTAGTCAATCACAAGCTTTTAAGATTTGTTCAGATTGTTCAAGATATAAAAACATACAATTGCATCCATCGCATCTATGAACAGTCACGCTGTTAATGTGACATGCTCAAACAAAATTAAGCGTAAAAGCACAACAGGGATAATGAAATTTAATACAAACAATTATGCGCATCCTTGTTTTCCATCGTAGCAAAACTTCGGTCAGTTGAAATTTGCTCCTTTTTGTTTGATACAAAAAGTATTCAATAAGGTTTTTTTTGAAAGATTTTGGAGTGTCTGGCTCGAGAACTTGTTTTTGGGTGTTTTAGTGCGAATATTAAGACTCAGTGACTTGGAGCTTTCCTGTTATCCAATAGCTCGAGGGCGATCCTTTGAAACCTAGAAGGAATGCCAATTCAAAATCAAACTCATCGAAAGTGAAAACACAATATAATATAGGTGTTAGTTAAATAGCAACTTTGAAGAAAATACAGAAAACCAGCTGCTGTCTCACGTCAAGAAAACTAGCTGCTTTCAAAATGATTAACAACAGAACTAGGCTGTTAGAGAGTGAGTTGAAATATTAGTGGATCTTTTCCAACAATCATTACACAATATTGCGTTTACCACCAAAGCAATAAAAGGAATAGACAAAAATAGGGAGCTAGAAAGTACAAAGTATAGATTACACTCTCCTAAAGTACAACTCATTTGTAGCTTCGTGATTGAGGATTTTTACAATCCCATAAGTAAAAAACATCTTCCCGTTTTAATTTAAAAGAAAATAAGCTAAGACTTAAACCAAAACACAAAACAGGGACAAGTAAATTGTAGAACGCAGGAAATTTTCATAAGCAGATAGAGCGAGTAAGTTAGATGATTTAGGTCAACTTAGACAAGTTAAATAGATGTTTGGAGATAAGCGTTCTTTCCTAAAGGGTTATTGTTTCGAAGGCGCCAGAGAGTGGAGTTTAATGATATATCTTGAACAAACAAATTAAAGAACAAAAGCATATTGAGTTGTCGATATATTTCGTTTGCTCGGTAAAATTGTATTTTTGCATCAGGCCAAAGTCGAAACGAGATCATTAAACTTTGAAGTAAACTAGAGAGTGAACATTTGAAGTAAACTAGATACTTTGAACAGTATTGGAATTTCAATTTGAAGTAAATAAAAGTTTCAGTCTGAGTTTGCAAAATAATGGGCACCCCCAAACCTGGCACCCCTCAACTCTTTAAGTTACATTCATCATTGGACTCTGAAAATTTGTCGGGATATTCCTCTAAGGATTGTCCACAAATTATAGGGATGCGCGGCCAGTTACACCTTTTTGATCTAATTTATTATCACCGGAAGTGGTGTTATTCGAAGGTTTTTGATATTTTAAGTAAAAATTTGATTTTTTATGGATATAATAACGGTACAAACCAGTCGTACTAGCGTGTACTTGTGCAGCAATGTATTGGGTGATCATGGGATTTGTTTACGACTTGCAACTGCTGGTTGGTTGGTCTTGAAACTTGGCAGGCATGTTGGTGGCACCCTATATTTACTATAAAAATTTACTCGAAGATTTTTTAACCACTATCTGGCGAGTTATTATGTTCGGAAGTTTGGGGTCATCCGTGAGGTCGATGGAAAGGAGGATGAATATGAGAGGACTTTCCATGACAACAATTAATTTTATCAACCCGACCCCTCATTTTGGACCGGTGACATTTAGATGACCCCTAGATGTCAAATTTTTAGGTTTTTAGGAAAATTGCACTCTTCGTCATGTATAATTACGGAGAAATGAACGAAATGGTTTCAAAATTGGAAATTACAATTGGTTTTGGTTTAGGGTTGAGTTTAGTTATTTTTTCGACGCATGATTTTTGACAGGGATTGATTGCGCAAGTAATTCTCTCACCTTAGTTATCCATTTAACTGGAATTGATATAACGAGGCTCATTGTGAATTAATTTATTTCAAGGCAATCTAATTTGCAAGAGCATACAAGAGTGGAAGAGGGGAAATATCATAGTAACAAAGGAACGCTTGCTTCTTCAATTCAAAACCTTTGGTTTAATTTATTTGATTGATCTTCCGGGCGACAGAGACCCCTCAGTGATGGCCTAGTTAAAAATTTAGAAAACGACAGTGGCGCTCCTGGGTGGGCTTCGTTTCTTTGCTACTTTTTGCTGTTTTTTAATTTCAAATTAGTTGGAGATCGTGCGATATTTTTCCTCGGAGAAACTGCACACCGAAAGTTGACTTATATTTGCGATTTGGGTAATCAATAGTTTGATTATGTTTGGTAACCAATTTTGAAGCATTTTCCTTCACAAGGCTACAAAGTTTGGGAAGATTGGCGTGAGTATTATTTGAACACTGGCATGAAACTGGGACTGACGGAAGAAGATATGATGAAGTGGTTGCCTACAAAATTGTGTGGTTGGACCTTGAATGCGGTAAGTGATTAACCAAGAAATTATTGGTGGTCGACTCCAGGGAAGCAAGCATGGACACTGATAGAGATGCTGTATCAGTTTGACAAACGATTGTCTGACAATCCAATTTTTTTTAACGAAGCTACAATTTGTTTTTGTGAGAGTGAAAGCGGGAAGTAGGGTGGAATTCATTGAAGACAGTGATACTGTGGATCAGAGAACGCGACAGCAGTGTTCTCAAAGGCAGGTGATTGATACAAGTAGAAGCGTGGACTTATTTAATGGACGAACATTGGCAGCCTGGCAAAAAGTCTGAAGGGTTTGGTAATTATTCCAGCTGCGGTGTGTCAAGAAAATGAGCTTTTAGTAAATATCTGTTTGGAGAAGTGGAGGATAGAAGATAGAGAATTGCTGAGAGAGGTAGTAGAACAATAATTCCAGGTTACGGCGATGAAGTTCGAACTGGAATTGAGGTCGAGTTTAAGCAGGTGGTTTCTGGTTAGAAAATTTATAGAGCAGCACTAAGCGAAGATGAAAACATTGGCTTCAGAGAAATTCATAAAGAAGAAAAAATCATTCAGCTGAGTGTTCAGTCTTGTGGACCAGATGATCATCATGCTATGGAAAAGGACTATGTACAGTCACCAGCGTCTGAGGAGCTAAGCGATGAACAGTCGGATGATGACTATTTGTTTGAATATATTTTGGATACAGTCTTTTGGGATGTAGAGTAACTTGATGTCAACGAGGTGAGAAGCGAGTCAAGTTTTGCCGCATGTTTGAACTCAGTAGCATGCGGTAAAGGAACTGCGATAGCGAGAAATTTTGGTGGTGTTGTCAAAGCTAGCAGAAGCGATATGTTGCGAGACTGGGGCTTGATGGAGTTAAAGACAGGAGGTTTGGACAAGAAGTTCTGCAATTCAACACACGAGGCTGATGAGACACAAATATGTACAACTGAGTGCACTGTGGTCACTTTGGAGAATTGGACAAGTTCAAGAGGAATTGATCGGCAGTTGGAAACACAGAAGGGTCAAAACGATAATGCAACAGGTGACCAAAGTAATTTTGCACAATTTGAAAAGGATCTGGAGGAATGGGTACAATCGCAATTAAAAGAAAATCAGCTGAATGGTAGTGTTTTGGTCGAACCAACGAATGGGCGTCAAGGGGAAAGTGTTGGAATTGACAGAACAGGGAAATCGGATCAGAAGGAGGTCACTAGTGAGTTTTCGATGAAAGTTGAGTAGAAAGTTGAGGAGCCTGCATCGCGTTTTCCGGAGATTGCAATGCTGTTATTGGAGAACCGATCGTTGAGGCGGAAAGAGAGGTGGAGCAGTTCGGAAACATTAAGGCAGGAGTCCTGGCAGCATTACAGGAGAGGTCGCAGCTACAGTGGAAGAAGAGGTGAACATCCATTCAATTATCAGAGGAAGAAGTTTTTCATGTACAGGTGCACGGGGGTATGATGAGAGGGACGTTGACAGCTAAGTTATTCAAGCTTTTTCACCCAATTTTTGCCTACATGGTTTTAATTTGGTTTATTAGGACAATGTGAACAAGCACTATAGCCGTAAGGAAAAATTTTTTTTAAAAAAAAAAGATGATTTAGGGAAAGGTATAGTTTTGGTAGATCTAATTTTAGATTTGTTTTTTTTACTTAAGTGATATTGGTGTTCCCGAGGAGAATGTATGTCAGAGGCAATAGAGGTTGATCAGAAATCAGTTTTGATGAATTAGGTGGAATATGTCAAGATGTGAGAATGCGAAAGCGTATTCAATTATGATTTAATCAAACACTACTCAAACTTAAGTGCAGTTAGTTTGTTAATCGGAAGCTAAAACGTTGTTCATTTTCTGAGGTGTTAGACTAATTACCTGGAAGAGTTGACTGTAGAAATTTACTGGAACAGTAGAAATTATAGGAGAATGCCTTGCAATTATTCAGGAGAATAATAATCTAGAAGGGAGGAGTGTAGAACACAGAAGTTTTCTTAAGCAGATAGAGCGAGTAAGTTAGATAATTTAGAACAACTTAGAAAAGTTAAATAGATGTTTGGCGATAAATGTTCTTTCTAAAAGGGTTAGTAAATTGAAGGCGCCAGAGAGTGGAGTTGAGTGATATATCTTGGGTAAACAAATTAATGGACAAAAACCTATTGAGTTGTCGATATATTTCGTTCTCTCAGCAAACTTGTATTTTTGTGTCAGGCCAGAATCGAAATGAGTTTAATTAAATTTAGAAGTAAAAATTTGGAGTGAACTAGATACTTTGAACATAATTGGAGTTTCAATTTGAATTAAATAAATGTTCATTTTTGAGTTTGCAAAACAATGGGCACCCCCAAACCTGGTACCCCTCAACTCTTTGAGTTAAAATCATCATTGGACTCTAAAAATTTGTCGGGATATTCCTCTAATGATTGCCCACATATTATAGGGATGCGCGGCCAGTTGCCCCCTTTTGATCTGAATTATTAGCAACGAAAGTGATGTTATTCGAAGGTTATTGATATTTTAATTAAAAATTTGATTGTTTATGAATGAAATAACGGTTTAAATCAGTCGTACTACATGTAATTGCGCAGTAATGTATTGGGGGATCATGGGAATTGTTCAAAACGTTGTCTGGGAAATTTACTTGCATTTTGAAATAAGAATAGGCAAATTATCAGTTTTTCGTAATACCACCAAGCAGATGCTTCCCGCCCTCCCCACATTGAGGTTATACTCAGCGGACGTTTACCAAATTTTAATGTCAGGTACAATTGATGGTCTTCTCAGGCTGGTATACAATTTGGGCCAATCCGACTACCCAACCACAAGCTATTAACACCAGAAGCAGACTGATTTGAAGGTTTTCGATTTTTTGAATGGAAAAATGACTGTTTGAGCATGATATAAGGCTAATTAATGGTTGCAATGGGTATTAATTCTAGAGTATTGTATAAGATTATCATGCATGGAAAAGGGTTAGAATAACTTTTTGGCTATTCTGCGGTAAATGGGATTTTTTGGCGGAAGATAGTTAGCACTTAAATTGAAATAGCAATTTATCAAAAAGTTGAAGTCGGATTGACCTGAAAATTTGGTGATAGACTAATTTGGGTACGATGAATCTGATCTCAGGTCAGATTTGACCCCAGATCAATCCCCACGGAAATACCGCACGCCGGTGCTGCAGAGCGTAAAATTTTAATTTCTCATGGAGTATTGGTAGCAGCACGATGATTTTTGGAGAGTTGGTGTAACTTTTTAAGGGCCTTTTTTTCGTGCTATTTTTAAATTCCGGGTGCAGCCGGATTTCGATGCTTCGAGATCAGAAAACATGGCCTTTTTGAGAGAACCCGAGTGCAGAAAACGGGAAAATGGTCTTTTTGAGCGGCGAAATGCCTTTGAAATGGTAATAAGATGATAACTTGAGACCGTTAATGACAAAAAATACCCACTCCAGTCATTTTTAACGAACTCGGATTTTTCAGATGTTGGCCGACATGACTTGTTCACAATATTCAAACTGCAAACTGCTTGCAACTGTGTTGGTTGGTGATGAAACTTGGCAGCCAAGTCGATGGCACCCTATATTTATTATTAAAGTTACCGGAAGACGTTTTGACCTCTACCTCCTGATTTACTAAGTTTGGAATTTAGGGGTCGTACAGGAGGTCGATGGAAAGTGTTTCGCGTTCATAGCTCGTTTCCTAGAGGGAGTTAGGCCAAGAAATTTTATGGGTAGATGCAACTATGAGTGGAATGTCTATGACAATAATTAGTCTTATCAACTTGACCCCTCATTTTGGACCGGTGACATTTAGATGACCCCTAGATGTCAAATTTTTAGGTTTTCGGGAAAATTGGTCTTTTGGCATGTATAATTACGGGAATTGCATGAAAAGGTTTCAAAATTGGAAAATACAATTGGTTTTGGTCTAGGTTTGATTTTAGTTATTTATTCAACGAACGATTTTTGTCAGGGATTGATTGCAGCTAGTTAATTTGATAGCAGAAGTAGAGGAATAAAGTCTTTTCAGAGCAACGTTCAATGTTCACTATGCAAAGACTGATTGACATGTCACGTGCATATATGAGATAAAATCTATTGGGTTTGTTTACATAAGAGTACAAAGGATATTTACATAAGATAAGGGAAAAGTTGATCAATGGTTGGTAGCAGTTGAATGACAGAGCAAAAAATGATACTGATTTGTTTGTAAAGCAAACAAACCCTCCTATAGAATGTGACAGATTTCAAGTGTAAGTAACAATGTTTATTTAAGGATTAAAATTTGCTTGCTTAAGATCGGAGCGTATTGGTTGAGTATAAATTGAAGTGACACTGAGATTTTTGGGCAGACATTAGAGAGTTTTGGCAGAATTCAGAAGTTCCGATACGGAAGAGTTTTTTGTACAAGCGAGATAAAGTAGATGGTTTAGTGGGACTAAACTTTAAAAGATTGTGCGAAAAGCAGAGAAGAGATTGAAAGTCGGACCGAACTCTGAAAATTTGTAATCGCTAGACCAGTTAGGATACTGTGAGCTTTTTTGATTTAGTTCAATGGGGAAGTGAACCAAGGATATTGGTATTATTATTTTAATTACTATTAGAAATTTTATTGAATTTGTCTCTTACATTGATGTGGAAGTAATTCTCTTACCTTAGTTATCCATATAAATATAATTGATATAACGAGCCCCATTGTGAATTAACTTATTTCAAGGCAATCTAATTTGCAACAGCATACAAGAGTGGAAGAGGGGAAATATCAGAGTAACAAAGGAACGCTTGCTTCACGAATTCAAAACTTTTGGTTTACTTTATTTGATCGGTCTTCTGGGCAGCAGAGTCTCCTCGCAGTAGGCATAATTAGAAAATTAGAAGGAAGACGACATAAATATTCTATAACTTTTCGGACGACTCGTTGTTTTATATGTTTGACTGACTCGATTTCATCGACACTATTCTTTTTTAATTTACACAAAAAACACAAAAATCTCAGATCTCCATACAAAGGAAATCAGTGGACTATCTGGTTTCAAAATTGTTGTGGCTTTTCCAGCTTTTTTGATTATATTCCTTTAGTAACATCGAGTTGAGCTAAGGACCTCGCGATTGATTGAATACTGGGCATCATAATTGAACACACAATATAATGGCACTAATTTAGCTGAGCTCAATTGTATCATTATTATGAAGAACAAAGTCCCAGGTTGACAAACATAGACTAACCTTAGACAAAACTTTGAAAACTTACTGAGACTTATACGCTACCGTAGAAAAATTACAAAACCTTTACGCCACCGTTTAAGTCCGTAGTAAGTTTTCTACGGCACCGTAACCAAATGATTTTATTTCCAATTTCCAAATTCCACGTTCCCAAAACGGGTTTTAAAAACAACGCTTATCTCATTCAAGTCATTTTTTCATTATTTTTTAGCATTTTCACATCTATGAAAAATTACAAAACTTAGTACGGCGCCGTATAAAGCCGTACCAAGTTTTGTAATTATTCCAAGTTATTGTTTTCAAACATTAATTTGCTCTGCAGGTACGCCTGCGGTCAACAATTGTACCTTGAAACAGTTCAAATAAATCAAAAACCTGTTAAGTCCCTTGTAAGGCCGTACGGAACTTTGGAAGTCTAATCATATCTTTCACAGTTCAAGACATTAATCAGCCAGTAAAGCGTTCAACTCCAGAAACCCATCAAAAGAGTCAAAAGTGAGATTTTGCTCTACGGAAGACCAGTGCTTGCGTATTATGTCTCATAAAAAGTATTAGTTGTGAACTGAAGTTCGGAAAAAACAAAAGGTTTGCGGTTTAATTGGATCAAATACAATTTGCACTGTTTTACACATTAAACTGTCGGACGCACCTTCACACAGCTGCTGATTAGATCCCAAACTGTAGACCCACCGTTTATGGGAAACTAAAGAAGAGTTGTTTCAATTGTATGCGTTCAGTTCAGTTAATTGTGCTCTAGTTTCTGTAAGAAACAAATTATGAAATATTTGGCGCATTTAAGAAGTCATCAAAGAGTTTGGTGCCATTTCTTCTTATCTGTGTTTTTATCTATTTTGTATCAGCAATTGGAAATTTTTGAGTTGAGTGTCAATTGGTTCCTAAAGTAGTAAGAAAAACAAATTTAAGTTTCACAACTTTTTCGTCAACTGAGTCTATCACTAATATCTTTTTTAGGTATTGTCAATAATCAACCAGAAAAACGTCAAAACTGGAAATATGATTTCTAAACAAGACCAATGCTTACGTGCTCAGTCTCAAGAAGAGTATAGCTGTAAAATAAATTTCAGAAAATTGAAAATTTTGCTGTTTAAGTGAATCATATAAAATAAGCACAGCTTTTAACATAGAACTGTCAGTACTATTTACAAAGCTGTTGAATAAATCCCTAAAAACAAGCCCAAAGTTTATAAGAAACAGAAGAAAAATTATTGTGTTTGGTTTGCGTTTGGTCCAATTAACTCTGTTCTGGCATCACAAAAAATCTTTTATTCAAATTTTGGCTCATTTGAAAATTTAGTTATTTTTGCGCATTCGCAACAACAAGAGTCTTTTTGCAGACCCAAAATCTGAATACTTAAACTATTAACAAGACAGATTTAAGAAGAATCTTCAATTTCGCAACAATAAATGATAAATGCATTTGATCGCTTTTAAAAAATTAAATCCAGGTTTTATATTTTTTTGAAAGTTTCTCTAGTTTTGGCATCTAATTGGCTAATCAACAGCGCAATTTTTGGCGTTGAGCTGTTCCTGCATGCAATGTAATTCGTTTGTCCTGAAAATTTTGTTATCACCGGTAGACGTGTCTAATTTGAAAAAGGACCATAATTTATCCACTCGACTGTATCCACTTTTTGGATTGCAGATAACGTTCCATCATTTTTCAATTTTTGCATAAAATATTAGGATTTTGAAGAACAATCGTTTTTTTTGAAAAATTGGATTCAGTTTTTTCTTTTTCTCGGTCACTAGATCAAACGTGCGTAACGTTTGACCATTGATCATTAGTCTACCCAGTCTGTACACATAAAAACACGACGAAATTGTGTCACAAAGTGGTATTATATCTTTTTTCTTTGTTTTCGTGTTTGCTTGTTCGGTGTACTGACTCCTCTAATATGTAGCCTCTTATATTGCAAATGTTTCTCTAAGTTGGGTTCCTCGGCCCTATGACGTTCCAAACCTGTTAGTTATTACAAGTAGGCGTCTCTAAGTTGAAAAAGATCATGATTTATGTAGAAAAGGCTCCAATAAAAGAAAGGCTTTCTATATGTTTTAAATGAGTCTTTTATCGAAACTCTTCTAAAGTTAGAGGTCTTTTGATTCTTGAATACATTAGTTTTTCGGCTGTTTTTTGAGTTCCTTCGACTTTACCTACTATTTGAATTCCGTCTGTTTCCAAATTTTGCAAAAATGTTAGGATTTTGAAGAAAGTTCGTTTTTTGATAAACTGGATTCATTTTTTATTCCTTTTTCTTGGTCTCTTACAGGAAGACTGCGTAACGTATGAGCATTGATCATTAGTCTACCCAGTCTGTACGCTTAATAACACGACAAAATTGGGCCAAGTGATATTATCTCTTTATGGAAACACACCCAGAACATAGTGGAAAGGTCTCAAAAGTCGGTTTTTCAAATTGACTGGAGCCTCTTCCGACAATTTTCCAGTTTTTAATTTAAAGTTGTCTGTTTTGGAGAGAGCTTTTTGATCCTAGTTTTTTTATCTAGTGCTCTGCTGAATTCTTTTAGAGCTTTTGTTTGTAACTCCGCCGTAGCCGGTCCCCAGCCCGGATGAGAAAGGAGGAGGGAAACACACCCAGAACATTCTGGAAAAGACTTAAAAGTCGGTTTTTCAACTTGACTGGAGCCTTTCCGACAATTTTCCAGCTATTATTTAACCTTATTAATCTTGGTACAGCCTTACGACGGCACATTGTTAGTCTTGATACGGCATTAGCACGGCACCTTTTAAATCCTAGTACGGCCGAAGTACGGTGCCGTAGTAAAAAAGACAAGAACTTAGTACGGTTTTTATCTAAGACCTATACGGTGCCGTACTACGACCCTACCAAGTTTTCCAAGGTCAGGAAACATGGGGTAACTATTGAAAAAATGGAAATATTAAAAAATACAATAAAAATGGCAAAAATTGAACTTCGGTCTCAACACGATAGCACTTTTATTCATTTTGAGTCGCTATATTGCTCATGGAATCGGTATACGATTTTTTCATCCTGATTTAAATCTCATTTTCTCAGAAGTTTACTTTTAAAACAAACTTCAGCTGATGTGGTGAACTCAATGTTGAACTCTTTTGGTTGCTTCTGTGAAACTACATGAACCTGGATTTTTTCAAAAACTCAAATGAAGATATCCAAATTGCTTGCAAACCGTCTGAAAACTTCGATAGACGTATTTTGTTTTGACTTTCGCACCAACCAGAAACATTTTTCTTCTGAGCGTATAATCTTGTCTTTTTTAGTTGAGAAACTGATGTTTTTCAATATGTTATAATATGCTACTTGAGTGATGAGAAAATGATGAAAAAATTGGCAGAATATTTTAATAAATATGTTAGGCAACCTCAATATTTAGTTCCAATTTTTTTTCTTTTGTTGTTGATTTGAAACATAAATATTGTCAATTGCAACTTAATCATGTTCAACTTTAATAGAAGTTTCCGGTTTCAAAAGACAACTTCAGAAACGCTTCAGTTTTATTCACGGGATGTATTCTTGTTCAACTTCGAAGAATCCGCCATAGATGCAAAATGCAAATACTGAGTACCAAACGTCGAGAAAATAATCCAAACTTCCCAGAATTCCAGTGAAAATTAGATCGATAAAACTTTGATATGTGACCAAGAAGTAATCTAAAGAGTGAAGCTCTTTGTTTTTGTATACCACATAGAGAACGTAGATGTTGATTGCCATCACAGCGAAATATATTGGCACCTGAAAACAATCTATTGCGGTGATATGAGATCCCGATGACTGCTCAAAACGCTGAAGTATCACAATGATCTGAAATTTTATTTAATATATTTAAAATTCTGAAAATTTTTTTTTGAAAATAAACTTTTTAAAGCGCAAACCGAAAATATACTATTATTAAAGACGTTATATCTAATTCCTTGAAAACTTTGCTATCAACTTTTTTGTTGTGATTTTATACAGGATATTAGTTTTTCACACACACATTGAATATATTAACAGTTGAAGAAAAACAAAAAATCTATTATCTAAGATATCCTACAGTTTAAACGTTGATATTTGTTCTCTGAGATCTTTTAGGAGACTTTTATATATTAGATATAATCCCGGGCCGAGGTCTCCGCCCATATTCAACCGTTTTTTAAGTGAGAATAATATGTAAAGCAATTTCCCCTCCAATAGGGATGAACTTACATAATAAAAAGTGTAATTTACGGTGGTAAACGATAGAAAAAGAGTGTAAATGAGTGGAAAACGAAGTGTTAATGGTAATCTAAAAAAGTTATAATGGTCTAATTCAAAGAGTGTAACAAAAAGTTTTAATGGTGCATTCCAATGAGTTTAAAATAAGTTAATCCATTCTTATTCCACTTTTAAATCTTAAAAATACACTTTTTAGGTACACTTTCTCCATCGTTATTAAGTGGGGCACTAACGGTGTAAAAATTTTATTTTTAAACTCTTTACACTCTTTTCCTGGTTATTTTTGGGAAAAATCCGCGGCCTGGGTTAAACACTTTAATGCATCAGAGAACTGGCATGAAAAACTATGAAAGGATTTGAAACCAACAACAAAGTTTGAGGGCTATATTTTCTTGGCTACGGAATCACCCCCCCCCCCCCTCCTCGCCAGCTACAAAATTACAACCTCCTCCCTATTTGTTATATCAACGTCAAATGAGAAGTGCTGCGGCCCCATTAAAGTATTTATATCGGGAGAGATATAAAATATGCTTTTTAAAATAAATAGGGATGCTTTTTTTCCGATTTTGAAAATTTTCCCCTCCTATCAGCTAAATTCTCTTACCATGGGAATTTCGGAAATCAGTTTGAAGCGTAGAATTTGGACGAAATCCTTCGGGTCTGGATAGCGCCACAAGAATGGTGTGCCTATCTCACGTGGGGTTAGAGTTGATACTGTCGTTGATGTTGTATTATAGAAGCTAGAAAACGTCAACGACAGGCAATGCTTTAGTCGAGCTCTAAAACTTGTCACGTCTTCTGATATTTTCAATCATACTCGCAAAAATGTGGATACTCTATCCTTCATTCTGATTTTGTTGCTCTTGTGTTCAACGTCTAATATGCTAAACCAACCCTCCCCCCCCCCCCCCCCCATTAATGGGTGCGGATTTTATCGATTACTGAAAACTAATAAGCAATGTTTATAGTTCACTAGAAAAACATGTTATTCTAGTAAACTTTAATCATTGGTTAATAGATTTTGGAAATCAACAAGATACGTTCCTATAACACAAAAGTGTTCAAATATATAATTTGCACAGATCATTTACGACGAAAAATACATATTTTGTAGATAAGTAAATTGAATTCCCAGTTCAATCAAAAGTTCTAATCTTAGAATTTTCATTTTATGGATCCTTAATGTCATAGAACATAAAAGTTCTACGAACTGGTATGGTAAAAACTTTTTCAAGGAAGGAAGTTTTATGATTAGAAATTTTTCATGGATGATTTTGTTTTTCCTCCTAATTTTGTTTTTTTTTTAAATTCATAATTCACTCTTCTCATTTGTGCTCAAATAATTCATTTGCAATTCAATTTAATCAACTGCTTTTCAAAACGATGCTTCAAAGCAGAATAGCCATTCGCGTCTTGAATAACCAATTCCTAAAGTGGAATTAAAATTCAATCTCTAAATTTCAGCAATTGCACCGCAATTGCCCAATTCAACTAATAGGTATACAAGTGTGACTCATTTGACGAATAGCTCGGTCAATATGCTTAACAAGCCGCACAAATCACAAACCGGCGGATAATTTTATTGTCTTCAGAAATAAAAGACCCCATAATTTTTAGTCTGGAGCACGAGATTTTGCCGCTAATAAGGACGGATGCTCGGTGTAATTATCAACCAGTGACAGAGGAGAAGCCCGATGTTCTCGTGTTGTTGTCTGAAGTAGCAAGCAAAGATTAAGCGAAGGCTTTAATGGTGCAGACGGAATTTGTCAACTAGGCAGATTCAAACTTCAGGAGGAGAAAGCGCAGGGTGCCATATCTGGAACCAACGACATATGCTATAGGCCTACCCATAATGATGAAAAATGAGGGCGTGTTTTATGAGAGATATTGATATTGGAAAAATATCAGGTAATATCCAGCCTTAACATGAACAATTTGAAGTCGGAGACCCCAGATGGAATATTAGGGTGGCGCAAACAGGTCGACTCAGGGACGCGATTATTTGAAATTTTTATCTATATGAAAGAAAGGACAACTGACAAAAATGGAACTCGTGCCAATCTAATACAATTAAATTAATTGCTCACTGGCCATAAATCGCGGTCTAGAATTCGCAAGACAAGTTTGTACAGCACCACACAAAAAAGTGTAAAAAAGACGGATTTAATGCAAAATTACATTGTAAGGAGTACCTAACGAAAAAAAATAGCGTTGACTGAACATATTACGCATATCTCGCGCTTTTAAAATAATTACCAAGACTCAATATTCGGAGCAACAATCACCCGGTAGAAAAACTATAGGGTGAGTGCTCACACTTGTAAAAACCCGGGTCGAGGTGTCACCGCCATTCAACGCGAAATTATGTAAGATAAAAGGTGAATGTCGAAAATTAAGTAAGATAAGCGGTGAAAGCGGTGAAATCACATAAATCAGGCGGTGAATGCAGTGAAAGAAATTTTATCGCTCTGTAGCGGAGAAATTATATATTTTCACCGCTGAATTTAGCGGTGAAAATACATAAACTCAACGCTTTGAAAAAAGTGTTAAAAATCTGGGAGATCAGCAGTGAATGCGGTGAAATTGCAGAAGTTCACAGCTTAAATTAGTGATGAAATTACATAAATTCACAGCTTAGAAAACGCTCCGAATTGTTTTTTGTCCAAAGAAATTAAGATACATTTATTAGAAGAAGCTCGAAAATTTTACCCCCGAATATTCATACATCTTTCCGACACTTTTTTGAAGCGGAGAACTTATCTAATTTCACCATTAGAGTGAGCGGTGAACTTAAAAAAAAACACCACATTTTACCACCAAAATCACCACTTTAAATTATAATTTCACCGCCAACAAATGTAAGGACGGGAATTTGTAGTAAGCGGGGAAATGTGGTGAATTTTTTTAAGTTCATCGCTCACTCTAGCGGTGAATTTAGATAATTTCACCGCGTTCCACCCCAAAATTTTGTATGAAGTTTGCAGTGGAAAAAAAAACAACTTTTTGCCGCTTATCCTACATGTTTTTCCGATTTTTCCTGGACCCGGGGAGACATTTTAGAGTAAAGTTGCAGTCAGGGTTCCGATAGCGCTCAGCTAACGAACTTTGTGTTTGTAAGACTCATGTGGCCAGAGAGTGAAGAGGAGGTCAGGGTAAAGTAGCTCATTTTCATTGTACAGTCTTAAGAAGCTCAGTCATGAAAAGGCAGCAACGTTTTTCTCAGAATACCTCAAAAGGTACTGCTTAGACTGTCTACAAGAGAAACTCATAACAGATATGCTAGAACACCATGAATTAATTTAGAGGACTCCCGCTGAACATGGCAAGGTGTTTGCCCAGGTGTTGTGGACTACCAAGGAATTAGAATCCCAGTGGATTCCTAATGAATGAGGATCAAAAACTCGTTATGAGACGACAAAATTCCCAGCAGAGAAAATGGTAGCTTCGAAGTCTAATTTTTCAAAACGAGCTAAACATTTTTGATTGCAGTGTAATGAACTCATAAAGAACTTGACTTTTGAACAGTCAGAACCATAATTTGAATATAGAACGTGCAAAATGAGTAAGACCAAGACAACACACCAAGACAATATGAACTGATGATTAACAACTTTAAGCAGAGTTATAGATGTAGTTGATGACATGGCGCACCAACGTTAGAAGGCACGAACCCTTGACTACAGTCTGCCAACACTCGAAGCTAAGTCCAAAGCCATAGTACCCCCATCAAATTTTTTTTCGAATATTGTTCTAACACCCCGCCGTTTTTTTTAACGGACAGTACCCCCACCCAGGCAGTGGAGGTACCCCAGCCAAGTTTCGGTCTAACCAACCCACCCTCAGAGGTCAAACCCCGTGGTTTACGGACGGCACCCCCCACCCAGGGAGCGGAGGAATCCCAGCCAAGTTTCGGTCTACCCAAACCACCCTCAGAGGTCGAACCCCGTGGATTACGGACGGCACCCCCCAACCAGGGAGCGGAGGAATCCCAGCCAAGTTTCGGTCTACCCAACCCACCCTCAGCGGTCGAACCCCGTGGTTTACGGACGGCAACCCCCAACCAGGAAGCGGAGGAATCCCAGCCAAGTTTCGGTCTACCCAACCCACCCTCAGAGGTCGAACCCTGTGGTTTACGGACGGCACCCCCCAACCAGGGAGCGGAGGAATCCCAGCCAAGTTTCGGTCTACCCAACCCACCCTCAGCGGTCGAACCCCGTGGTTTACGGACGGCAACCCCCCAACCAGGGAGCGGAGGAATCCCAGCCAAGTTTCGGTCTAACCAACCCCCCCCCCCTCAGAGGTTGAACCCCGTGGTTTACAGACGGCATCCCCCACCCAGGGAGCGGAGGAACCCCAGCCAACTTTCGGTCTACTAAGCCCACCCTCAGAGGTCGAACCCATTGGTTTACGGACAACACCCCCAACTAGAGAGTGAAGGAACCCCAGCAAAGTTTTGGTCTACCCAACCCATCACCAGAGGTTAAACCCTGTAGTTTTTCGGACGACACCCCCAACCAGGCAGTGGAGGCGCCCCAACCAAAGTTGAGTCTACCCAAACCATCCTCCTCCGGTCACTCGGCAATTCCACCCGCAAGCGGCATTCCCCAGCCTAGTTTTTCTTGGCCAACCAGGATTCCCTACCAGCAGCTACCAACCTGCAACAGCATTCTGCAGCAGTTTTTCCTGGCTAACCAGGTCTCTCAGCAGCAGCAAGCAACGACAGGCGTCTGTCCCCAGCCTAGTTTTCCTGGCCAACCAGGCTTCCCCAACAGCATATACCAACCAGCAGCAGCAATCTGCAGAAATTTTCCTGGCTAAACAGGGTTCCCAGCAGCAGCAAGCAAGAACAAGCGTTATTCCCCAGCCTAGTTTTTCCTGGCCAACCAGGATTCCCCAGCAGCAGCTACCAACCAGCAGCAGCAATCTGCAGAGGTTTTCCTGGCCAACCAGGGTTCCCAGCAACAGCAAGCAACGACAGGCGTCTTTCCCCAGCCTAGTTTTTCCTGGCCAACCAGGATTACCCACCACAGCTACCAACCATCAGCAGCAATCTACAGAAGTTTTCCTGGCTAACCAGGGTTCCCAGCAGCAGTAAGCAACGACAAGCGTCTTTCCCCAGCCTTGTTTTCCTGGCCAACCAGGATTCCCCATCAGCAGCTACAAACCAACAGCAGCTTTGCGCAGCAGTTATACTGGAGAACCAGGGTTCCCAGCAGCAGAAAGCAACGGCAAGCGTCATTCCCCAGCCTTGTTTTTCCTGGCCAACCAGCAGCCACCAGCCCAGAGCAGCATTCTGCAGCAGCTTTCCTGGCTAACTAGGATTTCCAACAGCAGCAACCCAAATCCACTTCACCTGAGCACCCAGAATCTTTCCTCTACATCATAACTCACCTATTGTCTCGACATCCACTGATTGTATGTGACATGCGATATCATCTTTTCAAGTCTTCGAAAACGAAGTTCATATTGATCACAGATTCACAGGGAAGACATTTCGAATCTGGAAACCTGAATATATTATCTCTTCCCGGCGCAACCATCAAAGACGTATATAACTTTGTTCCCCCTATCAATCAGTACTGTAAAATTATACTGTTTATTGGCGGTAACGACTTGTATAACGGCTGCAAACCTTCAGACAAAACACCAATTGACATCGCAAATCAGTTGATTGAACTCGCAAATTTTTTGACCGAAAGAACCAAAGAAGTATACCTCATAGGAATACCAGAACGAAACGAAAACAAACAGCGATCAGCAGCCGTTAACGAAATCCTCGAGAAAGTGCCCAACAGAACTCGTAGTCACAAACCCTCAGTCAACTGGAAATATAGAGGAATCAGTCAGCATATATCAGGCGCTAAATACTTCAATCCTAAAGATCATCTTCACCTTAACGAATGTGGTCGCTCAAACCTTCACCACCTTATCAAACAAAAGATTCTGTACAAGGATTATAACGTAATGTTGAATAACAGTGGGCACAGCAAAATTTACGAGTGTAAACGGAATTCATGTACGTGCATCTGCTCAACCTGGTAGTTTCTACTTCAACTTAAATTTCACAAATCCTCTTTACCTTAAATGTTCACCAGGCTCTGTGAGTAGCCTCTTGAACTACTTGTGAGATAACAGATTACTTCCGAAAACATCTCTACTAGCTGTCCCCAGGTTCCGTGAGGTGGCACCGGTCAGTTAGCAAGACAAATCTCCCCAATTCAAAAGACCTCTTACATATTCAACGTAGTAATTCAGATTTCTTGTGACCAAATACCAACATCAAATCGTCCGCAAGAAATTGCAATAGACCAATACAGCCTCAATTCTTTTGAGCATACGTAAAAAGAAAAATTTTACCTACAGAGTTCTATAAAGAAAAGTTCACCATGCCTGCCAAAACCGTTGAAATTCAGCGTAGTTTTCACAAATATTGCGTTTCGAGCATAAACGATCTGATCGAAGACATTTCAACTGATGAGAATCTGCCATACGACGAGTTCATAGAAGGAGAAAAGGAAGTTCAGCAGTTACTATCTGAGCTAGAAAAGACTAATGAGTTTCTCCTACTCAATCTAGACGAATCACAACATTGTCAGTTTTTAGATGAGACATTAGCAGTTAAACGCGACTCCCGCAGAAAACTTAACTTGGTTCGGACAAAATTAAAAGTCGGTTCTGATCTTGTCAACAATTCAACGGATACACAAACAAGATTACCAACAAACCTCCGACAACAAACACTACAAAACGAATCAGAACACAGAGAGATTCCGCAGGAAGCTTTATCAGCTTCAACAGGTATAACAGTTAGTTTCAATCAACCTGCAACGTTTCAAAATACAGAAACATCAAATTTTTCCTTCCATGCATCAGCCACAAGAAATTTGTTTGACCAAACTACGTTTCCACAACATCAA
Organism: Convolutriloba macropyga; assembly: GCF_964194025.1. Classification (NCBI taxonomy): domain Eukaryota; kingdom Metazoa; phylum Xenacoelomorpha; order Acoela; family Convolutidae; genus Convolutriloba; species Convolutriloba macropyga. Next base: position 4,418,845 of record NC_134481.1, read on the forward strand.
GCCTCATTTGGTCTGGCAAATTGTCAGGATCACACTCATAGGCAACAATTTATCACTACCCCGATCTCATCAGGAACTCTCCCGACACTAAAACTTGACACCTTTAATGGCAATCCCCTCACTTGGACAGATTGGATACAGTTATTCGAGTCTGTCATTGACTCGAGGCCACTTAGCACTACAGAAAAGATGACGCACTTACAATCACTTCTCACTGGACAAGCGAAGAGCTTAGTTAAAGGCTACGGTTGCAATGGTCAATGCTATCACCAAGCTCTAGCCGACCTGATGAAAAAGTATGGTAAGTCTAGCGTCATCGTAAATGCGTACTGAGAAAAACTTGCATCGTTTCCAAGCCCGTCAGCCCATCGACCCAAAAGTTTTGACAATTTTAGTATATTTATAAACGACGTGGTGAATACTTTTACACGCCTGGAATACGAACACGACCTCAAATCAACGATGAATACCCAAGTTGCAATACAGAAATTACCTTATAGCCAACTAGTTGACTGGAGCAAACATTGTGCACAACATCAGATTGAATCTCCCTCCTTAGAGCAGTTCGCCGAATGGCTCTCTTTGACTGCTCAAACCTTCGAGAATTTAGAACCTTTTTCTCGAAACAAGCTGGGCGAAAATGACTCACCAAATCCGCGGAGCAATCTTTCACAATATGGGAACAATCACCCTAGATATGATCAAAACCAAATTCAAGGAACATCAAGATATGTATCCACGCAAGACAAGATTTCCGACATGCAGACAACTTCAAAATTTAACAAAGAACGTAGTCAACATCAAAGGCAGATCAAGAGTTCTAGAAATCAGCAGCAACAATTAGAAGACCAAAACGTTCCTCGAACCAGCAGAGCTTCAAAGTTTCTGTTCGAGGGCGGCAACCACAGAGTATACATGTGCGAAAAATTTAAAAACATGTCCGTTAAGCAGCGTAGGGACGCCATCTATCAACTCAAAGCCTGTTTCAATTGCCTGAAAATGGGTCACTCTTCAAAGGAGTGCCCCTTTAAAAAGATTTATAGATATAGTTGATGACATAACTTCGCCTTGCGACGAACAGCGGAGGACAACTGTCAGCAGTACCCTTCAGCAGCCAAGGCAGTCGTACGTTCCTTTTACATGGATGACTTGTATCACGCAACAGACACAGTCGAAGAAGCAATTTCCATTTCAAAAGATCTGAAAAATTTACTTTTACTAGGTGGTTTCAATTTAACCAAGTGGTCCTCCAATTCACTTGAAACAATGAAGTCAATCCCTAAAGAAGACCAGAATCCTAACGATACAAAGGAGTCTACCATTCTACCGCCTTTTCCAAAATTCGGAGAAACAGACGAACAGACATCGTTCTAAACAGCAAAACATTTAAAAAAGTGGATCTAGAGAACCCCAACCCAGAGAAAGATTTTGAAGAGTGTTTCATCCATCTATGACCCAATTGGGTTTATTGCCCCCTTCACAGTGCGGTTAAGAACAATCATGCAGGACGTCTGGCGTTTAGGAAAACAATGGGACAACCTTTTACCTACCAGTTTTGATGCAACCCTGAAGTCTCTTATGACAGAAATCAGAAACATTTCCAGCATCGAAATACCACGATTTCTGTTCGAGGAGAAAAGAACACCTAAAGAATCAACTCTTCATATCTTTGGCGACGCTTATCTAACAGCAATGTGCGCCGTAGCATATTTAAAAACAGAGTATACAGATTGAACTTTTTCAATCAATTTTATAATGGGAAAAGCAAAAGTTGCCCCGATTCGACAGCAAAGCATACCTAAACTAGAACTGGCAGCAGCTGTTATCGGAGTTCGGGTAGCCTTCTTCATAAAGCAACAGCTCGATGTAACAATTAGCAAAACGACATTTTGGTCGGATAGCGCGACAACCCTACAACGGATTTACAACTCCAAAGAAAGACACAAAATGTATGTAGCAAACAGAGTTGCATAAATTCTTGAAAAAACTTCACCATCAGACTGGTGTCGTGTTCCAGGTGTCTTGAATCCAGCTGACGACGGAACAAGAGGGTTGAAATTAAACGAGTTCAAACGGGATTGTCGTTGGTTTAACGGGCCACTTTTCTTGAAACATGACCCAACAAATTGGCCTCCGACAAAAGTGCCAAATTACCCTTTAGCAGCTTCAATGGCTCTCTCATGGGCAAACCAGCCACTCATGGACCCAAAACGGTTCTCAAGCTTTGAAAACCTAAACGCGTTCTCGCATTTGTAATTTTGTTTATCAGCAACCTCAAAACTACAACGAAGAGTTTCCACTTGACCATAAAGACAGTCAATATGAGCAAAATTTTTCTACTTAGGCAATCTCAAGAACTCTCATTTGAGGAAGAGCTAGATTGTCTCCGCAAAGACCAAAACGTTCCAGCACACTCAAACATAAAAAATTTCTTGCCCTTCATTTCCGACGACGGAGTTATAAGAGCTAATGGACGTCTTGCCAATGCAAATCAACTGGAAGAAAACTTACAAACCCCAGTAATCCTAAGTGGCAAAGAACATATAACTTTTCTTATGCTTAGAGATATTCACAACCACAATGGACATACAGGTCTCGACCATTGCCGTTTCATTGTTCAACAGTCCTTTATTGTAATCAGCCTTCGCTCCACCTTACGAACAATAATCAACCGATGTTTCGATTGCCGTCGACAAAAAGCAGTAGCACTGCAACCTCAAATGGCACCCCTGCCAGACTTTAGAAATCCAAATACAGATAACTTTATTTTCCGGGTGTAGATTTCTTTGGTCCTTTCGCTATAAAGGCCAGCGACAACTTGTATCCAAAACGATACGCTTGCATCTTCACTTGCCTTACCACAAGAGCCGTTCATCTAGAACCAGCTTACCATTTAAGCACTGATTCCTTTATTCAAGCGATACTGAGGTTTACTGCCCGTCGAGGAAACCCCCACCTCATTGTCTCTGATAATGGTAGAAATTTCGTTGGCGCTTCTCGTGAACTCATTACAAAAGTAAACCAATTCGACCACCAGGAAATCAGTGACCGATTACTCAAAGAGACCATCGAATAGAAGTTCATCCCACCATACGCATCCCACTTCGGAGGAGCATGGGAAAGACTCGTGCAGTCCTCAAAACGAATTCTCTACTCAGTGATTGGCTCTCAAATGTTGACCGAAGAAACATTTCACTCGTTCCTAACTCAAGTCGAAGAAATCCTGAACAGCAGGCCTTTGACTTACGTCCCAGACAACGGTTTGTCTTATCAACCAATCACGCCTAATCATTTCCTTATCGGTCGACCTCACAAACGTTTGCCGTCAATACTGTCAATCACTAAAGATTACAACAAGGACTGGAAAAGATGTATTACCCTTTCACATCAATTTTGGACACGACTCCTGCGCGAGTTCATACTCACAATGGCTAGGAGACCCAAATGGATAAAAGATCAGAAGCCTCTCGAAGTTGGTAGCCTTGTTTGGATATTGGAAGACATGACTCCACGAGGTATTTGGCCCGTCGGTATTGTGGAAAAATTGTCTCACAGCAATGATGGAAAAGTTAGATCATGCGAAATCAGAACCGGGTTCGGGAAACAAACAAGACCAGTAAACAAATTGGCACTAGTAATTGACGACTAGGAAACGGATCACAACGTCGAAACAGGACACAAATTTAATGAACAGTAACCACATTCACAACTTTTAACAAATCATTAACCCTTTAGGTTTTGACTACACCGCCAAAATGAGGGGGACTGTAATGAACTCATAAAGAACTTGACTTTTGAACAGTCAGAACCATAATTTGAATATAGAACGTGCAAAATGAGTAAGACCAAGACAACACACCAAGACAATATGAATTGATGATTAACAACTTTAAGCAGAGTTATAGATGTAGTTGATGACATGCAGTGAAAAAATCAGATAGAGAGACAGGGCGTACACCTAATCGAACCAAAAGTTATGAAGTGTATTTTTTTCTTCTGGCAACGGAAATATTGTTTACACAAACAAATAAGCAAGTGAGTTGTGCTCAAAATCCAATTTTTTCGATGTTTGACGCGGCGGGTGGACTTGCTGGCAACAGAAGAGTAGCGAGTAGCTTACATTTTAGAATCCGTTACAATCAAAAATACCAAAATAATAGGACTGGAAAAGATAGTGAGACCACATAGAGGGAAATCACTCCATTCAAATGATATTATATAAATAATTTGCAATTGCAAGTTGCACGTTACGCAACAAGCCAGGTAAATATTTAGAACGAGTTATCTATATTGAGACTAATGCTCCAATGTGCACGACAAAACATTCGGGAATTCACAGATTTCAGCAGAACAGGGTCATATCATGCACTAAATTGATATCAAGATGGCTTTCCTGCACTCATTTTAAAACCGCGTCGGGCAGAGGAGGAACGATCACCGGGAAAAAAAGATCCACAAAAATCACTGTTTGAAATTGATATATAACTTAAATAAATTCTTTTAAAGATTAGCTTAAAATAATATCAGTCGCATTTGATTGAAGTATCCAGCTTAATAAAAATGTCCGCTTTTCATATGAGCACAACATGTTCGTGAGCTCTGTTTTAATGCTTTTTTAATAGCTGTAGGCTATTTGATGTCGAACAAACCCATTCCCAATTTTCCGTCGCCAAGAGTAGGTCCGGAAATAGAGTTAAATCAAACCTTTTTGCAAAAGCAGATTACGTTTGTTCATCTTTAGGCTGCGGCTATAAACATTTCTACTCCGATTAGATTCCTCTCTTATTTTTTTCAAACTGAACATGAATATTAGTGAAAACTTTGTTTAGCCTTATTACTTTCTCAACGAGCGAAATCAACAGCTTGGTTTATTTAAAACATCTTAACTGTAAATTGTTAGAATCTGATCTGCTGTAAAACGAATCTGTATCATTGAAAAAAGTATCAGCACTTCTTTGTTTTGCACCACAGTATTTTACGCGCAGACATGCCTTCAAACCAGCATGCAGATTCGTCAGGTTGGTACAAAATATGTTCAGCTTAAGTTCTGTTTTATTTCTAAATTTCTCACGACACAGTCAAAATGAAGTCTGGCAAGACGCTGTATATAAGATGAGACCTGAGACCGAAAAGCATTCTCTGAATTTCTGAATAGTGAGTTCTAATTCATTTGGAGATGGTGTGGAGATGGGAGTCGATAACAATTTTCAATTAATTTAACTCAGTGTATCTCTGGTTGAGGGTCCAGACGGTAATCGGTATGTCCAAACCTTCCCAGACAGAGAATGTCTGTGTCCATGCCGTCCCAGATGGATAGATTCTGTGTCAAGACTTTCTCGTGTTCAGCTGATTTTGAGTGTTCATGTGCAGACATCTTACATCTTTGCGATCACAAAATTTCCCTGTTTCGATTCTCTTGCCCTCACCAGTATGCGTGCCAGTTTGCTTTTCAGTCTCTAGTGCGTTCATGGTTAGACTTCCACACATTCATCTAGTTTTTGCTCGACAACCAGGTTTTTGTACCTACAACCAATTTCTGGCGTTCATGTTCAGACTTTCTTGCGTCTAAAGTCAGGCAAACCACAACCCTTATGTACTTAAAATTAGCATAATTAAATCAGTTCCCAAAATTTTAAACTGCTTGAAATTTTTCGAAAAACTTGGCGTGATCCCGGGTTGAAGTTTCTTTGATTTCATACAAGGATCATATATGATTTCATACTGTCCATACTTGATTTCTTAGTACGATCCTTGTATGAAACCAAAGAAATCATTTATGATCCTTGTATGATAATCAAGAAATCATATATGATCCTAGTACGAATACCAAGAAAATGTTTACCCATTTATGTTTTTTTGTTTTTATTCGGTAGGGCATCACTTATATGATACCCTGGCATCACATTGTGATCCGCCAAAAGACCCTAACGTACAATATAAATTGCAAGTTGGGCACAAAATAAAAGATTAAGTCCAAACAAATAACAAAATTTTTGACATACTCTGAAGCCAGTTTATACTTATAAATGCTCATTTATAAAAAAAAAATTATCAAGAAAAAAATGCATATCACGTCAAATTCGTTTTCTGAATACGTTTAAACCACAAAATTATTCTTTTAGCGCACACAAAGAATCAAATGAGGATTACAAATGCGATCTAATAATTTAATAAGTCCTCTGACTACATTATACGAGAAATTGTGGCACCAGTCAATGTATTATGTGTCATATATGACCTTGTATGAAATCCAAGAAATTTTTTCAACTTCAATGGAAAATCAAAATTATACAGTTTTTAGTCTTTGAACTTTTTTGTATGATCCTTGTATGATTTCTAGGAAATGATATATGGTCCTTGTATGACTACCAAGAATTCATACAAATCATATATGACCTAGTATGATTACTAAGAATCATATATGACCTAGTACGAAATCAAAGAAAGTTGTATGATCGTTGACTTGAGATATTAAAGAAAGCAAGACTTTACTAAAGATTACTCAAGAAAGAAAAAGTCAATGGATTAATTTTCAGGCTTGTTAATTTTAAAAAATTAGCGGATCCATGCTCAGACTTTTGTGGGTTGGTTTCAACACTTTTTTGGATTCATGTCCTGACTATATCCTTCGTTTTTTGTTGTCTCCAAACTATATAATTTTGAACCTAAGACGTCCCCCCACCCCTGCGTTAATCTTCGGTCTGGGGGCACCTCATTCCGTCAGGGACCTCAACGTGGGACTGAGGCTCCCAAATCAATGTGAAAAAAGTCTGATGTTAAAAGATAGCAACTGTTGAGATGATTCCGGACAAATAGCAAGACTCGACAAAGCCACTTGTTTTCAGTTGATGATGATGTCGAATTTGTCGTTGTGTGTGAATCTGAAAAACAATCAGACACAATGTTAGGTTTGGAAATTTTTCTAATTATCAGAAAAAGTTTGATATCATTACGTTGATGTGCAATACCTTCAAAATCTTGAGTAGCAGGATTTTAAATATCATCAAAAGTTAAAATATCCACAATAAAGATGCAAGTTGACGAGTAAAACCCGGCATTAAGTTTTAATAAAGTTTCGCATTAACAAAAAACCTGACACCTGTGAATTGATTTTTTTGAAAGAAAAAAGAGAATTATTTATCATTTCAACAAATTTTCAATTACTAACTTCTCAAAGTAAATGCCCATAAAAATTTATCATTGATTAAATATTGTCTCTAACATGGGAATTTATGATTGTCACTGGATTTTTTTTAGTTATCTCAAATAGGAAACTTTAATTAAATTGAGCTGGGGCACCAGTTGATAGAAAATTAGAAAATGCGATTACTAAAACAAAAATTAGTCCGTGCTAGATGCTATCACCAGACGATAGTAAACAACAAGTCCTCCTTTATACAAGGAAATTCTCAAAAACGTGCTCACTGATATAAAAAAACCCATATATATATATATATATATATAATATATATATATATATATATATTATATATATTATATATATATATACACACACACACACATATATATATATATATATATATATATATATATATATATATATATATATACATATATATATATATATATATATATATATATATATATATATATAAAATACATCCTCGTTTGTGCTGATAAATTCATACTTACACTCTTTTCCCATATTCGAAGCAAAATAGATCGCAATAGATATGCTGAGTTGTTTCTCAGTTTCTATTTTTTCCTCTTGTCCAATTGCACTATAACTCGATAAAACGTTCAGACATAGATTCAGAAAAAATCTGATTAAAGAAAATCGGGTTCTTTAAAATTAACACTGTATAATAAAAATAATAGGTGCCAAGGGCGTAGATATAATTGAAAGTTAAGTTACTCGACAAGATTTCGTCATTAATAACTCTTGTTGTTAGAAATTGTTGGGGAAAACCAATGAGCAACGCTTTAGAAGAATCAGAACATATTTGCCTTAGGAAAGTGTTTTCACGGCACAGAAAATTATAAATTGCGCTACCTTGTATTTTTTTGAGGATTTCCTCCCAAATTTTCCATAGTCTTGATGTTTAAACATAAGACGGATGCAGCAGTTCAAAACTTCGACTTTTGGCGCGCTTTCCGAAATCAAAGGCTTCGAGGAAAATATATCTTCCTTTCAAGTACGAACAGCGGACGATTCCCTAACGATACATCAAACAAGCTTCAGGAAAATTATTGATGGAGTTTACTTCAGGAAGCTCAATTTTATGATAATCTTTGAGCACAGCAACCATTTTGGTGTTAGTTTTATTCTATAAGTTAGTTGCTATGTTTTTACAAATAATGCAATCACGTAAATTTTGTTTATGACTTTACA
>NC_134481.1:4427397-4524680 GCF_964194025.1 Convolutriloba macropyga
CTACCAACGCAAAATTGGATGAACGATGACCCAATTTCAGCAGAAATGTTAGAGTGCGCGCAACATATGTTAAAGTGTTGTCCAAAAAAACCAATAATTGAAATCTAATTTTACACCTAATACTTTACAATGTATATGACCACAGTATCAAAGTTAAGCTCGTATGTGATCACATTGCACATTTATATTAACAGCAAAGTAACTTGCGGTCAAATAATGGGCTCATAAAAAAACTTTATTAATCTTTTCAACATGAAAAATATGTTTTAAAACATACTAATACTGAATATTTGCAGAACAGCTTATTAATACTTTATCTAACCAAGTGAAACGAAACTTGATACGCCATGCCAAGACATGAAACATCATTACAGTTTTGACAGAACATGGATTATCTTACCAAGATATTGATAGGACAAATGTTCTTGGTACACATGATAAGATCTTGCACTGACAACATCCATGAGTATCAAGAAAATTTCATAAATATATATATATATATATATATATATATATATATATTTGTATATATATATATATATATATATATATATATTATATATATATATATATTTATATATATATATATATATATATATATATATAGAATATTTACATGACTCCGTGCTAGTTCATGTTTTTGGATGCCATTAAATTTTTAATACTTGGTACGTCTTGACATGTCATGGTCACATTTTTTTGGAAATTATGCTCGGACCTTGTTTCTTGACACCACTGAAAAGATCTTGTAAGTTTGTACACCTCTTGCTATTATCTTGCCATGTAATATGGCAGGATCTTGCCAAGATTTTCCAAGATTATTTTTCTTCTTAAGATTACGTTTCTTATCATTGTCATCAAGTTTCATTTCACTAGGAAGCGTTTTGCAAGGATACACTTCTCGTATCAAGTCAAACTGGAACTAAGATCATATTATGATGTTTTTTTGTCTGCTAATGGAAAAAACTTTTGAAGAGTGACGGGAAATTTTATTTAGAGATGTCTGGAAGTTTTGTGGCGAAATAGGTCACCTATATGCATTGTATTTCTTTGATTAAATTTAACTTCAGATTTCAGACGCGGGTAATTTTTATCTTATATAGTATTGACTTACAGAATTAAAAAACTTACCAGATGATGAACACAGAAAGTGCTGAATATCAAGGTTCAACTTGCGACTCAAAAATTCACTAAAACGAAGCCTCCTGCCAGCACTCACGAATTACGTCATTTCAAAGCAATTAACAAAAATGAACAAACAATATTTTGGAACTGATTGTCAATTAAAGAGACTTTTAGCTCTTGTCAACGGCGGATTTTAGTTTTCACTTCAGAAGTGATGTTTTAAAGTTAGCGATCCTTGGGTCAAAGTATTATGTAAGAATCGCGTTCGATAGCGTTGAGAACATTGTTTTTCACAGCATAGCGCCCGCATCTTTTTGCGATGAATGCGGTGAAAGCGGTAAAGTTTCGTACAATTTGCAGAGTTTACCGTTGAACTTTTGAGAAATTTAGGTTTTAAGCGCTGATATTTCTAAATTCACCGCATTCACTGCATTTCGTACAAAAATAAACTACCGTACACAGTTTCGAACCTCTCACTTCCAGCAAGACAGCAACTTCTTGGCTCACTTCGTCCTCTGTTTTGACATCAATGATCTCTCTTGTGAATTAAACTCAGATTCAATTAACATTAAGGAAAACTAATGCATTGAATGTTTTTGAAATCTCCGGTTTTACGAGGTCAATTTTTTATTGTTATCGCTTAAGCGGTAAAAAAAACTAGCTCGATGCTACCAACAAAGTTGTGAAAAAAATCTATAAAAAACTCTTGATAATTTAGACTTCCCATAAACAGGTGATCTCTGGCTATTTCTCCTTGTTGATAAACAGGTGATCTCTCTTATTTCATATAACTCCTTGTTCCGATTAAAATGCTCTCTTTTTGAAAATTAATACTTGGTTATACGCAACTAAAAAAGATGAAAGTCTAATTTTTTTCTAAGGAAGCTCCATCAAAAACTCTTCATGTTTTAGACTCCTCGCAAATTTGTGATCTCTCACCATGAGTGCGTCAAAGTTTAGACGGGTTTTTTTGATTAGCAAGATGTTGCATAAAAGATTTTTATGACGAGTTGCGGAACTTATAGGGCGCGGAGGATGCTGTTTAAATTACGATGAGTATTGTTGAGCAAACTTTAAAAGCAACACCGTTGTCTCCTTGTGGTCCCGTCGTTAATGAATTAAAACATTAACACACAATCTTTTCTTGCTTATCTGAGAGAATATTTGTTTACCGGGGCCCCTATCAATAATCCATAACAAACACTTCTGACATACTCAAGCTACTTGGAACAAAATATGTGAACCTCTTTTTCGGAACAAATTTTGTAAACAGTTTTTTCCCATTTAAATTAAACGGCAAAAGGCTCTACGGCAAACGCAAGAGTCAAACTGGGCAACCCCCTTTGTTTGATAGTTGAAAACGACAATCCAGCTGATCTTAATTTCTACTTAATTCCTGATGACATCAAAGAACCCGATTTCTGATTCCATTTGCTAAGTTTTGAATAAATAACCTGGTCTACAAGATACCATTAGTGAAGCTATCAACTGCACTACGAAGTGAGTAAATTTTTTCGAGACGACAAACATGCACGTCGATGTTAAAAACGGGCTGATGAAAACGCAAACGCTTTCAGGGACAAAATGAGCAGGATACTAGAGTTGCAAGACAAGCGAGAAATTAATGAGCAACTTCAAAGCCCAAACAATTTGTTCACGTTTTGGCAAATATTTCATATATACTTAAACGGAACCCCAAACTCAAACATTGAAAAATTGACGTCGAATAAAAAAAATAATGCGACACTCCCATGAAAAGCAAACGAAATACTCAAGTTTAAAATGTTGGTCATCTGTCTAGCAGAACAGATGAAACTGACAGTAATAAATTTAAAAAATTGCAAACTTTGTGTATGTATCAAAAAGCAATTCATTCTCGGACGATAATTTCTTGTTAGAGTGTTTTGCTTCTGTAAATCTTCATAGAAATTCTACAGCACAACTAACTGCGAATTCTTGTGGCGAGAAAAAACTTTGATTTTGCGACATTCTTTTTCTCGGGAAAATTATCCTTATCCAATAAAAAAAATTTAAACCATGTAAAGACGTCCAAGGTTTATTTTTGGGATTTTGATGAAATCTAGTTCAGCTCAAAATTTTTGATAATAGATGAGTTACTTTCACAATAAATTGTCTGTTTTGTAAATTTTAAACAGAAAATTCACGCTTTGAAGCAGCAAGTTCAACGCCAAGATACTCTCAAAACCTGCTGTTGTTTGAATTGCCATTTCTCATTTTCCGTATGTCCTAGCAGTCAAAACTCACGAAAAATTGGATCGCTTCAAGATGGAGTTGTTATAAAATTCAGAGTGATGTGAATCGTTTAAGTCAACAGAATTGAAAGATCAGTTTCTGCAATTCATTAAGTCTTAAGTAACGAAAAATTATAGCCGATTAAACAATGCACAAAAGCTGACTGCCAAAACGTATTATCTGTACAGATTCGAAACCCGTTGTAAATGTTGTCATAAGTAGGTAAGTTGGAGAGCAACCATTACAGCCAAAAGACTTTTGCGGATGACATCAAAAAAAATTTCTAAATAGGTACTAAATTACGCAAAGGGAAATTATACAAAAAAAGCAAAGGGAAATTGCAAAACATTGAACTTCATTGCCCTCTGACTACAAACGAAAAATTGTGGCATCGGCAAATGTTTTGAGTTGTTTATGACCTTGTATATTTTCCTAGATTTTAATATTCAAATTCTACTGAAAAATAAGATTATAAACTTTTCGGAATTCAAAACGTTTTGAATGATTGTTGTATGAAACCAAAGACGTCACTTGTGATTTTTGTCTGACTGCCACAAAGACAAACAAATTATTTATTGGTCTTTCCAACCCATTATAGCCCCCCCCCCCCCATGAAAATATAGCCCCCCCCCCTTATGGCATATTTAGCATGATTGTGGGGGGGGGGGGGGGGGTGGCTATAGGTTATCTGAAGACTAAGCTGGGGGGGGGGGGGGGGCTATAATGGGAAACACCCATATTTATGACTTAGTATCATTCCTAAACTGTTTAACAATGCGTTTAACAATGCGAAACCCAAGTCTGCCAGAAAATTCAGTGACAGCCAAGAGTAGTGAAAAAAATTCTCATTTTTGGTTGGCTGGTACCTATGCGCACTTTGCAAAAGACATGGAAGCTGCGAATACACATTTCGTTCTAGTTTGAGACTTTTCTTAATTTTTGCCAACTTCTGGAAATCATTCAGTTCAGATGATGCCACGTTATTTGAGTGAACTATTAAACAGAATTACAGCATATTCACTGGAATTTATAGAACTTCCGAGAAAAATGTTTGATAAGTATTTTTTTTTCAATGATCTGCAATAATGGAAAACGATGGCTTCAAGCTGTTTTTGACAGCCGAAGGTTGACAGAGATATGAAATAGTTAATAGTACCAAGAAAACTTATCAAATTCATGGAAAAAGAACTGCGAGATGGCTTTTTATAATTAACCTTGTTAAAGATGCATGGATAGCGGGGAGTTTTGAGGAAGAAACGATCGAATATTGTTTGACTATAAAGGATAAGCATTGTGTTTGAAACGTAATAGTACGTACAAAAAGTGAAAATTCTGCCCATAACCAATTTGTTTCAGTCAAAAAATTTTTGCGGTGTTCGTTCCTTCGAAAATTGAATTAAGTAACCATGTTGAAAAACTTTTTCATTGAGACTTAGTACAGTTCATCCTGAAAAGTTATTAACAACAACCAAATTTGTGAATTGACATTATCATCTTGACGATAATTTTCTCGATGTCTTGATTTCAAGGTAAATTTTTTAAAAAATCACCTTTCTATAAGTAACAGCCTTCGCACAGAACACTTAAAATTTGTGAAGACATTTGGTTCTTTTATTAAGAAATTTAATATCGATGTTATTTATTGTTCTTGATGTTTTTTTGACAGAAATATAGATTTTACCTTGTAATGACCAGAAACACGTTCCTGGAAATTTAAATATCCCGAAGATTGTTAGATTAAAAAACGAACTAGCTAACTTTTACAATGGCAATCCATTTGCGGTTTAATTCCCCTAGCCTGCCGGCCCATTATCTAAAAATTTATCTATTATCAAATTTACTTCAGGGAAGAGCCCCTCAATCAATCATATGAATGATTGAAACCTCAAACAGTGAAAAAGAAAATATAAACAACTTTTTCTGGTGTGGTCAATCAATCTTTTGAACAATCAGTTTGATCGAAACAAGTGGGAGCACCGGTAATAACCAATGTTCAAAAAAAACTTTACATAAAATTTAACAAGCTAAGAATTCAGCGCAACAATTATTGAATTTTTATGATTAAATGTCCTACCGCACGCCAAGTACGATTGAGTACTGTACACGTATAAACGCATGTCTTTCTACAAAAATCACTACTGGGTCATTTTTTTAGAATTTTCAAAATTTCAAAAAAGAATTGGACCAGTCTGGCAATTGAAAAAATCAGAATTGGCGCAAGTCTGGAGAGTGAAAAATCAGAATTGGCTCGAGTCCCTGCATGAATAAGTACTGTTCAGGAAAGGCATTTAGACGTGCCTACTACCGATTCGCACTTAAAATTCGAGAAAAAATTTTGTTATTTCGCTCACAGAGAAACAATAAACTTTTCTGGATGAAAAACTTTATAATATAGGAATGTTGCTCTCATGAACTGGTACGACACGACGCAGAAACATTAATTCTGATAAGATGTTCACAGTACTCATCAGCAAAGCTCTGAAGACATCTAAAAAACCACAATGGAATTCGGGCTTTGAAAACTGCTCCCTGAAATGTTCCCAATTAATTTCTCTAAAAAACAATTTTTAAAGAAAATAAGTGGCTCGTATCATTCAAACATTAGAGATTAGCGTACAGGACATTAAATTATAAACAAAGAACCGTGTTGCGAAAATTTAAAAAAAAGTATTGATTAATTGGTATAAGTTATTCTCTGATGAGGTATTTTGATAAATTACTCTGATAAGTTATTCTCTGTTTTTGAAAAGTTATTCTCCATTTTGGCTGATATTTGGTGATATCAAAAAAATGATCAACAATTAAGTACAACTTTCCCGACCCTGATTTATAACATGAGCGTTCAAGTCTGAAGATTACGTTGTTGGTATCCAATTAAAGTATGAAACATTAAAAAGTGTATTCAAGCTAGTAGTTTTCCAATGACTGTGAATCATGCTCACATAAAGCGGCTCACAAAACAAGCAACAACAGTAACCACAAGTTGTTGTGTTACATCACTATCTCCATCTAGCCTCTTCGAGAGTTCGTGAAAGACTTAGCCATCAACACCCAGGTGGAGGTGCAGACCCAAATTTTGCTCTGATCAGACTTTTCAGTCAAAATTTATTCATGATCAGACATGCCAGACCAAAACTGACCCGATTACTGTCCAGGTCAAAATAGTCCCTGATCAGCTTTTTTGTCAGACTTAGAGGTTCGTTGATCAGACCTTCCAGACCGAAAGATGGACCATCTCCAGACCATGGGTCAGAATCAATTTCAGACCAATGCCCAGACCATAATCAGACTATGATTTGACTTTTCAAACCTAATTAACGTGTGATCAGAGACCACCTTTAAATGCGCAGGAGACTTTAAATATCTTTATAACATATGCTTTTCATTTAAAAAATAATTTCCCCAGAACAAAAATTATTCCTATCAGTTTAAAATCAGATGTGTTTTTGTGAAATAAAGCATTCTCAAAACCTTAGAAAAAAAGCCCTTGCATGCCCCTGCTAAAATTTGCCGCCACCATAGATGAATTCAGACAGTTATTTTTAAGAAACGTCTGAATTTACAGTTTCAATTTCTATTTTCAAAAGGACCCTAGCGGTTGGACTCTTTTGTCCTTATTATTGTGATCAAAAAGTCAAGAGAATCAAAATGAGCCTCTGCTCAGAACATAAAACTTCATGGGCTCTTGGCAGAGCCATCCATACCCATTCTTTAGAAAAAAAAGGAAAGAAATGATCAGATTTGGCGTGATCAAACTTTCAGTGTACTTGTCAGTCGCAACCTGTTCACATTGAACATGAGCTCATATTAATTATGAGCCAGACTTATTTATGAATTACCAAATTTCAGTGTACTTGTCACTAGGAACGCTTTTTCCAATAACAGTCAACGTGTTTTCCATATTAGGTTAAACATGGAGGCTCGGTATTGTGCTCTATTTCGGAATGTTCCGACCGCGCTCTTCCGATTTTTTTATTTTAATTGGCTACCAAATGAGGAGAAAAAAACTTCAAAAGTAAGAAATACCTTCAAAATGATTTGTAAATGTTTTTTCAAAATATTTTGAACCTAAGCCACTAAATTATATATATATATATATATATATATATATATATATATATATATATATATATATATATATGTCGTATTGGATAGCTGATAGTTTTTGCCATTATTAAGACTACGAGACAAGACAAAGAACAAAACAAGAGAATAGATTCGCTCATGGTCATATCTAATTATTCCAAGAGAACACTTATTGACAATATCAAAACAGCCTCATCGAAAACAAAAACTAAGCAAATTAACTTGTACATTAGTTCAAAGCTGAAGGGCATGGCCCCAATAAGACTCGTAAAAAGTTGGCTAAAAAACAACAGAACAAAGGTGAAGTGATAACAATTCTTAGCATTCAACTGAGCATTCTGACCATTCGACTGAGTAGATTCTTCCGTAACATCTCAGCAATAGGACGTTCATTTTTGAGAAAGTTAGAATCAATATACATATTCGAACCTTAAATACAAAATCTTTACATGTTTTACAAAAAAAAAACTTTACAAGAAATACATATTTTTTCTCAACTCTCAAAAAGAGAGCAAAAAAAGCAACAGATACAACCAAAAAAAGTCTAGTTAGCATCAGAGCAGCAAAAAAAAGTTTGAGCTTCTCTGGAAAGAAAATACCACCCAGCTATAATGATTTTAGTTAGAAAGTCGCGCAAAAAAATCAAAAGAAAATTTTTTGCATAAACCATTATATTTTCAGAACATTCAATTTAATGGTCATTACAACTGTTATTCACCAACAAAAATTATAAATTAGGATCTATTTAACTCTATAGGAGGACATTGAGACATGTGGTCATCCCGTGATTATGTCATATGATTCCATAAAGATTTAAAAATATCCAAAATTAAAAAAAAAACTCTGTTGAATGTTAGGAGAAAAATTTGATGGGGTCGTTAAAGCGATGAACTATTCGCTAATTTTTCCACGTTCAGTTGTTTTGTTCATTAAAGCCAGTCGTAGATGTCATTGATATAGTAATGTGACAGGAGAACATAAAAGACTCAAAAATGGCAAAAATCCAAAAACCAGAACAATTTTGTGATAGCGTCAAGCCTGAGAGCTTTGAAACCGTCAGTTCAAACGAAACAGCTATAAAATTCTAAAAAAAATAAAATCAAACGTCTATTTAAGGAAACTACCTAAAAACTGACAGAAGTAAAATACAAAATTGGTAAAATTCTGCAACTCATTGATTCTTTATAAATCAAACATTTTGAAACAATTTTTTAAAACCGAAGTATTATCTAAACCAGATAAAGTCATGATAACACTCACTTTTCAGCTAGAGAAACTGGATAAGTACACTTTTAATCTGTGATGAAGCCAGTACCTCTCATTTAGGGGAGACTGACTACAAATTGACAAGGAAACTAGGCAGAAATCAAGTTAGACAAAAATCTATCATACATAAAGTCAGCGTTAAAGCCATAAACATCAAAAACTCTCAATTGAGAAGCTAAAACTTTTATTTTGGAGGTCAATGGACCCTAAATTTTGTAGGCACTTTGCGAAAATGACAACAAAAAGAAGCACAAACGTTGGTCAGCATCAAAAGCTCAAAAAGTATATGAAAATACATATTGTCAAAGGCACAAAACAGTGATATAAAAACATTAAAGATATTGAAGTATATACAACAAAAAAGCGAACAGGAAATCTCATAGGTGACATCTCAAATAGATAAATAAAATCTGTTTCAATTTCTCATTTCTTGAGGCCATTAAAACTATTGGCTATCAACTGAAGTCATAAGTTTATTTCATTCGTATCTGCAAAGGTAGCCATTGAAAACAACTTTTACGCAGAATATGTGATATTGCTACAGACGACTGCAAAAGTTTTAAAAAAATTCGGCAAAAAAGCAAAGTTTCAAATAAAGTGTAGGAAAGTATATAATCATTGATCCTCAAGTTCACGTAAATAGGAGTTGTCAAAAATTAACATTGATAGACAAATGTTCCCGTATGTAATCAGCAAAGAAAAAAAGAACAAAAAATTCTAAGAAATCAAGCCACAGCAAAACAAAAAAAAATACTTGTCAAAAACGGCGATCAGACTTCAACTATCTTTAATTTTTTCCGGTCTTCGTAAATAAAAAGTAATTGTTCCTTATGTTACCAAACCAGTTATTTGGGAAAATGATGCGTTTTGAATAACTATTGATATAACTATTTAAATACTTTCTAAAGTGCTGAGGAAGCTAAAGTAAAATTGTTCCTCGTTTGAACTCACTCAAAAGTTTGCCATTAGTTTTTAGGTCCCTTATTCTGGCAAATGTAAGCAGGGTGGGCTGAATAGGAACTTTTGGTGCCAGTTTTAATGAAAGAAGTGAACGGATGAATACACTTCAGCAATCTTTCTCTATGTTTTTAGGCAAAACCAATAATACATTTGTTACCAAATTAAATGAAAATTTTGCCAAGACAGCACCAAAATGGGCAAACATTCAAGAAAACGTAAACCAAAGAAAACGATATCAGACAAGAGTTCACAGCAATGTAAACCATGATAACTCTTTTAAAAAAATTGAATTTATAACATAATTTTTTAATTTACTTTCTACCTTAAAAGGGTTGTCAAATGATGCCACACACAACTCCCTCTGATGAATATCTCGATCGGCCAAAATTTAATGAACAAAAAACCAGTTGAGCAGATGATGGGTCTGAACAACAAAACTCCGTTTAAGTTTATGCACACGGTAACTTGATCACGCTAGCTCACGAAAACAATTGAGAGTTAACCAGTTATGATAGGTAAGAGCAATTGGCACTTTTATCATCTCGAACTTTTTATCTGATGTTTTTCTTTGGATAATGAGGAGGAAAAGGATCCGGAAACTAACACAAGGGTCTAACGTCGTGAAAAGAGACCAATTACAAAAGTGGAGGCAGCTAAATGCCCCTAACAAATGCCCTACCATGACTGCTTGCCTCTCCGGAAAAAATGCAATATCTAAATTAGTTTCCATATAAAATGATTATTAATCAACAGTCAATTTTGGAGAATTCGTAAATTTTTTAATATAAGATACTATAATGCCAAATTTATATCTTTCATGAAAGTCTACATCTTAATTTTGATAATCATGACAATTTTTTCCTGCCATGAAAAATAACCACGATTTATGTTTGAAAATTTGTGTTCATTCTTGAAAAAATACTCTGATTGTATTAAGACTATTCTTTGCTCTTGCTTCTGTTCGTATCTTGTTACTGTTGTTTTCCATTCGGTTTTCCCTGTAAATTCACATGTTCTTACGTAAATCATTGTCCGTCCAGTTCGTTTCACAAGATTTAAATTTTTAAAAAATCTGATTTTCTGAGAGATTTGAGGTCTAGTTCCACATACATTATTTGTATATCGGGATTTTGTAATTGATTTCAGAGATATTGCTGCTGGACATAAACTATGCTAAACTTTCAAAAAACAGGTCTCAATTCCCGAAATCTTCCAAATATTTGAGGCTTCCCAATTCGAAATTACACAAACGCAAGTGTGGGCTCAAATTGGAATTGTTGAGAAAACTTGGAGTCAAAAGCCAATCTCAAAACGCGAAGTTAACGAAAAATGTGTATAACGTAATGAAAGAGAAGTCACTTTTGAAAAAGAATGAAATTCAGTTGGCGATATTTCAAGAATTTGGTTTCCCATTGCCCGTCAATTACCCGTAACCAAAGCAATTTGAATTCATTGTTACAATTTTGATAAGAAATGAGCAGAGCATTTTGTTAGTTTTTACAACTTCTGACAAATGTTGGAGTTGTAAACCCAAAAAACGATTTGAAGCTTTCGAAAAATACTGTCTCGTTATTCAAGTAGTCCTTTATCCAGATCCTGGACAAGCCCCAGTTGTCCTCTACGAACTCTTTAGTGCGAGCGTAAGTGACAAAAATTTTTCTGATCGGCTCTTCTTCCCGCATATCTATATCAAATGTCACATTTGTGGCGGGATAGATCCGAGAGTTCTTCAAGCCGTAATATTTCTCCTCCCCGTTGTTGTATAATGCGTCATTGAAACGGAGCCCTATTCTGCGAGACGTACCTGAAACAACCTTCAAGCGTTTTCCGTGAAGTGAATTACGTACATAGGTTATAAATTAATCACAAACAGAAATTGTTCATGGCTTTAAAATATTCCCCTGCTTTTCCGTTTGTAGCCCAAGTAATGCATGCACCCCAGTTACACGTGTCTTCACATAAATACTTATGTAAAAATTTGGCACGTTCGCTTGAGGGTGCAAATAACTTGCACCCCACTAAGCCGTGGTGGGGGCGGGGGGGGGGGGGGTGGCTACAAACAGAAAAGATCCACGGAGCGTGTTTATCATAGTATGATATTCACTAATGCATAAAAATGCATTAGTAAATGCTGTGAGTCGAAAAACTGAAACATAATGCCCTTAAGTTAGTGCTGATTGGGAGCATGTGATAAACAGTTATCCTAAACAATTTTATTTGTTGAAATTCAAAGGATTGAGCGAGATGTTCTTCCTTCGTTTATGGAGCGAGAGAAGGCTAAATCAATAAAACCTTCTAACAACAAAACTGGAAATAACGCTATATCAATAAGAGTTCGGGCCAGGAAATTTTTAAATGCAATGCTAAAGCTTGAACCTAATTATGCACAACACATAATAGAGATGGAAATATCCAGAATAAAATGTTCTCTTTTTCCAGCGTTAGAAATTACATACAAGGTAATTCTTACTTGCTTTCGCCGTTCTATTAGGTTACCCATAGTTTTTCGTCATACTGTCTCGTTTTTCGTTGGTTTTATAAAAATTTTTTCAATGCTTCGATGCGACTAGAATTTTTTCTTAAGTGCTTGTAACAGGTCACTGTTAATTGCTGAAGAAAACAGCAATTAATAACAATAACATGTCTTAGATTTGAAAACAGAATTTAATATGTTCTTAAAACATCCTGAAACATTTTGCATGAAGTGAATCACTTGTGCATACATTTAATTAGTAGGTTAAAAACAAATCACAAATATAAACTGTTCATGGCTTTAAATTTTTCCGGATCCTTGTGTTTGTGCCCCCGTAACACCTTCACCCCAGTTATTCACCCTGGTCTATTTCATCCTACTTGTCATCAAAAACTATTTGGCTCCGAAATCGGATCTTTTGATTTTTATTCAAGTTCGGATTAGATTTTAGTCTACCAAATTGTGTACCAAAAATTACCCGGGCCGAGGTGTCACCGCCATTCAACGCAAAATTATGTAAGATAAGCGGTTAATGCGGAAATTTTTGTAAGATAAGCGGTGAATGCGGTGAAATTACATAAATCAGGCGGTGAATGCGGTGAAAAAAACTTTATCAACTGGTAGCGCTGAAATTACATGCATTCACCGCTTTGAAAAAATGTGTCCAAATTATGTAAGATAAGCGGTGAATGCGGTGAAATTACATAAATTCACCGCTCAACTTAGTGGTGAACTTACATAAATTCACCACTTAGAAAAAATTGTTAAAGATGTTCGAGATCAGCAAAGAATGCGGTGAAATTAATGGTGAGTGTGGGAAGAATTGTTAGGTTTGCCTTCCCACTAGAACTACCCCTTAATCTTACATCTTTTTGACACTTTTTTCTAAGCGGTGAATTTATGTAATTTCACCACTAGAGTAAGCGGTGATCTTACAAAAGTTCACCACATTTCACCGCTAAAATATGTAATTTCACCGCTAAAAATTGCAAATCTTGCAAAAATTCACCGCGCATGTTTTGCAGAAAGTAGAGTGAATTCGATTTATATTCAATAAAAAAATAATTGAAGTTAGTGAGAGATGGCGCAATGGAAGAAGAAGTGGATGACATGCAGGTGGTGAGAGGTTCGGACCCTTCTAAGGGCGGTGAAATTACATATTTTAGCGGTGAATTGTGGTGAATTTTTGTAAGATCACCGCTTAGTCTAGCGGTGAACTTACATGATTTCACCGCATTCACCACATTTCACCGCAAAATTATGTACGAAATTTGCGGTGAAAAAACTAACTTTTCACCGCTTATCTTACATGTTTTTGCCTTTTTTTCTCGACCCGGGTACTGAGTGGTGTGTTCGGCTTCGGTTTAAAGTGGGCATTAAAGTGTGAAATAAATATGGTGTTCTGCGTACAAAATCTGAGACGACAACTCAGAGAATGAATATACGCCCCTAATTTAAACTTTTTGCGCTGCTTTTTTTATGTCTTTTTGACGCTTCTTTTATGCCATCCAATGTTAAGTTGTCTAGATTAACCCCTCAATTATGCCAACCGCTATTCAGTCATGTATTGGCGTTTCAGTTAACTCATTGTTTTTTGCTTGCAGAATTTGCAATTTGCTTATTTGCTGTCCAATTTGACAACAGGATTGGCTTAGGGTAATTGCTCCAGGAAAGTGGAGCAATAATATATTTTTCAAGGAACTTGTACGCATATTTGCTAGATCAAAACTTTAGCTGCCGGGGTTTTGATCATTAGAAGCTGCAAACAGCCTTTGTTTTTATATTGTAAATCTGGACTCCAGAATCTATTTGTTTTCATTTGTTTTCATTTGTTTACACTATTTGTTTTCCTTATTATGTACTTCAGTGTTTGCTAATTAGTGAAAGGAAATAGAGGTTCAATACTTTAACCTATCAATTAAGAAAACCATTTGGATGTGTTCGACAAAATGCTACTATTAGTACAGGTCGGCACGAATATATTTTCATGTCCGCCATGCCCCAGCTATACCCATACCCGGGTTGAGGAATTTTGCTTTTCACTCGTAAGAAATCGTCGTTTTTTAATCGCTTTTATTAGACAAAAACAACCAAAGCCCATACGTGGTAACCGTCGTTTTGTTCGCTATTTCGTCGTTATTTTTATGTATGAAATGATCGTTTTTTCATTTGAAAAGACAAAAAAACGAAGAAACGATCAATTCTTAAAATTAAAAGACGACTTAAACAACGGAAACTATTGAAAACGAAGAAAACGACGACAAAACGACGAAAACTACGATTAATTACAAAATATTGTCGTTTTTTTGTCGTTGACTTCAACGCGGGCAGATATGTGATGTGTATTACTTCGATAGAGGTGCCTTTTAAAGTACTGGGATCTTTGAAGCATACATAACTGCACGTGAAGTAAAGACCATACCTGTAGCTCTTAATAAATTGCGCAAATTGTTTGCATTGCTTCTCGATACCGTTGAGGATTCAAGCCTTTACTTAATAAAGCACTTCATCTTTGGAAGTGAGGCTGGCTAAGAGCCCGGGTTGACCTTTCTTGGCAACCATATCCAAGAACCATATATGGTCCCATACAGGCCATAAAAAATTTTCTTATATGATCTTGCTATGGTTGCCAAGATCTCCATATATGATTCTTATATGGAATTCAAGAATCCAATATGGTCATTTGTGCGTTCTTTCAACGCCCATAGAAAGCTTATGCAGCAGTTCCAGCTTTTAACGCTTTACACGACTTATGGCATATTGGTACCATATATGGTTCTTACATGGTCCATATATGGTTCTTATATGGTCCATATATGGTTCTTATATGGTCCATATATGGTTCTTAAATGTTTCTTACATGGTTCCGGTATGTTTCTTACATGGTTATTACCTTGTCCACTCAAGGTCATTACAACAAAACCTTTGTGATTAGATACATGGTGGTTACATGATCCATATATGGTTCTTACATGTTTCTTTGATGGCTCATATATGGTTCCGACATGTTTTTCACATGATCCAAACATGGTCCATATCAGGTTATTACAAAAAACCTTTGTGATTAGTTACATGATTCTTACATGATCCACAAATGGTTCTTACAAGATTCATACATAGTTCTTGAATGACCCACAAATTGTTCCATAACGGTTCCTGTATGGCTCTATGGTTTTCTAAATATCCACGTATAGTACGCGATTTTTGCATGGCTGCTCTGTGTTTGCTACATGCATATGGATGCCAAGAAGAATATAAAGGAATTAAATCTGCTTTTTCGAAAGCTTAATGTCATATTAATATCACCACTGTAATATTTACTTGTTTTTCTGTATTTTTTAACTTATGAATGCCTTTTCTGAGGCTCCATGATTCTCTAAATATCCACGTATAGTACGTGTTTTCCGCATGCTTTCTCTGTGTTTCCTAAATGCATATGTATGCCAAGAAGAATTTAAAGGAACTTAAATTTTTCGAAAGCTTAATGTCATATTAATATCACCACTGTAGTTTTTACTTGTTTTTCTGTTCTTTTAACTTATAGATGGTTTTTCCATGGTATCCAAGAAATCAATAAATTATATACCCTTTCATAGCTTTTTCATAAAATTTATGCATTACTTCAAATTTCCCGCGTTTTTGAACAGTTTGCTGCAATGTGTCATCAGTTAATATTTGACTTAGATACGGTTGCCGAGAATTGAAACAAGATTTCTCTAAGATTGAAGCAAAAGAGAAATTGCAAACAAACAGAACCTCAGCTCAACATGAAATAAGAAGCTAAACTAAGAAAGAAAACAAAAAGCAAAGAAAATTAAATTTTCAACAAAATAATCATTTGATCAACAAAGAAAATTGCACTAAGATAATCAAGGTACATACACAACAAAAATTAAATATTAATATGTTTTGAATGTCTTTGGGTAGTTTTCTAGATCCTAATCATGTTCAAAGCAATTCAGAAGGGGTGACAAGTACGATGTGTTATTGAAATCAATACGTAAAAACTTGTCTTTGATTGCATCCTGAAACACTGTTTCTATTTTTGAGGTTCTTCTAAAAATGAGAAAAGAATAAGCGGGCGCTGCTGTTGCTTGATTGCATTTTTTCACTTCAATAATTTTCAATACGAAAACCGATAATTTCTCAACGTTATTTGTGGGGAAAAAACCCTTATCTGGCCATAACGAAGCCTTCCATTGCTTCTATAAGAAATATAACTGTTTCGTGACAACTGATGGCAGAGTGAATCGAGTTCAAAGAAGCTAAGCTTTGCGTTGCTGTAGAATACGTCTCCTTCAGCTCTGATATCATCTGGTATTCCAGAACTCAAACATTGTTTGAAGAATCTCTTTTTTCCGCGAAGTTTGCTGGCGAATTCTGCAAGTTTGTTGTCCCCTATTTCTCTTCGGTACGAATCTTTGTTTCGAATACAACGCTCGACTAAAAGCTGCAAATGATTGACCGTTCCTGTGAATTTCGACTGCAAGAGGTAGTTAGCCGATTCAAACATCATTGCGGATGCTGTCCATAAAGGTCCAAAAGATCTTACTTGCCACGCTAAGTGTGAGAGTGCATGCACATTTGGTGAAAAGATTTCTTCGGAATATCGGTTTTTCAGTTGTAGGAGAAAACTTTGAATCAACTTTTCAGCTTCATTGGCATGCAATGAAGAAACCATGAGAAGACGAATGGCGTAACTCAAAAGAATAAAGCGATCGTAAAGATCTTCATTGACAGTCGAATGGAAAAGAACTGGGCCGATATAAAAGAACCATAACTTCAATTCGTTCGCTCTGAAGAAATCCAGTTCACGCAGTGGTCTGACAGATCTTTTGAATTCACAGGTGAGCTGAAAACAATCACAATTTTTTAACATCAAATAAGAATGAAATAAAAATCACCAAAAGATAAGCAAAAAAAATTACCGCGATAGTTTTGACGGCACTTTCAATCAATTGAAGATCGCTTCTCGCTGTCTTTTTAGCAATCACTTGCAATAAAACATTGGCAACCCCAAGATAAACTTGATGCATGACGTCAATTGGAGCAGCTAGAGGTAAGTTAGGAATTAGAGCAAAAATCTTTGATCTGCCTTTGAAACCACGATAAACTCTTAGATGGTTTTGCTCAATTTCTTTCAGATGCTTTTCGTGTAATTCAGGAGTTCGCGTTTCAAAATTGTCAATAGGATAGTAACGAGCCGTTTCGCCTAGTTGAGTTTGCACAAGGCACAGTGTGCAGCCATAACGTGCAAGATGATGGTGCAAGTTTAATATTGATGCTGTTGCCGGTAAATCGGACACCAGAAGAAATGTGCTGATTTTCAGGCTGAAGGAAGATTCTCTAAACTTTATTTGCAGAGATTTACTGGTAAACTGGTTCCGCAAATCCTGGAAAAAACCAATAAATGAATCAAATCAATTTGAACTTTAATTTACAGTTTTGTTTATTTTAGTTTAAAACATTACCTCGAAGATATCGTCCCAAGCTGGTTTATTGTTACCCAACCAAAGCGCAGCCAAAACAATATTTTCGAAGGAGGACCGCAAAATTGGAGGTAAATTTGCAATTGCCAACCAAACCGGCCAGATCGATTTTGACGACGCTTTCATTATCTTAACGCCATCTGAATTAAGAATTATGAAAATTTCTAGTGTTTTCGCGTTCAAGTCGAAGAAAGCAGGAAGATTTAAATCTGATTCTTTTTTTCGTTCGTTGTCATAGCGAAAGATTTATGTAATGTTTTTCTCAATTACAGATTGCAGCTCCGTCATGAAATCAAGAGACCAACAAAAACCAGAGCCACAAGCTTTCAAACGTTCCATTTTTTCTTGCGCTGTAGGCTGGTTTTTCCTTTTCATGCTTTTGAAGCTTGGTATGGTTGACTCTGTGCCAACTGATTGCAACAAATTGATCCAGTCCTTTGCTTCCCAGTCGGACGTTCCATGCCTGGAAATAATTGCTGATACACAACTCACCAAGTCAGATTCTGGATTACAATTTGTCTGACTGCAATCATCTTCTGATTCAGAAGAGCTTAACCCAACTGCAGGTCTTGAATAACATTCGGAACAATTTCTCTGACGTTTCAATTTCTAAATCCGGGGCAACAGAATCCTGAGGTGTCGATATATTAAAATTGTTGGACTCAGTAACATTTTCAATTTCATTTAAAACTTGCGATTCAACAACCTCCATCAACTCATTTCGTTCGTTCTCCGATTCTTTATCAGACGAACAATCGCACGAGTAGTCAGAGCTACTTGTCTGATATGAGCATGCTTCTTCTACTCGTGGGCGTTTCCTAGAAACCACTAGTCTTCGACGATTTTGTCTAAATACAGACAGTCGGTTAGACTCAACTGGATCAAAGACACGCAGCTCCAGTTTATCGTCAACTTCAGTTATCTGAGTTGCTTCTGCTGCTTGCTGAACATGCAAATGATCTTTTCCGCATTTGCAATAGATATTATTTTTGCCAAAATAGTCGTCGCGGTAATACACAAGAAGTTCATCTCCAGGATGGATGTCTTTGAGTATTTCTACTTTAACACATTTCTGTGCACCTAATTCACAGACTACAAATTGACAGTTGGGATCACACGAGTGATTAAGAAAACGAACAGAACCGCAAATTAAGCGCATTTTGTTGCAGACTTTTGTAGGCTTGAATACGGATATGGGCAGGATCTTATTTTCGTCTGTTGAGTCCACTTGTTCTAAAACTGCCCACAAATTTTCAAGAACTTTTCTTTTTGAAACTTACAAAGTGTCAGTGCCGTTGAAAAACAGTCCATAGCCTACAAAATTATCCAATTTGAACCCAAGCGACGAATTGGTGGTCTCATTGTAGCACACTCGAAGCAATGAGTCGTATTTGGCATACAGAGCTTGTTCTTCTACAAGTTTAAGGTAATGCTCAGGTAAAAAATTCTCAACCATCGCAACAACTTCGCGGCCATTTTGAGCAATCATCTCGTTGGTTATTTGCGCATCACATTGAGCAAGAAGAAGACTTTTGTGTTTGTTCCTCATTTCAACTGAAAGAAAGATGGCAAATAAACTACCGGCAAAAAAAGTTAGGCTATTTAAGCGATTTTAAGCAAATTAAGACATCTAAAAAGCGTCTAAATTTGTTGTCAAAGAGCTTCCGAAATCATTAACTCTTTATCTGAGAAAACCAAATTTGTCCTTAACTGAATTGAAGAACAGCAAATCATCAAAAGCATCGAATTAGGGTACACGGTTGACAAAATTTCTCCACTTATACCTCTATATAAATCATGAGTTATTTTTCCGAACAAAAAAAGTAGCAATATAAAGTGAAACAAGGACTCATGTACTCAATCAGGTTAAAGTTCCTTGATAATAGATAACCGAATCTAACTATGCGTCCTATAACGTTTATCTTCAGGCACTGGTTGATTGGTTCTGAGCATAGTTCGGAGTTTTGTTCTTCAAATCCAGTCCCATTTGGTTTGCGGCATTCCTGGCTTCTTTAAGTGCCGGCTCAGCATTTCGCGGGTACATACGGCGAACAACGTCTAATGCAAAAAACTCTAAAAATTATTTCATCCAGTTTCATTAACCCGAAAAAATTGAGCTTAAAACTTTCTCAATTTTTCAGCTTAGATTCTTGACTATTTTCACTTCATTTTTTCCAAATTAAGAAAAAACATATACCATTAAAGATCGTTTCGACGTGCTCATCAACTCTCCCTCTTTGGTCAAACATTCTTCGCCCAGGACCCAACATCTTTTCCTGCTTGCAGTTGTTTTTCTCAGCGAAAATTTTTCTGGCTAACTCTCACCCAAATTTTGATGGTTCGTGGCTTGCCTGGAGCTCTAGAAGATTTTCCCCTTTAAACATTACAGCGATATCTTCACGGTTGTCGACAAGAATTTCTTCCCGCGAGTCATAAGAATTACAGAATTAAGGAATTCTGCATTAGATGCCTTCTCTTGCCTTATTGAGTTTTTCAGATTTTCTTTATGGCACTCTATGATGCGATCGAATTCGCTTTCCAATTTCAAAAGGGGAGCAGAGGTACTGAAGTCCCTATCGTTGATGCTGTCGGCGGGGTAGCGCTCAACTATTTCTTCTACATTATCGTCCCGCTCTTCACTTGATTCACTCAGTTTTCTCAAACGCCGCATTTTTTTTGGAGGTGGCACTTCTTCATCAGAAAACTCAAAAGACACGCATCATCACTGATAGGGTATTCAGAATCGGAGGACTCTAAGTTTTTTTCTCTAGCATACATTACTCTGTAATACAAAGTGTCCTTCAGTAGATAAGAAAAATTGATATAAAACCATTGTATTTTCCTTTTGTTACAGCGATTATCTTTGTAAACATCTGCAAAGCTAATACATTATAACTCCAACTCCTCTTTGCCAGGTTGATTATTTTTTACTTAATAAAAAAACTGCATTTGAAGCAATGGTTTAAATTCTATAACATGTTTAACTTTCATTTCTGAACTGTTTGAGAACAAGCTCAAATACATCAACAACGGTGTATTTTCACAGAAAAAAATGGAACGTCTGGAGAGGAGAAACTACATATTAAACACAAATGAACGTTTGTCAAATCAAGTGGCACCAAACAAAATAAACTGGCTTTTTTTACATAACACATTGAAGTTTACAATAAGGCAACAGATAACGCAGAGACAAAAACAATACCCTCATTTATTAACGACTAAAGCAAGCAGTATAAATGTCACAAAAAATTTAGTTGTGAACTTAAAGTTGAAGTTTTTGAAATGAAGTAGAGAAGCAGAAAGAAATTTTTTGAAATCAAATCTGTAGTTTTAAAATATGCTAATATTCTGGCACATCAATTTAGGAGAAGCAACTTTAAAAAATAGCAACAAGTCGGAGGAGAACGAGCACTCAAGTTTTTTTTGAAGGATCGCGGTATGTCAAAACTAAGACTCCATACCAACGGTATTTCTTGCTTCTTTTTTCCTGGGAAATTTTTGTCTAATTTCCGCACCGTACTGATTGGCGCCCTGAAAGGCTTTTTCTACGGGAAATCGTTTGTTTGAGGGGAACTTCCTCTCGATGCAGCTCTTCATTTTCAGCTCAAGCTCCTGATCAACGCTAGGTCGAGAATTTGGCTTCAGAAATTTTTCACCAATTCTTTGGTTTATCAAAGAGCATTCTTCTCCTGTGCCAAAGATCACAGCAGCAAGTGTTCAACCAAAAGTTGAGGGACCAGACGTAGCATTCAGTGACATCAAATCAATATCGTTCACCCATATTGGCTCTTGGTTATCTTGATTGTTGGCAGAGGTTCTTCATCAACTTTTGGCTCTGGTCTAACTTTCATTGAAGAAGTCAATTTCGATCTCAAAAGCTGATTCTCTTTCATCATTTTTTTGTTGTGTTCTTCTTGGACACTTACAAGCTCAATCACCTTCCGGACAAACACATCAGTGAACTTGTCCATCATCTTCTCGACAACAGTCACTGGAATCTATAGACAATATATGCGTTAAAAACAAGCAGTGAAGACAACAATGAAAGTTCCAATGCACCTTTGCAGATTTTAGAAGTGAGCGACTACTTTAGCTAAAAATTTAGTATGTATTGCAGGAGTTAACGCCTGGCAACTTAGTCATTATACAATTAAACAACCGTTTCCTCTGGCTTCTCTTGTGTAGGTTTACTTTGTACAGAGACCAATGGAGCAGCATTTTGAGGGCCAGTCAGTGTGTTCCGATCAAATCTCAAACTTTTCACCGGTGGCTGGTTTTCATCATTGTAAGGGGATCTCCTTTTAGGGCATGCAGTCTCTTCCTCAAAGCGTTTGGATTTCTTCAATGAACTCTGAGTTCGGCTGTTGTTCATGTCCCTAGAAAAATTGAAGATTTATTTTCAGAGACTCCAATTAGGTACTAAAACGATATGATTAAATAACGCCACGACCACTGGTTTTTGCTTGATTGCAATTGATTTTCGATATAGAAAAATAGAAAAAAACGTGAAAAGAGAAAACAGCAGTTGAAAATTAGACAGAGAGAATTAGGACTGTTGGAATTGAAAAAGAAAGAACCACCAAAAAAAACGTTCCTCCAAAAGTGTTTTGATTTTACAAAAATTGCTTTTTTTAAAAAACTTACTGTGCAAAACTGATATCTGTTTAGGACGAATCCGCAGCAGCTACAGTCTCAAAAACTTGTTTTTCCACAATAGAAACTTTTTCTTTGACGCAAAGTGCACAAAGAGAGGCCCTGATCCATTCCCCGTTGTACCACACGTTGCATCGGTCCTTTGGCTGCATTGCTAACCTCATGGGCAACGTGAACTCTTTTTCCCATCTTGAGCAATTGTACTCCAGTGTGAAAGGCTTGAGATCACCTTTCTTGTAGGACACCCACAAGAGCTTACTGGCCTTATTCTGCATTTTGTCATCAATTCCAGGCATCAGAGGACGCTGACTATTTACCCCAAAGTTTGCCCTACTTGATTTACGTACTTGAGACATTTCTTTTCACTGAAAAAAGAAACGGCGTTGAAAGCGCAAAAGAAAGACTAACTGCTCTTGCCCTCACTCAACCAAGAAACCAGTGTTTTTGTGTAGCCTAAACTTACACAAATATATCACAAGGGTAGTTTTTCTTTACAAAACAATTTGAATAAATATCTGTTTTCAACAAAAAGATTAAGATAATTTAAACGAAAAAGGACCACAAACTTACTTCAGTTTTGGTCAAATCTAACACAGTTTTTTGAGAAGTTATTAAAATAAAACAGTATTCAATCAAATGACACCATCTGTAAAAAAGAAGAGCTTTTCTGCTACAAGCATTTATTACCAAGGGAATTTCGAGAAGCTTGACTTTTGAGTTTTCTAAAGCATTCAGTTATGAAACTTTTATTCTCATTAATTTCCTGAATACGTTTGCGAGCCTTGAGATTGAATTTCCTCAGGGTGCTTTCGTCGCATTTCTGAACCATAACTATTAGCGCCAAGTAAAGCCCACATTACTGAAACTTCTTCGTCATCGTGGAACTTCTGTTCAACACAATCTTGAAACTATTTTTCAAGCCTTTGATCGTATGTTGGCGAAAAACAACTTTGCCAAACTCTGCGTTTCAATTTTTTGTTGATGAGCGCACACTTAGCCCCAGAACCAAACAGTATTGCGGCTAGAAATCTGCCAAAGTTAAAAGCGCCATCTTCCCCAACTTTTTCGGAATAAATAGGCAACGAAAACAATTCTCCATCAGCTAAATCACTCCCTGATACATCCAGTAACCCATACACTTGATCCAAACTTCTTGAATCTTGACAACTCATTTCAAACAGTCTAAAAGGGTTCGAAAACCTTTTGGGTAGAAACTAGGTTTATTTGAAGACACTGAAATTTGTCAAAACAAAGAATGCTTCTTTTAACGCAAAAGCTAAAATTAAGTAACATTTTAAGTCCAGCCACATACAAGATGCTTCACGACAAAAAAATTGCTTGACTAGCACTGTAATCTCAATTTAGGAGGCCTAAACAGAAAAAGATTTCTATTCCCTTTATAAGCAACGAAAAATAATGAATTCTGTCCGAGAACGCTTCTTTCAAGAAAACGAAAGAAAAGGCTAAAATGAAGTGAAAAATTCAAAAACACTCCCCAGAAAAATTTGCTGCGTGCATTTTACGCGTATCCAGCCTAGCAAAACAGGGTTGCGAGCCCAATGACTTCAATTGATTTTTGAACGAAAAGGGAGGACCAAAATTTTCTTTCAAAAAAGGAGCATTAAGCGTTTTGAAAAATGTTTTCAAATCCAGCCACTTACAAGATGCTTGATGACAAAAAAATCGCTTGGCTAGCACTGTAAGCTCAACTTAGGAGGCCTTAATAGAAGAAAGTTCCTATTTACGTTTTTAGGAACGAGAAATGGAGAGTTTTGTCCAAATAAAGAATGCTTTTTCCGAGAAAACAAAAAAAAGAGGCAAAATCGAGTTAAGTTTTCTAATACACTCGCAAGAAAAACTTGATGTGTGCATTCTACGCGTATCCAGCCTAGAACAACAGGGTTACAAGCCCATTGACTTCAAATAATTTTTTGAACGAAAAATGAGAACGGAACTTTCTAAAAAAAAAAAGAAGCAATAAGTCTTTTTAAAAAAGTTTTCAATTCCAGCCACTTACAAGATGTTCACTACCGAAAAGTTTACTCTGCTAGAACTGTAAGCTCGATTTAGGAGCCCCAAACAAGAAAAAATCTTATTTAGGTTTTTAACAACAAAATATAAGAAATTTTGCTCAATTAAAGAACGCTTCTTTCGAGAAAACGAAAAAAGAAGCTGAAATAAACCAAAACTTTCAAATCTATCGCAATAAAATTTTGTTGCGTGCATTCTACTTGTATTTGGCCTATTAAAACAGGGGTACAAGCCCATTGCCTTAAAATGAATTTTTGAACAAAAAGGCAGGACCAAATTTTCATTAAAAAAAAACATTAGGCGTTTTGAAAAAAGTTTTCAAGTCCAGCCACTTACAAGATGCTTGATGACAAAAAGTTCGCTTGGCTAGCACTGTAAGCTCAATTTATGAGCCCTAATGAGAAGAAAAATCCTATTTCCGTTTTAAGCAACAAGAGAGAGTTTTGTCCAAATAAAGAATGCTTCTTTCCAGAAAACGCAAAAAAAAGCCTAAATTCAAGTGAAATTTTCAAAACATATGCAATAAAAAATTGATGTGTGCAATCTACGCGTATCCAGCCTAGAAAACCAGGGTTAGAAGCCCATTGACTTCAAATATTTTTTCGGACAAAAAGTGAGAACAAAATTTTCTAAAAAAAAAAGAAGCATTAAGCGTTTTGAAAAAAGTTTTCAAGTCCAGCCACTTAAAAGATGCTTGATGACAAAAAGCTCGCTTGGCTAACACTGTGAGCTCAATTCATGAGCCCCAAACAGAAAAAAATTCCTATTTCCAATTAAAGCAACGAAAAATAGAGAGTTTTGTCCAAATAAAGAATGCTTCTTTCCAGAAAACGCAAAAAAAGGTAACAATCAAGTGAAATTTTCAAAAACACTTGCAATAAAAAATTGATGTGTGCATTCTACGCTTATCTAGCCTAGAAAAACAGGGTTACAAGCACATTGACTGCAAATAACTTTTTGAACAAAAAATGACAACAAAATTTTCTAAAAAAAAAGAAGCATTAAGCGTTTTGAAAAAAGTTTTCAAGTCCAGTCACTTACAAAAAGCTCGCTTGGCTAACAGTGTGAGCTCAATTCATGAGCCCCAAACAGAAAAAAATTCCTATTTCCGTTTAAAGGAACAAAAAATAGAGAGTTTTGTCTAAATAAAGAATGCTTCTTTCCAGAAAACGCAAAAAAAGGTAACAATCAAGTGAAATTTTCAAAAACACTTGCAATAAAAAATTGATGTGTGCATTCTACGCGTCTCTAGCCTAGAAAAACAGGGTTACAAGCACATTGACTTCAAATAACTTTTTGAACAAAAAATGACAACAAAATTTTCTAAAAAAAAAGAAGCATTAAGCATTTTGAAAATTGTTTTCAAGTCCAGCCACTTAGAAGATGCCTTATGACAAAAAGCTCGCTTGGCTAACACTGTGCGCTCAATTCATGAGCCCCAAACAGAAAAAAAAATCCTATTTCCGTTTAAAGCAACGAAAAATAGAGAGTTTTGTCCAAATAAAGAATGCTTCTTTCCAGAAAACGCAAAAAAAGCCTAAAATCAAGTGAATTTTTCAAAAACATTTGCAATAAAAAACCGATGTGTGCCCTCTACTGGTATCCAGCCCAGAAATACAGGGTTACAAGCTAATATACTTCAAATATTTTTTTGAACGAAAAATGAGAACAAAACTCTCTCAAAAAAAAAGAAGCAATAAGCGTTTTGAAAAAAGTTTTCAAGTCCAGCCACTTACAAGATGCTTGATGGCAAAAAGTTCGCTTGGCTGGCACTGTAAGCTTAATTTATGAGCGCTAAACAGAAAAAAAATCCTATTTTCGTTTCAAGCAACAAAAAAGAGAGAGTTTTGTCCAAATAAAGAATGCTTCTTTCCAGAAAACCCAAAATAATCCTAAAATCAAGTGAAATTTTCATAAACATTTGCAATAAAAAATTGACGCGTGCACTCTACGCGTATCCATTCAAGAAACACAGATTTACAAGCGAATATACTTCAAATATATTTTTGAACGAAAAATGAGAATCAAATTTGATTAAAAAAAAAGAAGCATTAGGCGTTTTGAAAATTGTTTTCAAGTTCAGACACTTACAAGACGCTTGATGATAAAAATTTCACCTGGCTAGCACTGTAAGCTCAATTTATGAGCCCTAAAGAAAAGAAAGTCCCTATTTCCGTTTAAAGGAACGAAAAATAGAGAGGTTTTGTCCAAATAAAGAATGCTTCTTTCCAGAAAACGCAAAAAAAAGGTAACAATCAAGTGAAATTTACAAAAACACTTGCAATAAAAAATTGATGTGTGCATTCTACGCGTATCTAGCCTAGAAAAACAGGGTTACAAGCACATTGACTTCAAATAACTTTTTGAACAAAAAATGACAACAAAATTTTCTAAAAAAAAAAAGAAGCATTAAGCATTTTGAAAATTGTTTTCAAGTCTAGCCACTTACAAGATGCCTTATGACATAAAGTTCGCTTGGCTAGCACTGTAAGCTCAATTTAGCAGCCCTAAACCGAAGAAAAATCCTATTTCCATTTTTAGCAACAAAAAATAGAGATTTTTGTCCAAATAAAGAATGCTTCTTTCCAGAAACCGAAAAAAAAGCTATAATCAAGGGAAACTTTCAAAACTACCCGCAACAAAAATACGATGAGTGCATTCTACTTATATTTAGCCTAGCAAAGCAGGGTTAGAAACCCATTGCCTTCAAATGACTTTTTGAACGAAAGTGGAGGACCAAATTTTCTTCAAAAAAAGAAGCATTAAGCGTTTTGAAAAATGTTTTCAAGTCCAGCCACTTAGAAGATAATTGATGACAAAAAGTTCGCTTGGCTAGCCTTGTTAGCTCAATTAAGGAGCCCTAAACCGAAGAAAAATCCTATTGAGGTTTTTAGCAAGAAAATATAAGAAATTTTGTCGAAATAAAGAATGCATCTTTCGAGAAAACAAAAAAGAAGTCTAAAATGAAGCAAAATTTTCAAAACTACCCCCCAAAAAAAATTGACGCGTGCATTCTACTTGTATTTGGCCTAACAAAACAGGGTTACAAACCCATTGCCTTCACATGATCTTTTGAACGCAAAAGGAGGACCAAAGTTTTTTTAAAAAAAAATAAGCATTAAACGGTTTGAAAAAGTTTTCAAGTCCAGCAACTTACAAGATGTTTACTACCAAAATTTTTACTTCGCTAGCACTGTAAGCTCAATTTAGGAGCCCTAAACAGAAAAATCCTATTTAGGTATTTAGCAACAAAATATAAAGAATTTTGCACAACACAAGAATGCTTCTTCCGAGAAAACGGAAAAAAAGCTGAAAACAAGCAAAATTTTCAAAAAATAAACGCACTAAAAAATTGACGAAGAAAAATCCTATTGAGGTTTTTAGCAAGAAAATATAAGAAATTTTGTCGAAATAAAGAATGCATCTTTCGAGAAAACAAAAAAGAAGTCTAAAATGAAGCAAAATTTTCAAAACTACCCCCCAAAAAAAAATTGACGCGTGCATTCTACTTGTATTTGGCCTAACAAAACAGGGTTACAAACCCATTGCCTTCACATGATCTTTTGAACGCAAAGGGAGGACCAAATTTTTTTTTAAAAAAAGAAGCATTTAACGGTTTGAAAAAGTTTTCAAGTCCAGCAACTTACAAGATGTTTACTACCAAAATTTTTACTTCGCTAGCACTGTAAGCTCAATTTAAGAGCCCTAAACAGAAAAATCCTATTTAGGTATTTAGCAACAAAATATAAAGAATTTTGCACAACACAAGAATGCTTTTTCCGAGAAAACGGGAAAAAAGCTGAAAACAAGCAAAATTTTCAAAAAATAAACGCATTAAAAAATTGACGAAGAAAAATCCTATTGAGGTTTTTAGCAAGAAAATATAAGAAATTTTGTCGAAATAAAGAATGCATCTTTCGAGAAAACAAAAAAGAAGTCTAAAATGAAGCAAAATTTTCAAAACTACACCCCAAAAAAAATTGACGCGTGCATTCTACTTGTATTT
The DNA here is from genome assembly GCF_964194025.1 of Convolutriloba macropyga. Taxonomy (NCBI): domain Eukaryota; kingdom Metazoa; phylum Xenacoelomorpha; order Acoela; family Convolutidae; genus Convolutriloba; species Convolutriloba macropyga. The sequence continues at coordinate 4,455,740 of NC_134481.1, forward strand.
GGCCTAGCAAAACAGGGTTACAAGCCCATTGCCTTCACATGATTTTTTGAACGAAAAGGGAGGACCAAATTTTCTTTTAAAAAAAGAAGCATTAAAAGGTTCGAAAAATGTTTTCAAGTTCAGCAACCTACAAGATGTTTACTACCAAAATTTTTACTTCGCTAGCACTGTAAGCTCAATTTAGGAGCCCTAAACAGAAGAAAAAACATATTTAGGTTTTCAGCAACAAAACACAAAGAATTTTGTATAATTGAAGAATGCTTCTTTCGAAAAAACGAAGCAAAAAGCTAAAAACAAACAAAATTGTCGAAAAAACTTGCAACAAAAATTTGATGGCTTGTAAACCTGCAACAAAAGTGCAGGTTTACAAGCCCATTGACTTCAAATGATTTTTAAGCGAAAAGGGAGGACCAAATTTTCTTTAAAAAAAGAAGCATTAATTGTTTTGAAAAAAGTTTTCAAGTCCAGCCACTTAAAAGATGCTTGATGACAAAAAGTTCGCTTGGCTAACACTGTGAGCTCAATTCATGAGCCCCAAACAGAAAAAAATTCCTATTTCCGTTTAAAGGAACAAAAAATAGAGAGTTTTGTCTAAATAAAGAATGCTTCTTTCCAGAAAACGCAAAAAAAGGTAACAATCAAGTGAAATTTTCAAAAACACTTGCAATAAAAAATTGATGTGTGCATTCTACGCGTATCCAGCCTAGAAAACCAGGGTTAGAAGCCCAGTGACTTCAAATAATTTTTCGAGCATAAAATGAGAACGAAACTTTCTAAAAGAAAAGAAGCAGTAAGCGTTTTGAAAAATGTTTTTAAGTCCAGCCACTTACAGGATGCTTCGCGCCCTAATATTTACTTCAGGACCACTATTGGGTCAATTTATGAGTGATTGGTCTATTAGAAAGTGTATTGAACGATTTGCGAGAGAGATAGAAAAAGTTTCCAAAATTATTGAGCCGTTTTTTTTAAGTTGGGTTTCCGCAAAATTTGTTGACCTTCAGATATCTGAGAAAACCCCAATGCCTACTAATGGGAATCTCAAGCCATAAGAATGAACTTAGAAGATTGAGAGCGATAAAATATCAAGCTCAGTAAAATATAAAACAAACATTTCACAAAGGTTTAATGCATTTATCAAATTTCAGGTCTTTTTCAAAATTTGTTTTTTTTCGCATTATTTTCGGTTTTTCAACCTGTAAGGACGAAAACAGTGGAGCAGCTTGCTCAACGCCTAGTTTCTCGACAACAATGCCACTTTTAGGATTCTTTAATATCTCCTCATAGGTTTCGCGGCAGTCTTTGGGATTTGCAAAATTTAGCCATCCTTTCAGTTTCCTGTTTCTCTCTTCTTTTGCCCGTGAGTTGAGGAAGCACACAGTTGAAACTTTCGGGTAAAGACCCTTAAATTCCATTTTCGCTGGTCTCATTGGGCCTTTCACCGTCGGCTCGAAATTTGAGAACTGAAAAGAAATGGGATGATGGAACGGGTTTTCAAACCCTCGTTCCTCGATGGTTTCGGCTGCACGTTCTCCTATAACAAAAAAAGTCGACAAAAAAAAGTAAAACAGAATTGACGCGTGCATTCTACTTGTATTTGGCCTAGCAAAACAGGGTTACAAGCCCATTACCTTCACATGATTTTTTGAATGAAAAGGGAGGACCAAATTTTCTTTAAAAAAAGAAGCATTCAGCGTTTTGAAAAAAGTTTTCAAGTCCAGCCACTTACAACATGTTTACTACCAAAACTTTTACTTTGCTAGCACTGTAAGCTCAATTTAGGAGCCCAAAACACAAAAAAATCCTATTTAGGTTTTAAACAACAAAATATAAAGAATTTTGTCAAAACGAAGAATGCTTCTTTCGAGAAACCGAAAAAAAAAGCTATAATCAAGCGAAGATTTCAAAACTACCCGCAAAAAAATAAGATGAGTGCATTCTACTTGTATTTAGCCTAGCAAAGCAGGGTTAGAAGCCCATTGCCTTCAAATGATTTTTTGAACGAAAGTGGAGGACCAAATTTTCTATAAAAAAAAAGAAGCATTAAATGTTTTGAAAAAAAATTTCAAGTCCAGCCACTTAAAAGATGCTTAATGACAAAAAGTTCGCTTGGCTAGCACTGTAAGCTCAATTTATGAGCCCTAAACAGAAGAAAATTCCCAATTCCCTTTTAAGCAACGAAAAATAGAGAGTTTTGTCCAAATAAAGAATGCTTCTTTCCAGAAAACGCGATCCTATTTAGGTTTTAAGCAACAAAACATAAGAAATTTTGTCCAAATAAGAAAGGCTTCTTTCGAGAAAACGAAAAAGAAGTCTAAAATGAAGCAAAATTTTCAGAACTACCCGCAACAAAAAAATGACGCGTGTATTCTACTTGCATTTGGCCTTGAAAAACAGGGTTACAAGACCATTGCCTTCAAATGATTTTTTGAACAAAAATGGAGGACCAAATTTTCGTCAAAAAAAGAAGCATTAAGCGTTTTGAAAAATGTTTTCAAGGTCAGCCACTTAAAAGATACTTGATGACAAAAAGTTTGCTTGGCTAGCACTGTAAGCTCAATTTAGGAGCCCTAAACCGAAGAAAAATCCCATTTAGGTTTTTTGCAACAAAATATAAGAAATTTTGTCGAAATAAAGAATGCTTCTTTCGAGAAAACAAAAAATGGTTCTTGGATATGGTTCCCAAGAAAGGTCAACCCGGGGACCGTAAAGCTCGTTGGTCTGTAATAACTTGAATTTTTTGTGCAAAAAATTAATATTCGAAAACCTCTTTAGTCCTTATTACTGCAAGTTTGGTCTAATTGGTGGCAAATTTGAGACAGATTGGAAAAAAAAAGAAATTTCCGAGGCGACAAAAACAACCAAGAAAAAACTCTATTTCTGCATACATGGCGGTAATTTAACCATTTGAATCTCGTCTGCTTTAGTCATTGAAGGCTTGCAATCAGTTTTTGAAAAAAGACGGCCTATGCACTCAGAATCTTTTTTCTCAGTTTCTGAAATCGATACTTAAATTCTCTTCCTCTAATTCTTTTCGGAGACTTTTTTAATATTTCTTCTTATATTCTCCAACTTGTCATTTACCCACTATCGGAATGTCGCGCAGCGAGCAATACGCATTGTCTAGTCAATAAAGATGCACTCAATTGCTTTTTGAACTCTGTCTGACATATTTGATTGCATCCCCTTATGAAACGATATATGCTAGTCAAAAATCTTCTCTTTCAATGTTGATATTTCAGTAACAAGCAGTTGCTGGATGCAAATTAAAGTCACTCAAATCATATTACAAATCAATTGAGCTGGTAATTATTGTTGTTCTCTAACAGGGAGATTGAGCGCCAGTTTTCCGATATTGTTCGAACTACTCGATCAGAATTTTTGCATATGGCAATTAATTTTTGTGCATCGATTTATTAAGAAAAATAGGTTGCAAAGCTAATAAGGTTTAGTTGTCCTTTACTATTTGACCGTGATAACAATTTGGCAACTGCGTTGTCTGTCAAAGGAAGCTCACTGATTTTCAACATGGTTCTCTCTCAGTAATTTTTTTTGTATCATTTGGTTGAATGTGAATTGCGTCTAGAAAATTGGGTCATAAAACACTCAAATTTTTTCAGATCCAGTTTCATTGACGACAATTTTTTGGGTCCCTAATCAGATTGGTAGATTAAATTTCGAGGCACTCTGCCTCCACATTTTCTCGGTCGTTTCTATTTGTTCTGAAATCCTTTTTTAGAAAACTTGATCGTATGAGAGTTATTTGTAGATATTGACAGCTTTCCTGGGGCCATTCGTGATGTTCATTCGTATGTTCCGGGCTGGCACGTTTTGTAGCGTGCTCGTCAAAAGTTTGTAAAAAAGTTGGACTTCGTCAAAAAAATGACTCTATCAGTGTGTTCTCCGAGCAACAATACTGCTGTTGAGATTGTTGCTGGCGCCAAGCAGTTAATAGACAAATTAGACCGGAAAATCGAGGCCAAAAACATATTTTTGCTATGACTGTGTAACTTTTGTTCAGACCTATTCAATTCGCGATAATGCTGCATGGTTAAAACTGTTCAAAGGCTTCCAGTGGTTATCCGCTTGTGTTATTTCGCAATGAAATTTATAGCAAACACTTTAACTCTGTTTAGGTAATCATATATCAAGATTTTTGCTAAAAAAAATTGCAGAAACATTTTGCTGGAACAACAACTTGTGCTGTTTATGCGCAGCAAATGAGTTCACAAGTACCAGACGTGTTAATTAAGCTCCTATGCCTGTTTTTGTATCGCTGATTGTGGAAAAATCAAAAACAAAAGATTTTATGCTGTCGACTTCCAAATTTTCAGTGTTAGTAATCAGTGAACATTTTTCCAATAAAATTCTCAAATCGCTGAAAACGCTGCAAAATTCACAATTTGATTCTAGCGTGGTTGTTTATACTCGACGATCGTCGGTTGCTCGGCTTTACCTGCTCGTTCTGACTCGCTTACTCTCGGTTGCTTCGTCTCGCCATCTCGCTCATCGCTGCTTATTATTTCGCTCATTTTTTTGCTGTTTTTTGCCTTAATCTTTTCTTCCCATCACTTTTTGTCTATAGAAATGTGCTTTTCTTTTTCAACTGTAACAACTACTTTTTTCCTGTTTCGCCTTTTTCGTTCTGAGTTTCAACTCCATTTTTTTCTTCCCCTCTCACGTGGTTGTGTTTTTTATGTTCCTATGTTTAGTTGTCTGACTTAGTTTTTTTGTAGAGCCAAAATCTCAAACCTTTGCGCTCCCCGTTTTGCGCATTTAGATAGAATTCTTTCTCATATGTTATAGATTTGGCCAATTTAGTTTCTCTTTTTCTTTGGAGGCTAGATACTTGGTCGAATCCTATTTTCTTGTTCTCAAAGAAGCAAAATGTTCGCATGTAGAAGCTATGACGTGATTCCGGCGCTTCGTGCACGATGGTTATCTTGAAAGAGTCTGACAAGATAGACGGTTTATTGACACACCCGTGCAAAGCGATGACTATCTTGCAATATCTTACAAGAAATTTGCCTGAAAATTGCAAGTGTTTGCAGCATAACCGACCATTTATAACTGGGGCTTGATGTTTAACGCTTGGGCGACACAATTCAAGAAAAAATACTGGAGTTGAATCCCAGAGTTCCCCGAGAAGTTCTTTTTGTGATGATTACTTTAGGAATGAACTTTTTTGAGTGAGATAACTTCTCAGTTGAAAGATTCTGCGATCAACTGTTTCAAAGTTTGATTCAACAAAACTTAGTCCTAGCTGTTGTAAGATCATAAACGACAAAATTTGCTTTGAAACAGAATTTTTACTCCTTAAGATTTTAAAAGGTAAGCTTTTTATCTTCTATTCGCAGGATCATAGCACAAATTAACTCAAGAGAATTAAAATTTTTTTTGAATTAATTCATATTTTGTCAGTAGGAAATGCGTAACCTCTTTTTCATATCAATAAGTTTTCGTGAATAAATTTCTATTAATTATCTTACCTGCGTCCCGATGAAAAGCTGTCTCAAACGTGATTCGCAAATGTCCGCAGTGGAATGTCATTAGCAAACAGCTTACACCCACAATCAAATACACAATATCCATACCTCACTGAAATAACATTGTGTCTTATCAACATTAATAAATTTTAATTACTTCCTTTTTGTTCCTTTTTTCCTTGCGGTATGTATACCTCATAACTGTAAAAGGCCGTTACCTATTTTCCCGACGGATGTTTGGGAAATCTTGTAACACTAGTTAAAAAATTATTGGTTTTGAAACACAAGAAGTAGTCGATGTCGCCGTGTTATTCTAGCCAAAAACGATGAAATTTCCTATGTTTTTTCCTCGGTATCATCACTTTGTTTGGTACTTAACATTCATTCAGACTTTTTTCTGAGAAAAGTATACAGAAAAATTAAAAGTTCCAATGGAAGAACCGACATTTTTTACGTCGAAAACAGAATATAGCAACGACCTAAGATACCGAAGATTTCTTACACTTTTAAACCGTTTTCGTTCGGTTTTCTCAACTAGGGGAGATCTTCAGAAAGATCTTGAAAAGAACGCTGAATAATTATGATTTCGTTATATCCTTGAATGTGTTCTATGAGATTTGTTCTTTTACCAGCATCTTATCAAGACATATATGGAGATTAATAACTTTCAGATTAAGATTTTGCTTGAACATTCCAAGTTTTATGGAACAAATCTTAAGGTTTGTAAAAATTTTTGACAAAGTATTTTCAAAAATCTCAAAATTTCAAAAAATTGCAAACAAATAAACAGGACACTTTAAGAGCGAGAGTCATTTGTCCTTTCTTTTTGCGTAAAAGAATAATAACTTTGTTTTCCGATGTGCTTGTTATAACAGATTTGGGAGTTTCAATTAAATGCATTAAATGAAAGGTCAAAGGTCAAATTGGTGGCTCATTAGGAATGTAGTGATTTTGGAACGGCAAGTAATGAAAAGGTTGTTTACATTGGTGATGTATTGTGACCAAAAGAAATTGTGCATTTAAAAATCTGGAAAACTTTATCCCCAAGTCGCTTGAGCCCAGAAACTTAGGGATAAGGTCGTAGAATGGAATCATAAGTCGCAGCTGAAAATCATTATATGATGGCGGTAAATTTTTGCGGTTATTACAAGAACCTATTATGACTTTTAAGTTACCGCTGCTAGACATAAAGCCATACTAAGACTAATATAGTGCCGTACTAAGTTCCTACTAATGTTATTAAAGTCTTTTCCTTTCCGTGCACTCAAAAGAATTACCAGTTCTGCAATAAGAACAAAAGAAGAAAATGAGACAAAAAACAAACATAAGGTTTTCACTGAAAACATTTTGACTGTAATACTTTTCAGCTACTGTAGGTTTACGATACTGCCGAGAGCATTTTAATCAATACCAAATTTTGAATAGAAAACAAAAAAGGTGTAAAATTTTTATTAAAAAAATGGGAAACCTAATTAGACCTTGAACATGGCCTTATTAATTCTTCAAAATATTATAGTCTAATGCGAGCAACCTGGTTCTAGAATCGGCAAGATGGTTTTAAGCAAGCAAATCATAGTGACCAAAAAATTTCTATAAATCAGCTCCGGTCTTTGCTGTAATAGTTGCGCTAAATAATACTACTATTCTTTAAAAATACTAGCGCTAAACTAATTGTAATTAAGTTAGCAAAGCTGCGTTTTTCTCCATTTTTTTGTTTTCGGTTTTTGTTCTATAGTGCAAAACCAATTCAACGTAATATATGCCACAATTTTTTTCGGCGTTCGGATGATATCACAATCTGAGGCCAACCCGAGTTTTTGAGCAACTTCGAGATGATGATGACAATCGGTCTGCAATGTTCTCAATTGACTCTTGTTGGGAGAACTCTATTATCTGATCACCATTTTCCCAACAAAACTCATACTGCAATCTTTTCCCAACATTTTTTAAACCAAGTCTGAATCGTTCCTTGTCACCATTTTCCGAACATTTTTCATATTTCAACAGGGGTAGAACGTGGGAGAAAATTGTTTGTGAAGGTATGACTTTTCCAGCAGAGCTTTTAATTGCTATTTATTTTCAAAATATATTGATAATTAAATAATCTCTGTTATTAAGAAAAGCTATTTTCTCTTGGAAAATTTTTTGGCGACCTCAAAGCAATAGTATACTTTGCTGGAGTCTAAATACGTTCATCTTGCTACCTAATAATATGTTTTGCAGCCATATTCGGAAAGTTCAACAATTTCTCGTTCCTAGTTGAGAAATTTTTGGCTTTTCAGGATAAGAAGTTGGCCTTTTTGTCCTTTTTCAAGCCAAAAGCGACAAAAACACTAATAAATTTTCGTCAATATCGTCATTTTTGTTCGGTAATCAAAAACGAGAAATCGGTATAATCGTTTTTGAATCCTAAGAGAGATTCGGTATCATCGCTTTTGAAACGTAAGAGAGATCCGATTATTTGAGAGAAATGCCAGGAACTTACAAATTTTGGGTTTTAAGAGCAGATTAGTCACGCAGACCGATCAAAAAACGTTGTCATGCCCTGTATCAAACGTAACTAACCGTCATTATGCTTGCTCTCCCGGACCTTAGTGCCATAGTAAATCAGTGCTGATACATTGGACTCAAATTGTATAACGTCGGCCCAGTACTGTATCAGTGTATCCTAAGAGTATGTTGGTAACTCATAATGTGCAGTCTATTCGCATAGAAACTTTTTTTTCTGAACATAGACTGTACAGCCTTGTTTTGATTCCCAGGATGTTCATAGCAAAATCCTAGAAAATTGTGAAAATATCGAAAAAAATATTGAAATTTTGGGCGATGCGCATGACGTGGACTTTTAATCTTAAAACGTTGCAAGTAACGTATTAAGATAAGCAAAACCCCGCCAAAACCAGTAAATACACGCCGAAACCAGAAAAAAACACGCCGCGAACCTTGAAACTCACAAATTTGGACCGAAGACGCAGATTTTTATTGTTTGTATTTCAGATTGTTATGGAAATTTGCATAAATGTCTTGGTTTTATCTCTGAAAACAGATACAGTTCTGGGACGACTTTATACAATTGTAATGCATTGTTTCAGACTGATTTACTGTGGAACTACGCGGGGGGGGGGTCGAACGAAACGACCGAAAGAACAAACCCGAACGGATTTCAAACGAACCCAAACAAGTTGTTGGTCGAGCGAGCGAACGGATTTACGGATTTCAACTCCCGAACGAAGGAACGAGCGAGGGTGGGGGGCTCGAACGGGCGAACGGATTTCATCTCCCGAATTCAACTCCCGAACGAACGAACGAACGAACGAGGGGGGGGGGGTTGAACGAGCGAATGGATTTCAACTCCCGAACGAACGAACGAGGGGAGGCATCGAACGAGCGAACTGATTTCCGGATTTAAACTCCCGAACAAACTTTATATATATATATATATATATATATATATATATATATATATATATATATATATATAACTTTGAACAATTGGTTGCTTTAATTTTATTAAGCAAGATCAAAAACTTTGTTCTGCGTTAGATTTGTTTTAGGAAAATCGGGTTCGATCTCTGTCCAATGTTTGGAACTCAGGTGTTCATGAGGGGATGTCACCAACTCCAAGATGGCGGCAGGTGAACAATCCTTGGGCACACATTGGGCAACCGGGTAATGATGAAAGATGTTCAGAGTCAGGCAAAAGGACCTGCCCCACTTGACTGGTTACTCTGGAAAAGGAAACAAATTGCAACCAGAACTGCGAATGTGTCCGCTTGACTACCGAACTTGCTTGTACACACACACACACACACACACACACACACACACACACACACACACACACACACACACACACACACACACACACACACACTACCCTAATTTGCACTGACTACCCACTACTACTGGACTGCCCAGTACAAACTGGACTACCTGACAAACTGCGAATTCACAAACCAAACTCCGATTGCGAATCAGTTTTATAATATGAATGGTATGATTTGAGTAGCTAATAGAACTGCAGTACTCATATTTGATTTGATAGTAGTTACTACATCATTTGACAATTTTTTTAACTTGATCTTCTATTAATTAGCTATAATTTTGGTGTATTAACTTTTTGCGATTGCCTATCGAGTTTTTTCCAGTCCTTATTGATGACGATTTTTCATTCTGTTTAGCTCAAAAACGGACAAAAATTCATAATGTCCATGGTAAATGCAGAATAGAAGTTCATTATGTTTACGCTAAATTCAGAATTGGACTCTGAATTTTATCATGAAATGTCTAATAAGTGCCATGATCAGAACTCTGGTCATGGAAAAAATCATAATGAAATTTTCAGGATTCATTACTGAAATATTATGACACTCAGATCCGGGCTCCAAGAAATTTGTGAAAACTCAGTAAACATTAATTTGTCAGCAGAATTCTTATCAATATTCAACAGGTATCTTACATTTTTGAACTTTCAACAATTTTGCACATTCTTTTGAAAATTTTCTCTACGACCATCTCATTGAACAGATCAGAAAAAACTCAAAAATTATTAATATAACTCAACATTAAATTATCAGATCGCTTTTGTTATTATTGAAACTTTGACTTCCAGACATTGGCCATTGAGATTTTATCAGTAGATCCTGAATTCGCAACCAAATTTGCGATTGTTAATTAGCTCGCAACCCATGTCGAAATTAACCCATCCCATGTAAGAGTAAGGGGGTAAATGCCATCCCATGTAAGAGCGGAGGGGTAAAGCGATGTAAGAAAATGTGTGGTAATTGCGTTTAATGAGGGAATTTTTCAATTTGACCACCCCCCCCCCCCCCCAAAAAAAAATGCGATCCAAAAAATTTTAGATTAAGAGGCTATTCTAGGGGGGTGAAACGATGTAAGAAGGGGGTAATGGGGGTAATGGAGTTAATGGAAATAATTTTTCAGACTTTACCTCCCAAAAATTACCCCCTCAAAAAATGATGGATTATGGGGGCCATTGAAGGATCGTAAAACGATGTAAAATAATGGGGGGTAATGGGGGTAATGGCGGAATTTTGATATTTTACCCTCTAAAAAATATAAGATAGGGGGAGGGGGGGGGTATTTTAGGGCGGTAATTCAATGTAAGATAAAGGGCGTAATTGGTAAAATGGGGAGTATATTCCTAAAGTCGGACGTCAAGAGTTGGCCAAGCTTTAATGCTTTAATGGGTAAGGAGAACCGGCTGAGTGTACAGATGTTGCGGATTCAAGACTGTCAGTCTTCGATTAGTGGGGGGGGGGGGGGTCGGGCTGACTGAAGCTATGTAAATTTAGGGTTTCCAAGGGGAATAATTACCCCCTACTCTTCCATCGTTCTACCTCCCCCCGCCCCCCCAATTTACTCCCATTACTCCCCAAAAATATGTAAGAGTTTTTTTGGGATTTTGCTAAAAATTCCTCTGATTATCTCCCAATTTTACATCTTTTTTGGAGTGAAAATTGGACACGGGAGGCGTTTAGAAAGTAACAATATCTTTATATTGGCATGTAGGTTCATTAAATTTTACAGAAAGAGCGTTTAAAATTAGCCAGCAGTAGCAATCGTATCGCCTGGTTTTAGTGCCCGTTTGAATCCACATCCGTTCAAATAACCATGTGTCAATGTTCCTCTCCTTTATAACCTCCACCTCGTGGATATCCGACAGATCCGAAAGACTTGGAAGGATAAAAATTGCGCTTGCATTTGACATCAATGAACGACAGTAGTCCCCACGAGGAGAAGGGTCTACAAAACTGAACGTTTCATTATTCACTCTGATGGTGAGTTGGGCACAGGCATCTGAAGCGAACAGAACATGTTGAACATGTAGTGCGAGCTAAGTTAAAAAAATAAATACTTCAAGACAACAAAAAAAAATTAAAATTTCGAATCTATCAAAACCCGGGTCGAGGTGACACCGCTAAAAAGCGCTAAAAGATGTAGGATTTGCGGTGAAATTGAGTAAAAGTGTAAGGTTTGCGCTCAATGCGATGAATGCGGTGAAAAAAAATATTTATGCGTCGAAAAAATTTTTTTCACCGCTTAAGCGGTGAAAGAAAATTTTTCACCGCTACCAGCAGAATGCGGTGACAAAAAATTTTGCACCGCTAAAATTGCAAATCTTACAGATTTTCACCGCTAAAATCAACGCTTATCTTAAATTCGCAGGAAATATCACTGAAGTAAGTGAGAGATGGCGCAGTGGAATAAGAAGTTGGTGACATGGGGGAGGTAAGTGGTTCAAACCCGTGTACGGGAGTTCCTTTTTTGTAAGAAATCCGGTGAATGCGGTGAAAGAAATAATTTGACAGCGAAATACAACTCAATTTTTACAAATATTCACCACTTTCAGCGCATTCCACGCTAAAATATGCGGGCGCTTTGCGGTGAAATTAGTTCAAATAAGAGATTAGTTCAAATTTGAGTATCAGTTTGTCTTCATTTGTGTCGGTTGTGTACTAATAATAGTTACTAAATAAAGCAGTTGAACAAAGTGAACAAATCCATATGGCTTTCATAAAGTTTAGCATTGACGTTCGCTCTTCAAGCTATTCTAGCTTTAATGCTGAAATGGCCTTGAAACGCTATTCAATTTAATTATTGAGTTAATAAGCTCAGCCGCCACATCTCCGTAACTCGACTTTGGTTGTAATATCCACGCTTATGGCTGTCATCGACTAACTGAACGAGATCTCCTTCTTTAAGAGTTTCGTTCGACTTTGATCTCCTTTTTTGCCGATTGTTCAGAGTTGGCAGACGTTTTTCACGAAATCTGTACCATATGAGGTTTGCATATGCTTGAGTTTGTCGAAAGAGCTTCCGATGATCGACAATAACTTCTACGCAAAGTAGATAGGGTAAGCAAACGTTCCTGTTGCCGAGCAAGAAGTGATTGGGAGTCATTGCTTCTAAGTCATTAACGTCTGAACTGACTGGAGTCAACGGTCTGGCCTTCAATGTCTCCTCTACAATACACATCGTTGTTGAAAGAACGTCCTCTCTGACTGATCTGTTTCCCAACACTGCATACATTGTTTTTTCGCACCTTCTCAAAAACCGTTCCCATACTCCTAAAGAGAATGGTGCTGCGGGTGGGTTGAACTTCCAACTGATTCCTCGTTGAACTAGATGTTCTTCGATCCCTTCTTTGTTCAATGCCGCAACGTACTCTTCAACCTCTCTTTCAGCTCCAACAAAGTTTGTCCCGTTGTCCCGTTGAGGACTGTACTTGCTTTGCCTCTTCTTGCAAAAAATCTCATTATTGGATTGAGACAACTGTCTGTGTTCAACTTGGGTACCAATTGAAATTTCGGCCTGTATCATTCTCTTCATCTGAGGCAAAGATTAGGTTTACTTGCTCTGGCCATTCACTTTCAGGTCACTTCAACCAGGCCGGCCCAGTGAGCCACTCACGTCTCTTGAGTTCCTTAATGTTGATTGCCCTGGCTCCAATATCCGCTGGGTTGTGGATACCGCTCACATGTTTCCACTGTGAAACATCGGTTTTATCTAGTATCTCAGCCACTCTATTATTCATAAACACTTGTTGCTTACGATGGGAGCTGTAATTCCACTGAAATACCGTAGTTGAGTCTGACCAAAAACTGCAACTATTTATCTTCATTTCGTGTTCCTTGATTATCTGTTCTTTCAACCTCTCTGCCATGACTGCCGCTTGCAATTCCAATCGTGGTATTTGAAAGATGTCTCATCGGTGCCACTCTGTATTTTCCAATGACAAATGCTAAGTCAGCTGAGTATCCCTTCGGTTGTTGTGAACGTAGATAGGCAACTGCACACATCGTGTGTTCAGATGCGTCAGAAAACACAGGATGTTCAATTTCATCCTTCTATTTGTTGAAGTACCTTCTACCGATGCTGGCTTCATTCACTATAGGAAATTTTACTTTCCATTTCAGGAATTCAGCTTCGTCACCAAGCTCAACTTCGTTGCCCCAATGTTGCCTATTCTTAGTCCAGATACCTTTCAGAAGTCGTGTCATGTGAACACTGAACGGAGCAAACAGTCCGATCTGGTCGAATACTGAAGAGACCAGTGATAGAATCTTCCACTGGGTTATAGGTGTTTCAGCTTCCTTATTTGTGCCTCTGCTCACTTGAAGACTATCATCAGTAACGGTCCATTGCATTTCTAGCACTAGGGATTCCTCCGTATTGGGTTCCACTTCGACATGTTTCGTGTTGCTGATTGACTTCAAGTCTGGGATTGCTTCGCTAACTGCATCGTTGTTCTTTATCAACTTCTTCAGCTCAAATCTATGTTGTGAGAGAAGAGGCTGTGGTTGATTGAAGAATTCAATTGATTCCTCCTGGGTTTCTACTGATTTGATGAAATCGTTCATGTAGGAGTTGTTTTGTATTGCTTCTGTTGCTAATGGATGCTCTTCTTCGTTGTCCAGTCCCATTCGCTTGAGAGCATAGTTTGCATAAGTTGGAGAACTCTTAGCTCCAAATACGTGACGCTGATATTCGTATATCTGAAGAAGTTCATTAGTCCATGGGCGCCATAAGAACCTCAAGCAACTTCTATCCTGTTCGGGAACTTGCACTTGTAGAAACATCGATTCCATGTCAGCTGCTAGGGCAATTGGTCCTTCACGAAATTTGAAGATTGTTCCTATCAAACCGTGTAGCAGGTCAGGTCCTGCTAGTAGCTTATCATTTAGGCACACTTATTTGTATTTTGATGCGACATTGCAGACACGTTTTACTTTGCCAGGCTTGTTCGGCTCTAGCAGTAGACGGTGTGGCAAATACCATTCTTTCCCGAAGGTGCTTTTCACTTCGGACGCGTCCAATATCTTAACGAATCTATTTTCTTCATCTGTATCTTTTGACTGTTAATACAAACTCTTCAGGTTGGGGTCCCTTTGGATCTTTTGCTCCAGTGAGTAAAGCTGACCCAAGGTTGAGCTGTAGTTGTTCCGTAGGTTTGGCTCTGATTCAGTCCACAGCATTTCCACTTCGTACCGCTCGCCTGTGAAATTCTTCGTTACCTCTAGCATCTTTTGTCTCTGCACTTCCGTCTTTGACTGAGTGACGACGTTGATTTTGGAAGCATAGGTTTCTATGTCCCACCAGTATTGGATATTCTCAGCCTCTTTCACATCTTCTGTGAAGACAAAATGACAAACAGTTTGTCTTATTTTTCCCGTCATGGGTCCACTGACTACCCATCCCAGCTCTGTTAGAACGGCGAAAAGTTCACTTCGTTTTCCTATCTTGTAGTTCAATGGGCGTTGTAGCTCATAAGCATGTTGACCAAAGATGATGCCAACTCCATCAAAATGAAGCTTCTGTTGGGTAGAACACTCAAGTGATTGAGGTTTTGCCTCAGCTTGCTGTAGTTTTAGTTTGTATTTCCCAAAGATATTGACGGGTTTTCAAGTGCTTCGATTGAAGGCACCTTTGAATGCAGTCCCCATATTTTGAGTTGAAGCTTTTATGTCTTCAGGTAGATAGGGTAAGCAAACGTTCCTGTTGCCGAGCAAGAAGTGATTGGGAGTCATTGCTTCTAAGTCATTAACGTCTGAACTGACTGGAGTCAACGGTCTGGCCTTCAATGTCTCCTCTACAATACACATCGTTGTTGAAAGAACGTCCTCTCTGACTGATCTGTTTCCCAACACTGCATACATTGTTTTTTCGCACCTTCTCAAAAACCGTTCCCATACTCCTAAAGAGAATGGTGCTGCGGGTGGGTTGAACTTCCAACTGATTCCTCGTTGAACTAGATGTTCTTCGATCCCTTCTTTGTTCAATGCCGCAACGTACTCTTCAACTTCTCTTTCAGCTCCAACAAAGTTTGTCCCGTTGTCCCGTTGAGGACTGTACTTGCTTTGCCTCTTCTTGCAAAAAATCTCATTATTGGATTGAGACAACTGTCTGTGTTCAACTTGGGTACCAATTGAAATTTCAGCCTGTATCATTCTCTTCATCTGAGGCAAAGATTAGGTTTACTTGCTCCGGCCATTTACTTTCTGGTCACTTCAACCAGGCCGGCCCAGTGAGCCACTCACGTCTCTTGAGTTCCTTAATGTTGATTGCCCTGGCTCCAATATCCGCTGGGTTGTGGATACCGCTCACATGTTTCCACTGTGAGACATCGGTTTTATCTAGTATCTCAGCCACTCTATTATTCATAAACACTTGTTGCTTACGATGGGAGCTGTAATTCCATTGAAATACCGTAGTTGAGTCTGACCAAAAACTGCAACTATTTATCTTCATTTCGTGTTCCTTGATTATCTGTTCTTTCAACCTCTCTGCCATGACTGCCGCTTGCAATTCCAATCGTGGTATTTGAAAGATGTCTCATCGGTGCCACTCTGTATTTTCCAATGACAAATGCTAAGTCAGCTGAGTATCCCTTCGGTTGTTGTGAACGTAGATAGGCCACTGCACACATCGTGTGTTCAGATGCGTCAGAAAACACAGGATGTTCAATTTCATCCTTCTATTTGTTGAAGTACCTTCTACCGATGCTTGCTTCATTCACTATAGGAAATTTTCCTTTCCATTTCAGGAATTCAGCTTCGTCACCAAGCTCAACTTCGTTGCCCCAATGTTGCCTATTCTTAGTCCAGATACCTTTCAGAAGTCGTCTCATGTGAACACTGAACGGAGCAAACAGTCCGATCTGGTCGAATACTGAAGAGACCAGTGATAGAATCTTCCACTGGGTTATAAGTGTTTCAACTTCCTTATTTGTGCCTCTGCTCACTTGAAGACTATCATCAGTAACGGTCCATTGCATTTCTAGCACTAGGGATTCCTCCGTATTGGGTTCCACTTCGACATGTTTCGTGTTGCTGATTGACTTCAAGTCTGGGATTGCTTCGCTAACTGCATCGTTGTTCTTTATCAACTTCTTCAGCTCAAATCTATGTTGTGAGAGAAGAGGCTGTGGTTGATTGAAGAATTCAATTGCTTCCTCCTGGGTTTCTACTGATTTGATGAAATCGTTCATGTAGGAGTTGTTTTGTATTGCTTCTGTTGCTAATGGATGCTCTTCTTCGTTGTCCAGTCCCATTCGCTTGAGAGCATAGTTTGCATAAGTTGGAGAACTCTTAGCTCCAAATAAGTGACGCTGATATTCGTATATCTGAAGAAGTTCATTAGTCCTTGGGCGCCATAAGAACCTCAAGCAACTTCTATCCTGTTCGGGAACTTGCACTTGTAGAAACATCGATTCCATGTCAGCTGCTAGGGCAATTGGTCCTTCACGAAATTTGAAGATTGTTCCTATCAAACCGTGTAGCAGGTCAGGTCCTGCTAGTAGCTTATCATTTAGGCACACTTATTTGTATTTTGATGCGACATTGCAGACACGTTTTACTTTGCCAGGCTTGTTCGGCTCTAGCAGTAGACGGTGTGGCAAATACCATTCTTTCCCGAAGGTGCTTTTCACTTCGGACGCGTCTTAACGAATCTATTTTCTTCATCTGTATCTATTGACTGTTAATACAAACTCTTCAGGTTGGGGTCCCTTTGGAATTTTTGCTCCAGTGAGTAAAGCTGACCCAAGGTTGAGCTGTAGTTGTTCCGTAGGTTTGGCTCTGATTCAGTCCACAGCATTTCCACTTCGTACCGCTCGCCTGTGAAATTCTTCGTTACCTCTAGCATCTTTTGTCTCTGCACTTCCGTCTTTGACTGAGTGACGACGTTGATTTTGGAATCATAGGTTTCTATGTCCCACCAGTATTGTATATTCTCAGCCTCTTTCACATCTTCTGTGAAGACGAAATGAAAAACAGTTTGTCTTATTTTTCCCGTCATGGGTTCACTGACTACCCATCCCAGCTCTGTTAGAACGGCGAAAAGTTCACTTCGTTTTCCTATCTTGTAGTTCAATGGGCGTTGTAGCTCATAAGCATCTTGACCAAAGATGATGCCAACTCCATCAAAATGAAGCTTTTGTTGGGTAGAACACTCAAGTGATTGAGGTTTTGCCTCAGCTTGCTGTAGTTTTAGTTTGTATTTCCCAAAGATATTGACGGGTTTTCAAGTGCTTCGATTGAAGGCACCTTTGAATGCAGTCCCCATATTTTGAGTTGAAGCTTTTATGTCTTCAGATCCTTCGTTCCGTGTATGCCAGCTATGTTGAGCGTCATTTTGGTGAATTTGATTGATAAATGAAACCGTTGATCCACTATCGAGGAAAGCATATGTGTTCAGCTTGTTGCCACCGCTCTGCATTGAGACAGGAACTATGTGAAGAAAACTTGCGCTTACGTTGACTGGGTGATGGCTCTCGTCTGTTTGGTTTGCAATCGGTTGTGCTTCTTGACGCATCCATTGTAGCTGTAAAGAGATACAATAAGACAACAGTCTACTTAAGTTTCAAATTATCAAGAATTGGTATAAAGTCAACGTCATAAGTTTTTTATATAAAGCAACGTATAAGCTCATCGATGATAGCAACAAGTGAAAGTTTAGACGGCAAGGTTTTTTTGATGCTCGCTTACAGGTTTTTGTCTGATGTTATTGACGTTAGAATCGGTTCAAAATCGATCAACAATCCTCTAGAGAACATAAAAATATCGAGCCAAAATCCGCCTTATTCAATACATATCATGGTGAAATATGCTCAAAATTAGATTAAACGGACTTTTTCGGAATATTATACGTAAGTAGGGACGATTTTTGTGCATATTTCAATAGTTTAAATCCGTATTCAAATACTCTATCCTGATTGGTTAATTTTCTCTCGCTTTACTCATTAACATCCTCCGGCCCAGAAGAAGATGTTTGGGAAATCGGAGCCAATTTCACAAGCGGGCGTACGAGTGATCCAGTAGATGTTTCGCAGGACGGCCGAGCGCGCAACGCTGTCAGAACAGTAACGGAGTTCAATGATCCGATCACTGGGATAGTAGCCCCTTGGGTTGGTCTCTTCAACTACCCAAACCAAATCACCGGTCTTAAGGTGTTGCTGCGCAGACGTCTGCCACTCGGAACGTCGGTTCAGCGCCGATGCGTACTCTTTGATCCAACGTGACCAAATAGTGTTAGCATACGACTGTGCGTGGGCGTACCGTTTACGATGATCGAACTCATCTACGCCAACGATTGACGGAATTGCTGTTGCTTAGTTACCGATTAGGAAATGATTAGGTGTTATTACGCCTAGGTCGGACGGGTCAGCACTTACGGGTGTTAACGGGCGTGAGTTAAATGCGTGTTCGACGAGACAAAAAGCTCAAAACTTCGTCAGTGAGGCGGCGAGTACCGAGGATGGTGTAAAGTATTCGCTTGAAACTACGTACTAGCCTCTCACAGATGCCACCTTGGTCTGGCGCACTGGGCGGGTTGAACCTCCACTTAATGCCTTTGTGGCAAGTTCAGCGGCGATTTTGATGGTGTCCAACTTTTCGATGTTCTCGCGTAGTTCTTTTTCCGCATTAACCAATTTAGTACCATTATCAGACCAAACAAGGGCCGGTGTACCCCGACGGGAGACGAACCGCTCCACTCCCATTGCACACGAACTGGCGTATATGGACGGAACGATTTCAACTTGAACGGCAAGAGTAGTTAAGCTTGTGAATTGGAACCCCCCCCCCGTCTTCTCGATAGTCCGATGGACGATGACGCAGAATATGCCGAGGTAGTTGACCCCGGTGTTCTTAAATGGAGGAGACTGGGATGGGAGTCTTTCTACTGGTAGATGAGCCATGATGGTTTGAATAGCGGCAGCGCGGAACGTTCTGCACGTAACACAGTTAAATTTGATCGTATGCAATGATGATCGTAATTTTAGGATGACATAGCGTTCTTGTACTTTAGCCCGCAGATATTCGACGCCTTGGTGATGGTTTTTTTTTGTGGGTATGCCGTAGAGACAGTTTTACAAATGTATGACGTGCATCAAGAGCGATAGGATGTTTTACAACAAAAACGGCTTTGACCAGCCGTTTGATGCGGCCAGCCGAACGGATAAGACAATTTGGTCAGACGAAGGGGGAAAATAGGGCAATACGGCCACTCAAATTGACGGATTTGTTTTCCAGGAGATCTGTTCTTTCGGACGTAAAAGACTCTGCTTGAGCGAGATACTGCAGATGACGCTCAGCTTCGTCAAGCTCAATTGGATCTATTATACTACAATCGATCGTACAGTAACATTCATGTGAGGGTAACAGCCGGAGTATGTATGCTGTTATTCGCAGCAATTTTTGAAAAGAACTATACTTATCGAAGTGGATTAGATGCGAGAGCGGTTCGTTAGTTGACTTAGTTGCGGATGCGGCCAATGGCGTGTTAGTGTCTTCAGTTTCTTTGGTTACTATACCAAGTTTGATCGTTTTTACTACTTTACTGCTTGGTTCGAATGGGAATTCCTTGGTTCGTAAGTAATCTGGACCCCTCACCCAGCTACTTGATTGCAAGACCTCAGCGGACATACCACGAGTACCAGCATCTGCCGGATTATTGCCTGAAGAAAAGTGGTTCCATTCGTCAATTCTAGTGTGTTCTAAATCCTACACACTTGGTTTGCAATGAATATTGTCTGCTTGCTTGTGGAGTTAAGCCACTGTAAGACAGTAGTGCTATCGGTCCACATAAAAATTTTGTTAACATGCACAGTAAGGTCTCGACCGATGTCTTGTTTCAACCGAGTGGCCAGTAAGGCAGCTTGCAGCTCTTGCTTTGGAATTGTCATCATCTTCATAGGTGCTACCGAGTTTTACCCAAGACAAATGCAAGCTTTGTTTTCGGCCCATTAGAGATGTTTACTTGAGCTCTGAGAAATGCAACAACGTTGAAGACCTCATGAGAACTATCGCCAAACATGTGTAGTTCCAGTTGTTCAAAGTTTCCGGAAAAGTAGCTCCTTGATATAGTGATTTCGGCCGGCTTGGGTAGTTCTAGACTCCATTCGAGGAACCTTTCAACAGTTTCTTTTGGTAACTCCTCATCCCAGTGCTCCCCGCTGACACGCCAAATGTCCTTTAGTAACAATCGGGCAGTAACAGTATCATTGTTGTGATCCCATTTCAAACCAAGCACGTGCTATAATTCCTCCTTAGATAAGGCAATTACTTTTGGTTACTGAGTTGACCCATCAATTTGTTCAGCCAGATTTGGTGCACTGCTTACAAACTTAGTAAGCTTAAACCCACCTAAAAGATGCACCAATTCCTTCGATCTATTGAGAGCCCTCTCAGGCAAATCCACTGAATCCAAGTAATCGTCCATGAAGAAGTTTTCTAGGACGGCTTGGTTTGCTTCCGGGTACTGACAAGCATTGTCTCGGACCGTGCGTTGCAATGCATAGTTAGCGCATGTGGGCGAGTCTTTAGCCCCGAATGTAGTGCGCGTGTGTTGATACACCACAACATTTTTTGTGGGGTCCTCCTGCCACAAAAAAGCAGTGACGACTGGTCACAGTCAGGGACACCCACTTGGAGGAACACAACCTCGATATCTGCGGACACGGCGAATTGATGTTGACGGAAACTAAGCATTGCATAGTTTAGTTTTTGGAGAAGGTCGGGCCTAGTGAGCAAAGATTTTTTCAATTAATTACCGTGGAATTTTGCTTACCATTTAATACCCTACGCACTTTCCCCGGATTGTTCGGGTTGATTACGGGATGATGTGGTAGGTACCACACTTTTTGTGAGCATCAGGGACTGTAAATAAGTAACCTTTTTCCAAGTCTTCACGGATGATATAAGCATAATTTTTGTTCAATGTTGTTTCTTTCGAGAGCCGCTTTTCGATAAACTTGAGCTGTACCAGTGACAAAAAGTAGTGAATCGGGAGATGGAAGTTATCATAAGACCATAACATACCGCCATCGCAATTTTGGACGTTTTGAAAAGTTCGTCTTTGGAGTACTTCCTGCGCGCAAGCATCCGCTGCGTATCGTGGGTCAACCTGCTTGAAAGTGCCTTACAATTCCATATCATATCAGGACTTAACCTGACAAGCTAATTAATAATCTTGTTCGGTTTTGGCTTTGAAACACGTTGAGAATAAACTTGAACTTGACCGAAGTTGGCCGCTTAAAATTCAACCTATGAGCAAGCGAACAGCGAACGGTGAGCACTTTTCGTCGGTTACAAAGTACTCTAAAGAGCGGATGGCATGGTAGACATCCTGTCCAAGTATCAGCTCAATGTTCTCATAGCTATACTTTACTGGATCTAGAAGGGCCAGATGTGTGTAAGTTTCTTGCATGGACTTACTGTCAACGATATCGGAAGCTACGTTTAATGTTTCCCTCGCATAGGGACGCTCAGTGAAAGCTTCGAGGTCTTGACTTTTATGAGGTTTCACAGTCAATTGCACCACCTTGTGTCGATGAGTTCTTCCATATTTATACTCTTGACTGTCAGTTTTAAGGCGGTACCCTGCAAACCGAGCCTATTTGCGAGACTATCGGACACCCAAGAGTTACTGCAAGTGGTATCACATAAAACCAACGCCGTATTTATAGCACCAGAAGAATTAGTCAGTTTCAACTTCCTGACCTGAATGAGGCCTTTGACGTCCGTCACAGAAGACAAAGTGGTTGTTTTGCTTGGTTGCCGTTGACCGGTAGTTGACCTATTGGTACCTGCGTTCGACTTCGAAGTATTGATGTTGTTGTTTGTTGAGGGTTTAGCTGGAAAAACCCTTTCAGCTCCGTGAAGTAAGGTGTTATGGGAGCTGTTGCAACCAACTTTTCCACATTTACGGGGACCTTTGCACTGGCTGAACAGAAACAAGTGATGTTTATCACGCAAACAAGAGAAACAGAGCTTTGCTTCAGCTTCGACCCCTTGCTCTCTGCGTAGGGGTCTTTTCCTTAAAGACACGGCATTCCCACAGCCGGTGGCTGCCTTTGCATACAATTCAACTAGCGATTGATGTTGACGGAGAACTCTGTTGCTGCTAAAGATTACTCTTGTGTTGCGTATTTGCAGCAAATGCCCTCGAATCAACTTTTGTTCTTGTTACTGAGTTGATGGTATCCTCAGTCCTCGCTTTAGTTGCCGTATCCTTCATTAAATCGTGCGCTTCGGCTTTCTCCTTTAACCATTTATTAAAATCCAAAAGAGTATGTTTCACCCAATGCTTTTTGACGACGAACAGTGACCATGACTCCTTCATATTGGGTGGTAGCTTCTGTACGGCAGTGTTGAGAAGTGCAGCACTCTTCTTTCAATCCGAATCGTATGACAGTGATATAAATACCCCGACAAGACTTGAAATGCACCACGAGTATTTAATGATGTTATCGCTATTGAGCATCTTCAATGATGGAAAGCTGTTGAGTTTTTCCCAAGGGACACTTACAGCTGCCTGTGGTCGGGCGGCCAAATTTACGTTCTAAGGTCCTCAGTGCATCTTTGTATATTGCGCCGCAGTGGGCGAACTCAGCTATTGCTGTTTTAGCTTTAACAATGACGAGGGTTTTAAGGTATGTCAATTTTACATCATCAGTTAAAGACTGAGAGTCAATTGCGCTTTGAAATTGACCATATTATTTGTGCCACTGTAGAGGATCACAACTGTATTGGGACAATTTCCCTTCAGGTAGCGGATCATTTCGCTTGCTCGTTATGGCGCCAGCTAACGCCTTAATGAGGTTTGCGTTTTCGGCTGTTGGCGCCGGAGGCGTGGGATTCAGTGGGCTACCCCAACACAATGGAGCGGGAGCTGTATGACTATACATGGGAGGAATAATTTGCGTGACAAAAGGTGGGTCGATGTTATTTGCTGTACTGAATGTGTTTAATTGGTTGATACAGGTTGCTGCGTGATTGCTATTAATTTTTCGTGGTGCAGTCGATTGTGAGATGGCGTTGCTAATGGCGGGGTTAGAAGTGCTTGGTGGTGGTATCGAGTGAAAATTGTTGAGAATTATTGCATTATTTATCACCGGGTTTACATTTGGGGGTTTATGCTTGGGGAACCGCCACAAGTTTAGATCAGGGTTATGGTTAAGGACAAGTTTCGATGCGTTGGGACACGGTAATGGATGGGCATGAGGGGAATTTTGCGGTGGTATATTTAAAGTGGGTACTTGCGGTGCTATACTGGATGGAATTACGGGAAATTAGGAGTTATCTAGATGATGTGGCGTGATTACGGGTGGTGGTTTCACGTTTCGGTTTGGAGATGAAGAGAAGTTCATCGGAAGATTGGTATTAGGGAGTTGAATTGCGTTATGGAAGTTAAATTGAGGCAGACTCTGTTGCTGTGGAACATGAGGGTTGGAGATATTTGATTGACCAGGCATACGAGAACTTTTCGGACCAAAGACTGCAGTGAATTGGTCTGTGAACTGATTTACCAGCGGCTTTGTTGACAGATAAGGTACAAAAATGTTTGACTTTGTTTGTGCCAGCACATGAGTCGGTGGTCGGGGGCTGTGCATAGGTGGCAGAAGTGATGGAGGAGCGAAATTCAGCACGGCGGTCTGACCTTGGTTCCCAGGATTCTCAACACCACAACCTGATTGACTATTTGGCTGGTCCACCCCTTGGCCGTTGCCATTTTGCTGTATTTGAGTATTGAGGTATTCTCGATACAGCGCCTCCTGCTGAGCAGTGTAGATGGCTTCTCCTTGCATTTTGTACTGAGATAGCATTTCAAGATGATTTAATTTTTCGGCAACATTACTTGCGTGTTCTTTAGGATTACTCGGGGCAGTATCTTGAAAAGGAAGGTCAGTGGTTTGATTTAAGGACGGGATTGATTTAACTCTATTGCAGGAGTCCTATTGCAGGAGTCCTTGATGAATATTTTTGTGGAAACAAATTTATCCAACCCTGAACAAGTCTCTGACTTCTATCTGATCCCCTATCTTTGAGCAAATTCGGTTCACTTGAGTGGTGACTAAACATTGAACGTTTATCCATTAATTCGACCTCATCTAATTGCAGCAACACGCTGAGGGTGATCTCCCTCTAATTCTTGGAGTGCCATCTGCTCCATTTGTATTTCAAGCTCCTTTTCTCTCATGGAAATTTCGTGTTTTTGCTTAGCAAGGCGTATGGCAGCTTGTTCTTGTTTCTCAGCCTCTTCGCATTTTAGCTTTGTCATGAGAAAGTCATGTTTACGCTGGCTAAACATTGATGAAGCTATTCGGCGTGGACTTATCTTAGACTGCTCATGAGGATTAACGCCCTCGCATACGGTGTCTCGGTCAGCAACAGAGTCAATATGGCTTCTATCCGCAAGCAAGAAGTTATCATTGTTCTGAGTTACATCATCCAACCATTGCTCAAGGAAAGGGTAAATTGAATCTGGGTTCTCCGCTTTACTTGCCACGTCAATTAGTTCTTCATTCACTTGCACCAGTTAAGTGAAAACATTTTTCAACTTAGAAACCAAGCGTTCAACTTTAACCCTCCTGTCTTGACGATCTATGGCATCTGTGATGTCCTTATGAATTAGATCTTGCATTAAAGAGCTTTTTCAATTTCTCTTGCTGTTGGACCATGATAAGGAAATGGCTAATTTCTCAATGCAATGAAAGCGACTTCCAAGCGACCACGTAGAGTGTGGGTTATACCGAGCCCAAATGACGACGACTTAAAACTCAAGACGCCGAAGAGCAGTAAAGATGTAACCGAGTAATGATTTACTCGGCGAAAATAAAAAAACAAAGTGGAGAAGGCGTCTAACGTGCTTCTAAGCAACGTGAGACTAAACAGAAAGACAGGCAACCGGCAAAAGAGGACCGGATGGACGAAGCAAGAAAAAACGGGAAACGAGATGAAAGGGGCTTGAAGAACGAGCGATAGGATGGAGCGCAACAAAACAGGAAACGAAACGGAACTGGCAAAAACGCGGGTAGGAAACAGCCAATGCAGTGGACGGGACGGAAACGCTGAACAAGCGACGCACGAAAAAACGGGAAACGAGACGGACAGAACGGAAATGTTGGGCGACGGGCTCACGACGCGACGGAAAAACGGACAATTAGAACGGAAATTTTGAGCGATTAGCGCTTAACGGAACGGAAAGAGGGGAAGGAACGGGCGGGAGAAAAATAAGCAGCGAGCGGCGAGGTCGGGAAGTACTATACTAGCAGACCACAGCAGCAAACTCAACCAACCAGCTAGCCGTAACTCCAGAACAAACTTAAGTCACACCCTAGGAAGGCGGAGAGACGCTACTGCAAGCGACAAACTAGCACAAGTCATTATGGGGCTTAATATATACAAATAACAAGTTCATTTACGTCAAAAAAGTAGTATACTAAAAGTGTGAAAAAGACGAGAAATTTACTAGCCGTAACTCCAAAACAAACTTAAGTCACAACTTAGAAGGCAAAAAGACCAAACCAACTAACAATCATACAGTTTCACGCAAACATACAGCAGCAAAAATCAATATACTACAACACGTGAGCTAGTGTATTAGTAAAGTTGAAAAAGCCAAGAGACACTCCAGCCGTAACTCATGAATGAACTAAGTCACACCCTAGAAAGCTACAAGACCAAAACAAAAGACCAGCATACTAGCATAATCAACATAGTGCAACAACAGAAACATACTTCATCACATAAGACAACATACTATATAGGAGGACCAAATGAAGTGGAGAATTGCGACGTTGAACTCAAAAAAGTATCGGAACGATTGTATACGAAAATTAAAAACAAAGTTATGGGAGAGCGACGTTATAGAAAACTAATCGGAACGAAGATTTGAGTAGATAAAGGATGGTGCGATATTGATTCAAAAACGAGAAACAAAATCTGGCTGTGCAATTTTATTTTGTAGATTGGAGGTTGTGAGTTTTTGTTCACAGCTTTTCTGTATTGAGATTCACTCAATTAACGAACCTTCGATTGAAAAAAATAGTTTTGACGAATTTGTCAAAATTTGTTGCTTTTGTCCCATTTTTTGAAATTTTGGTCATTTTTTCTCTGCAATTTTTTTATTACGGAACGGTAATTCATTAAAATGGACAGATTTAAGCTCGAAAATATGGTTTATCAATATTCGCTATTGATTTGCAAAAGTTTTTTAGAATTGCATCAAATTGACCAAAAAAAATTAAAATTGGACAACTTAACATGTTTTCTCTATTTTCTCCATATCAGAGGTTATTTTTTGATATACGAACCGACTATATCAATTTTCTCGAATTTTCGGTAAACCTATCAAAAATTTTCAAAATCAAATTTTTTACTCTTAAATTTTCAACTGTGGGGTTTATCCAGAAAATTTTGATTCGACTACCTCATTCAATATCAAAAGTCAAGGGTTGGGTTTCTTGCCGTCTAATTTAGTTTTTTTTTCTCTGTAAAAAATTATTTTGGCTTTGTCTTACAGTTGCACCAGTTTAATGACGTTGTGGTTGATTGGCTCAATGTTGGGGTAGTTTTGGTCCAGGCCTCCATTTTGATTAATAAGTTATGGTTCATGCATTTTGAACATCATAGAAAGGCTTGTTTAATTTTCAACGCCTAAAAGTGCTAGATTCTATCATTCCGAGTTCGTCTGATCTTCGACTCGGCCTTGACACTTGATCTTTCTCCGGTTAGAAGTTGTCGGTTGAGTGAAGTCAGCTTCTCGGATGTCAAAACAACTTTTCCGCCATTAGCTTCCACCATCAGCGCTGGCAGTGAAGTGCAACATCGTCTCATTTGGATATGCCTCTCCTTCGTGTCATTGAAGTATACCTCTCTGGAGTATGCCCCTCGCCACTGTTATAAACACAAACGCTCTTCGCGGCACTAAAATGTAGCTGTAAAGTGATACAATAAGACAACAGTCTACCGAAGTTTCAATTTATCAAGAATAGGTATAAAGTCAACGTCATAACTTCGTTATATAAAGCAACTGATAAGCTCATCAAGTGAGATAGCAACAAGGGAGAGTTAAGACGGCAAGGTTTGTTTGATGCTCTTTTCCAAGTATTTGACTGATGTTATTGACATCACAATCGGTTCATAATTGATCAACAATCGTCCAGAGAACCTAAAAATATTAAGCCGAAAACCGCCTTATTCGATACATATCATGGTAAAATATACTTAGAATTAGGTTAAACGGACATTTTCGGAACTTTATACGTAAATTGGGACGATTTCTGTGCATATTTTAATAATTTAAATCCGTATTCAAATACTCTATCCTGATTAATCAATATTCTCTCGCTTTACTCATTAACATTCATTGATACCACACGGGTTGATTTAACAATCTTTGATTGCATGTCCTTTGCCTAGACATCCGTAACGTAAGCGTTGCTTCCTCTTTGCTGCGTACCGATCATTCACACTCGTTTGAGTGCCATCAACTAATGGGGCAGTGATCACTTTGCATTTGCTTCGTTTATTTCACGTTCGAACCTGCACTGAAGTTCGATGTTTTCGAGAACCGTTTGTCTCTATCCATGCCTCTTCGGTCTTTTTCTCTTCGTCTGCCTTGAAAGCTGAAAACTCTTCGTGCACGAATGCTATCCTAGATAGCCTTTCTTCAAACATATCCAGATCAAGCCAATCTTCATCTTTATCATCAACAAAGAACCACCACATCTCTTTGAGAACTTGAGGAGATTTTCTGGTGCCCAATACAAGGTCGAGGTTGATTGAAGATCACCAACCTGCTTGTACTCTTTGAGCACATTCACAAAGTTGGAAACAGTAACTGAGAAACTAGCACAAGTCACTATGGGGCTTAATATATACAAATAACAAGTTCATTTACGTCAAAAAAGTAGTATACTAAAAGGGTGAAAAAGACGAGAAATTTACTAGCCGTAACTCCAAAACAAACTTAAGTCACAACTTAGAAGGCAAAAAGACCAAACCAACTAACAATCATACAGTTTCACGCAAACATACAGCAGCAAAAATCAATATACTACAACACGTGAGCTAGTGTATTAGTAAAGTTGAAAAAGCCAAGAGACACTCCAGCCGTAACTCATGAATGAACTAAGTCACACCCTAGAAAGCTACAAGACCAAAACAAAAGACCAGCATACTAGCATAATCAACATAGTGCAACAACAGAAACATACTTCATCACATAAGACAACATACTATATAGGAGGACCAAATGAAGTGGAGAATTGCGACGTTGAACTCAAAAAAGTATCGGAACGATCGTATACGAAAATTAAAAACAAAGTTATGGGAGAGCGACGTTATAGAAAACTAATCGGAACGAATATTTGAGTAGATAAAGGATGGTGCGATATTGATTCAAAAACGAGAAACAAAATCTGGCTGTGCAATTTTATTTTGTAGATTGGAGGTTGTGAGTTTTTGTTCACAGCTTTTCTGTATTGAGATTCACTCAATTAACGAACCTTCGATTGAAAAAAATAGTTTTGACGAATTTGTCAAAATTTGTTGCTTTTGTCCCATTTTTTGAAATTTTGGTCATTTTTTCTCTGCAATTTTTTTATTACGGAACGGTAATTCATTAAAATGGACAGATTTAAGCTCGAAAATATGGTTTATCAATATTCGCTATTGATTTGCAAAAGTTTTTTAGAATTGCATCAAATTGACCAAAAAAAATTAAAATTGGACAACTTAACATGTTTTCTCTATTTTCTCCATATCAGAGGTTATTTTTTGATATACGAACCGACTATATCAATTTTCTCGAATTTTCGGTAAACCTATCAAAAATTTTCAAAATCAAATTTTTTACTCTTAAATTTTCAACTGTGGGGTTTATCCAGAAAATTTTGATTCGACTACCTCATTCAATATCAAAAGTCAAGGGTTGGGTTTCTTGCCGTCTAATTTAGTTTTTTTTTCTCTGTAAAAAATTATTTTGGCTTTGTCTTACAGTTGCACCAGTTTAATGACGTTGTGGTTGATTGGCTCAATGTTGGGGTAGTTTTGGTCCAGGCCTCCATTTTGATTAATAAGTTATGGTTCATGCATTTTGAACATCATAGAAAGGCTTTGTTTAATTTTCAACGCCTAAAATTGCTAGATTCTATCATTCCGAGTTCGTCTGATCTTCGACTCGGCCTTGACACTTGATCTTTCTCCGGTTAGAAGTTGTCGGTTGAGTGAAGTCAGCTTCTCGGATGTCAAAACAACTTTTCCGCCATTAGCTTCCACCATCAGCGCTGGCAGTGAAGTGCAACATCGTCTCATTTGGATATGCCTCTCCTTCGTGTCATTGAAGTATACCTCTCTGGAGTATGCCCCTCGCCACTGTTATAAACACAAACGCTCTTCGCGGCCTTAAATTGTAGCTGTAAAGTGATACAAAAAGACAACAGTCTACCGAAGTTTCAATTTATCAAGAATAGGTATAAAGTCAACGTCATAGCTTCGTTATATAAAGCAACTGATAAGCTCATCAAGTGAGATAGCAACAAGTGAGAGTTTAGACGGCAAGGTTTGTTTGATGCTCTTTTCCAAGATTTTGACTGATGTTATTGACATCAAAATCGGTTCATAATTGATCAACAATCGTCCAGAGAACCTAAAAATATTAAGCCGAAAACCGCCTTATTCGATACATATCATGGTAAAATATACTTAGATTTAGGTTAAACGGACATTTTCGGAACTTTATACGTAAATTGGAACGATTTCTGTGCATATTTTAATAATTTAAATCCGTATTCAAATACTCTATCCTGATTGTTCAATATTCTCTCGCTATACTCATTAACATTCATTGATACCGCGCGGGTTGATTTAACAATCTTTGATTGCATGTCCTTTGCCTAGACATCCGTAACATAAGCGTTGCTTCCTCTTTGCTGCGTACCAATCATTCACACTCGTTTGAGTGCCATCAATTAGCGGGCAGTGATCACTTTGCAATTGCTTCGTTTCTTTCACGTTCGAACCTGCACTGAAGTTCGATGTTTTCGAGAACCGTTTGTCTCTATTTATGACTCTTCGGTCTTTTTCTCTTCGTCTCCCTTGAAAGCTGAAAACCCTTCGTGCACGAATGCTATCCTAGATAGCCTTTTTTCAAATATATCCAGATCAAGCCAATCTTCATCTTTATCATCAACAAAGAACCACCACATCTCTTTGAGAACTTGAGGAGTTTTTCTAGTGCCCAATACAAGGTCGAGGTTGATTGAAGATCACCAACCTGCTTGTACTCTTTGAGCACATTCACAAAGTTCGAAACAGTAACTGAGAAACTGATCAGGTCTGTTGAGTTGTGAGGTTTCACCTGACTTGCTTTGCGAAGACTCTCCAGTTGTGCATCAAAGATCACATGAGGCCTTCCAAATTTCATCTCCAGAATGCTCCATGCAGCACTATAGAATTGTCCAGAATAGCCCATTCCAGCGATTGCTGGCTTTGCCCTGCCGGTCAGTAGAGTCTTCAGATGGCTCATCTTCTCTGAGTCTGGTATTGGGCTTTGATCCACTGTAGCAATGAACATACCAGACCACTCCGGCCACTCGAGAGGGTTTCTGTTGAAGTTGTTCAACTTCAGCTCTGAGTAACCAGTTTTTTATCGTAGACCAGTTCTGGGAGAAACGTCTTAGTCTTCATCACTTGAGGAACAATCTCGTGAACTGCGATATCGAGAGATGTGACTATGCCTGTTTACTTCAGGGGTTGCTTTGAATCGAGCTGTTGATCGATCTGGTGTTAGAAGGTGGTCAATCCTACTGGCCCAGTCTGAGACATTTTTCCTCTCTGCGGTTCAGTTGAAGGGTGTTTTGTTTCGAGCACCAGTTGACAAGGAGCGAACATCATCATTCTCTAATGCTGTTCGCTTCACTTTGCGCTCTAACTCACGCTATTCCTCCAGTAGATGATGCTTGGTTTCCAGTTCCTTCATTTGCATTTCGAGATCTAGCCCCCTCCCTTTGAACCGTGCCTGTTCCAGTTGCATCTTGGTTTGTTTTCGAATTCGATATCAAATTTCGTCGTCCTTTCCTCTCACCTTTGCTTTGCTGGAGATGTTTGCGAAACGTTCTCCGTCTTGGCCGCTTTCTGTTGCTCTATTTTGCACTGTTTGAGCAACTGGGTTGTCCGTTGAGTAGCTGTGTTACTCTCGTTTTTTTCACTGCTTGAGCTGCGTTGATTTTTTCTGCATTCATTGCTGGTTGCGTGCCTTTGCTCATATGTGCAAGCCAATGATAGTCCAAATATGCTTTGCATTTACATGCTTCTTTCAGATGTTCTTCAACGAAATTAGCTTTGAAGGGCACAAGCTTATTTCAACAATGCAGTTGCTTGGGTATTCCTTCCTCTAGAAGGTTAACAGTCTGTTGGTAGGGTCGATCTCAGTCTTCAACTATTTTGTAGCCAAGCTTTCGTTTTGTGTTAACTTCTTCCACGAATTCTTGAAACTTCTTGTCGTATCTCTGAGCTGTTGATTGAAGCTCCTCTCTGCTGGTTTTGCTTGAATTGCCTCGCTGCTGTTTGCTTTTGCTTTGCTCATTTTCTTTGAGCAGGGTTCGCACTTCAATTTTTTATTTATTGCACTGTTCTGTTCGCCTCACTGACCTGTTGCTGTTGATTTGTTTGTTTCTCTTTGGGGGGTGCCTTTGTTTTCTCTGTGCCTCTGTTGATTTGTTTGTTTCTCTTTGTTTCTCTTTTGATACTCTCTTCATCAAAATGCACAGCAGTTTGACTTCAACTGTCTGGGTCGGCGGACCAATTGTCACGGCTGCTCTCCTATCAAAGTAAAGAAAAACTTTACACCGCCCAGTTCGTTTCAGCGGTTTCAAATCTGTCGCGATGTTCGGTTTTTGCAGTTGATTTTTGTGAACTGTATTATCCGCTATGCTGTAGATTACCGTTGCATTACTTGTTGCTCAATTACTCCTGAGAACCACTTGTTCAGCTTTGCTGTATAATAAACTTGTTCCTCTCGGAATAACAAAACAATTCAAAATGAAACAATCAAACTTTTTTTTGAGTTTTTGTTATCATCTCCATCTATAAATCGATATCGCAAACTCGGCTTCCAGAAAATTATCAACGATGACTTCAAATAACTGTCAACCAAATTTCAAGATTGTAGCCAACCTCCTTGTTAAGAGGGGCGCTTTCAAATCAACTCAGATGATATAAATATGTTTCAATTTAATAACACCTTTATGTTTTTCAATTGGTTTCAATAACCATCAACATCAAAACTATGATAGGTGTCGTCAAAGCCAGTAAAGGAAACTAACTCTTTGCTTTGGACAAAGTTTCTCTTACTTAGGAACTTTGTTCCTCAGAATGAAAGATTTGAGATTATGAAAATTAATTCTCTTTTCATTATATCAAAGTTAAGTTAAAACTTTACAAACACTAGAATGAATTGCAGAAAGAAGACACGATAGCAAGTTATCTACCATTCCAGAAAGTGTGCTTCAAAACTCACTGTATGTCAGTTTAATAATACCAAATTGACGAGTTTCACCTCATTTTTGGTAGTTTTTCGAGCTCTATTTATTTTACCGTACATATCAAAAATGCATCTCTGATTGGTTGTAGATTACTCTGTCCTAAAGATTTCTGAATACACTGAAGTTGGGGTGCGGGATAAATTATAAGGTGCCCCGCAATTTCTGAATTGGTATGAAAATCTCAAAATTCATCAAATCTGGCTTATCAAGTTGGGTATCTCTTGCTCCGTTTGGGCTCCATTTGTGTGATTTTGAACACGTGAAGACGTGGCAAAAAGAGTCTAGTTCAAATTTGAGTTACAGTTTAACTACATTTGTGGCAATTGTGTACTAATAATAGTAACAAAACATAAATGTTGAACACAGTGAACAAATCCATATGGCTTCGATAGAGTTTAGCATTAAATTTCGCTCTTCATGCTGTTCTAGCTTTAAGGCTTGAAATGGCCTTGAAGCGCTATTGAATTTGGTTATTGAATTATTAAGCTCAGCCTCCACACAAGGCACAATTTTTTTAAGAAACATCTTTGAAGCAAATAATTTTTCATTGAGCAAATTACAAGACCTAATTCAATGAGAAAAAAATTTAGCCCGGATTCAAATTCTTGTGAGAATCTTGCAAGAATCTTGCAAGTTTTTGAATTCTGGAAAATTTATTTGTGTGTAATTGGTAGCTGAAACAAACGGAAAACCAAATTAAATGACTGATATCAGTATTCTTGATTAGCAAAACTGAACATAATTGACTTTTCTGTAAACGCCTTTGGATTTTGAAATCTTGCAAGAATCTTGCAAGTTTCTTGCAAGGTTTTGAAATCGAATACATCTTTCCGCTAATTAAATAGAGACAACTCGAGGCAATCAAATCCGTCTTTTTAAGTTCAATTGACTTAATAAAAGACAAAAACACTCTCAATCTTTTTCTCATTTTTTAATAAAACAAACTATTTTTAGAGAAACAAAAAAATGGAAGTTTTTGTCACTGATCCGGTCGGTAAATTTGCATGTTTCTGTTTTCGTAAAAAAATTCCGATTAAAGTGAGGTCTAATTACCTTCTTTTTGAGATTTAAATGAAACTTCAAAACCACACCGATATTTTTCGAATGAAAACACTCCAAGGACATTAACACATATAGCTATCAACTGAGGCATCATGTAGGCCTTCAGTTGATAGCTATATGTGTTAATGTCATTGAATTGTTTTCATTCGAAAAATATCGGTGTGTTTTTGAAATTTCATGTTTTTGTTCTTCTTTCATTCTATTTATAGTTTTCTGGTAAATAGAACGTCAACTCCGTTTTGATCTTGTGCTAAGAAAGGCAAAGAGAAAACAACAGTCAGAATTTTTTCAGATATTTCGCAATGTGCCACAACAAACTAATTGTATGAAAACACGATGTATTAAAATGTTCAAACAATCCTCAAGTCGTCACAAAGCAACAAAAACTTTGTTTCAAAAAAATGCGTTTCGTTTTTATGTTGCTTTTAATATTTCTTGTTCGAGTTTTTTTTCGTCAAATCACACAAAACATCGCGGCCTCTAAGGCGATGATGTGGGAACTTTTTCCCAATTCGCCATGGAGGTCTTGGGTGTTCAGTAACTCCTGAGGGGACTTGATTTGCGTTCAGAAATGTTCGCGTGGCAGCATTTTTTATTCATTTTGTTTAATTTTGCGAGAAATTCCTTTTTCCCAATAGCCCAAAAGTCGGGCGTACACTTCAGGTGTTTAACAATTTCTCTGAAACTACTGTTCCAAGTTGAAACGGCATTGTGTTTTTTTTGGTACTGAACCCTCCTTGTTCGCACTCTTTAGTTGGTTTCCC
This sequence comes from Convolutriloba macropyga, assembly GCF_964194025.1. Taxonomy (NCBI): domain Eukaryota; kingdom Metazoa; phylum Xenacoelomorpha; order Acoela; family Convolutidae; genus Convolutriloba; species Convolutriloba macropyga. Next base: position 4,490,401 of record NC_134481.1, read on the forward strand.
AAATTGACCTAATGAACAAGTTATTAATGTTTAAATTCGAAAAAGTCGAAGTAAAAATTAGTTTTTGGGGGGAACGCTTATTATTTCTGATATTTTCTCCTAAAACAATCTGCCAATTTGGAATTGTAAGTTTTCCAAGGCCTTCAATTTTTTAATTGTGTCTAAAATCTCCTGCTCAGGGTATTAAGTTAATTTTTTAAGTTTTGAAATTAACTATTTCAAAGCTATTAATCAAAACAAACAACCTGAACATTGAGAGCCCCGCAAATCTTTTGCAATTTTTCTCTACAAGTCTTTTAATTTTGTATTAAAAATGGCCAGACTTCATTCAAGCGTTGCTATGTTTTTGGCTATATTGGATTTTAAAAAAATCATTTTTATATCTTGCAGTTTATCACCATCAGTTTTTTTCCAAGCAAATAAGTCAATTCCAGAATAAACGTTGTCAGAAGATTTTTTTGAATGAAAAGGGTATCTATTTTTTGCCATAACTTCTTCTAGAGTGCAACGATTGCGCTCATTTTTAAATATGATGCGTCTCTCAAGCAGTGCTACAAGCTCTACTAAGAGGGTTTATTTTCGGTGAGCCGTTTTACAGAATTTAGCCAGTAAACTTGCCTTCTATTTCAGCCCCAGAAGGGGTTGACACCATCCGACACCAGCTTGAAGCTTTGAATTTTGTTATTTCGGGTGACAAAAATTAGTGTTTTGAAGAGCCGTTTAACTTAGACTTCGAATATGTATACTTTATATAGTTTTTTTGCGGTTTAGGTTTTCAATTGTAGCTCTGAAGGCGGTGTATCTCTCCTCTGGGGTCAATGGATACGGTAACTGTTTTTGCTATAACTCCTTGAAGAGTGCAAAGATTGGGCTCATTTTTTAAAATGATGCGTATCTCAAGCAGTGCGACAATTGGTACTGAAGACATTTGTTTTTGCTAAGCAGTTTTTGAGAAATTGGCCATGAAACTTGACCCCAGTTTGACCTCCTGAGGAGCGAAAAACTTCTTTGAGTACGATATTTAACTTCTTATGTGTTGAGTTAGACAACGGTTTTTAGTGTTTCAGATTCCTGTGTTTGTGGCCAGTATCGCCACATATAATTGTTGTATGCTATTCCGAAGTCTTCATGGTGTATTTAGAGAAATATAGTCGGACCAGGTCCATTTTCGATCATTGGTACATTAATTTAAAAATATCTCCTCGTAGAGTCACCGATTTTGAATCTGTTTGTTGATTTGAACTCAACTTGAGCCGTTTTTTAACCCCTTTATATTTCGTGATTTTTCTTTTGGGCGTTAACGAAAGATTAGTGTGTTTTTTAGCGAAACTTCAGTCGCTTTGAGTCAATTTTGGACTTCGGTACCATACATATATTTGCTAATAACTCATCCTAGAGTGATCCGAGTTTGGATCTATTTATTGAACTGAACTTGGCCTGAGCCCTACTTTAATTCCTGTGGTTGGCGTATTTCTTCTTTCAGCCAATTTTGAGAAATTGGCCCCCAAACATACGGTCGTTTTTACTGCTTAGTGACCGGTACGTTTCCCGTTTCTATTCGCAAATTTCATTATTTCAGATTGATTGTAAAGTAATTTCATTGATAACTTGCTGACAGATTGTGCAACACGCAAGGATTGTGAAAACTGATTTATAACCTCAAATATTACTTCCTAATTGGAAAATATGCCTAATATGCCCCCTGAAAGAAAAGAACTCAAAATCTTGCAAGACTCCTGCAAAAACAATTCAATTCTTGCAAGAATCTTGCAAGATAAATGGAAGAATTATGCATTATCTGGCAAGATTTCTTGAAAGATTCTTGCAAGATTTTGAATTCTTCGATCACTAGGGTCAATATAAGCGTTGACCAGACCAAAAAAAAACACAAAAAATAACTACTGACCCGAACAAACAAACCCAACATTAATATGTGCTTTTTCAGATTAAGAAAAGCCCAAAATTGGTGGTTAACAGACCAGCTAGATCATACGCCAATTTGAAAAGCTTTAGATCAAGCCGTCAGCCAGAACCAGATATCATTTGTTTGCCCTTAGGAAAGTTGAACAAGGATATAAATAATCTTGGAACATCATATTCGAAAAACTGTAAGGAGACACGTAAGATCGCTTACCAGCACCAAGTTCAGTTCCAGTCTCAAGTATAACACGGATTCTTAGGGCCTCAACATCTAGCGTTAAATAGACGATTATTACCATTAGTGCAGAAAGCATTTCGAATCTGATTTTTTCCCCCTGGGATAGTTTTTATTGCAGGTAAATCGGGAAAAAAAATTTTTTGTCGAACAATGAGCGGCTGTTTGAATTTTTAACTAGCGGGTGGAATGTTTTGCGCTGACTCCAATATATGCTGAAGGTTATTAGGTCAGAGTGAAGTCGCTGTTTCAAAGTGAAGTTCTTTCATCATTCTCACCCGCTTTCAAAGCTGTTTAAGTCCTTTAGATGTCTGAAAAACAGATGTGAGTTATTTTCATCTCTATTCAAAATTAAGATGAACCAGCTGGAAAACCAGAACAGGGGCGTTTAAGAATATGATTAAAGCAAGCGCTTAGTAAAATATTTCAATTTTAATCGTTATCAGGATGGGAGACTTATTAGTTTTGGAAACAACTCCCCCTCCCCAAAAAAGTGAACATTAAATTTTTACCCTGGTCGAGGAACTGATGCCAGACATGCGTAATACCCAGCTCAAAAACCACATATAAAAATGCGGATGAAAAACCACGGAAAATCAGGAAAACAAAGAAATTTTGTGGAAAAAAAACGCTGAAAGCCATTTGCTTATCGAAAGGTCCGGCTCATTTCATTAAAATTTTCTCTTGCCTAGTCTCGAACCGAGTTTTCAGTTGCTTATTCATCTCGTCGATATTCTTTCAAGAATTTATCAACCAATTTGATCTAACGTTCGGGCGAAAAGTTGCAGCAAAGGAAATTTTTGAAAACAACTATTTTAACGCTAATAATCAATATAAACAACCTGAACATTGAGAGCCCCACAAGTCTTTTTCAGCTTTTCTCTACAACTCTTTTAATGTATTAAAAATGGTCAGAATTCATTCAAGCGTTGCTATGTTTTTGGCTATATTGAATTTGAAAATAAAGTCATTTTTATATCTTGCAGTTTATCAACATCAGTTTTTTTCAAGCAAGTTTTCAAGCAAGTAGGTCATTTTCCAGAATAGACGTTGTCAAAAAAATAATTTTGAATGAAAACTCAGAATTGGCGAATTGGTGTCTTTTTATCTTTTCAAATAGTTGGTAGGTAAACTCAGTGCGCTTTCTGCGCAGATACTTTCCAGAGACAACGTACAACTTGAGAGTCTGCGGTACCAACTTTTGATATATGCGTTTAAGAACTATTATATTTCTTAAAAAACAATTCCTTCATGAGTTTTGTGATTTATTAGCATAGGATATATATATATATATATATATATATATATATATATATAAATATATATATATATATATATATATATGTATATATATATATATATATATATATATATATATATATATATATATATATATATATATGTATATATATATATATGATTTGATCCGAGCTACTTTGCTAAAAATTTCGATTATCAGGCTTTCTCATCAAAAATGGAGCCAAATATTACTTTTCAGCACAATTTGTTTTGTGTATGCCGGAAGTAGAGACCTGAAGACTGCTATAACCAATTTTAAGAACTGTGACAGAGGGTTTTTTGTCTTGACTGCCTACAGGAGTCTTCTTGAAAAAAAATGGCCGTTTTTATTAATTCAACTCGATTTGTGAAAAAAATGAATGACTGTTTTTTTTATATATTGACATATTTCATTTGCTAAATGAAAATTTAAAATCTTTAACAGGTATTTGGAGTCATGAAGTCTTTGGACCAGCAGCTACAGCAAGGCTAGTTTTATTGGCTTCGTGGATTCTTATTACCAAAAATTGCTCTGAGTGTGTTGGGGCACAATGTTTTTCTCTGAATATTTTCGCAGTTTTTTAAGGTCAATTAGTGACTAAAATTAGTTCAAATCAAAATCCACTTCAGGGATTTACCGTGTGCATAAAACGAGCTCCAGTGAACATAACATTACAGTTTTTTAAAAATGAGCTCACGTTTTCTAAGGCTTTATTAACAAAGTCTCTTTTAAAAAAATTAATCTATTCCTTGTGTGCACTTTTTGTTCCTTTTTAATTCCCATGACTTAGTCTGACTAATTGGAAAAATTCTATTGGATGTTTTTTGTTGGTACAAGTGAAACTACTTGCGCTGTCGATTGATATCCAATGGCTCTTAGATTTTGTATATATATATTTTGATAAAATACCAGCGAACTTTTGAACTGTGCAAGTTTATCATTCTTTTTTCAAGTGATAGCTTTATATCAATAGCGACAGCTCAATTTTTTTCTTCATAGGAAAAAAGTTTTTCTATAAAATTGTTTCATTTCTAATTACGGGTTCGTTTGCTTTGGAACTAGAGCTTCCTTAAAATAAACGTCATTTTTAGATATTTGCTCGTTTTTGAGGTTCAATATTGTTTTTCAATAAAATCTCTTGCTTTCGACATCTGCAAAGAATTACTCTCGCAAAGTTGGAAATTTCATTTTTCACATGTGTCTGTTGTTCTTTTGTATTCATCCTAGATTATAAGACATCCCAATGACGTTTTTTTTGTATCAATGATTCAATAGTGTAATTTGATATAACAACAAAAGGTTGTTAATTAAACAAGGCTTATGCGAAGAAACCAAAATCATTCAAATGATATTAGCTTTTAATGGTTCTTAAAATCTCAAAGTTTTATTGGCTGTGATAACATTGTTCCCTAAATTAGTTTGCTAAATATTGAGATATGTCCGATTATTGTTTTTGTAGTCTTTTGACTTGGTATCACAAGTAAAAGTCCCAATTGGATTTCTAAAACGTTTAAAGATTAGCTGCTTTTATTTTGAGATGAAGGCTTGTAATTTTTGTAACTTTTGAATCAATTGTTATAAAATACTTCAAGGAAATTTCGAGATTGACGGTTTTTTTTCTGTCATTAGGCAGTCTTGTTTCTGGAAACGAAGATCGTATCCTCATTCTGGCGTGCCAAAATCCAGGCTTTATGACTGTTTTGGTTTCAGCTAATTGTTTCTAGGCTTTGATAATGAGACTACACATTTTGATTTCAACTATATAGTTGTTGGATTTCTTCAAACTTCTTGAATTTAATCTGTGCTTTCTTTCCTTTAAAACAATCTAATTAAGAGTTCTTTTTGGTGATATACGATTGTGAAATTGAATGTATTTATGTTAAAGATAATCGTATAAAGATAATCGTATTAAGGGCTATTATAATCGTTAAAGATAATCGTATTAAGGGCTGTGACACACTTTTTTTGCTGAACTTTTTATTTTAAAAAGAAATTTTGCTATTTTGGTCGATCTTCTCGTAGTTGCATAGCAAATTCTAGATGCTGATAGGTCCGAATTGCAGCTATAAGGATTCCAGTTTACCAGTTTTCACTGACTTCCTCAAATATATATCAAAAGGTATAAATCCTTTTATAATTTTCAATGAATGCCTAATGGTTCTAAACATATAGAAATTAATGGTTAACAAAACTGTGACGATAGTTTTGAACTTCTCCTTCTCAGAAATCGTTTTTCAAATTGTTATGGAGCCTCATTGAGGACAGGTTTTATGTCTTCTTTTGGCAATGTTCAGATCAGTTTGTTGAGTTTACGTGTTGTCTGATGCCATTCCGATTTTGTTATTGTGTTTTCTTCTAAACATAGACATCAAATAATGAATGTATTTAAAACTTGTTTTTGCCAGATTTTCGAGTTTGACTTTTCTCGTAGTCTTATTGGTAGTTTTCGACAATCCTGTAATGCGGCATTACTTTGTTCAATTATTGACTTTCTTATCAATATGTGAATTTTTGTAATTGTTCTATCACAACCCCTATTGGCAAACCGTTCAGCCAAAAACGCAGATGAGCGGGGTCAGAACGTTTTGTGAGAGCGCACATTACCGAGTCTTTTTTACTTATTTCAAATTAAAAGATATCTGGAAATGGTCGAACAGAAATTTGAAGCAAAAAAATTGGAAATGATATTTTTTATTTTTGTGTTTGGTAAGACTATGGTGACTGAAAAGAGAAGCAAGGTAAAAAATCAACGAAATAAGACATTCAATAGAATTTGGTGGCATGAGTTTGTACCCTTTTGTTCGACTTCTCACAAAAAAAAACACTGGTAACTCAACTAGGCCATATCGAATATTCCACAGGACGCATTGCCCTCTGGATCATTGTTGGCTTTTCGAACCAATTGTTCAACGAAACTTATATAGAAATCTAAACCAGTGACTCATCTTTTGGTTGGTAAAGTTGCATGCAAGAAATATTTTTGTAGAGTATTCTTAGTTGTGTCAACTTTTGCTCTGCCTGTGGTTTTTGATCATAAATTCATTGTGCAATACCTATAACGTAATAATTGTGCAAAAAAATGGTTTTTCTCCTGACAGGAACTTGATTTTTAATATACAATTTGTTAGCAATTATAATTAAATTGCAGTTTTTTCTCTTTGTCGTTTTTTCTTGACGCAGTTTTATTTACCATTTCATAAAAAAAAGAATTTTTTATGTACATGTATTCAATTCTTGCGACCAATTAAGTTTTACATTTGCCCAATGTCAAAGTCTGAAAAATTTCTACGCCGTCACATCACATTATTTACAGCGCTTTGAAGCAGCAAAACTTACTCCTCTAAATCTGATTCATAACTCTTTGTGGAGGAAAAATTGAATCGTTCTCGATATAGGAAAAAAGCACTAGCCCCCTAGTTCCGCTAGCCTCCCCCCCCCCCCACCGCAGTCCTATATAGCCGAAACTTTAATTATACCCCCCAAATATTAATTTTTGATCCCTTCTGAAAAGGTTACATATTTTCTTAACTGCATGCCTGTTACAATACATCAACAACTTGATTGGCACAATTTATCAAGAAACTCATAGTCGTAGACGCCTTTACAAAGCCTGCATTGCTATGCACATATTAATTTCAAATCTCCGCTCTATTATTATTTTTAAATGCCCATAACACGTATTTTCATACGTAATAAATCAAATGCATACAAAATGTTTAAAAATAAACAAATCGGTGTTACTTAAATTACTGGCGGGTGGGGGGGTGCTAGCGGAAAAGATCCAAATCACTGTATAAAATAAAAATTATTCTCTCAAAAATGCAAGTTTATGACCAAAAATGTTCTTCCTTGAGAAAAAATGCAAAGTTAATCACAATCACAATATATTCGGATCTTTTCCGCTTGTGTCCCTCCTGAAAATTAGGCACCAATTTACATATGTTTTAACAATAAGTTTGAATTTGGAATTTTACATATTAGTATATGAGAAAATGCATGCTGAAATAACAATTAGAGCGCTTTTTGACAATAATGTGTAATGAGAAATTAATAAAAAGCTTAAAATCTAATTATCAACCAAAAAAATGTTTTTTTTTCTTTTTTAGGATTTGTTTCGTAGAGGGGTCTACTAACCTCATTTTCTGGCAAAAACTATAGAATTTTACGTACTTTCTACCAGGTTAGCGTCTACTGACATAATATCAGTAGACACCGCAAACGTGATCTGATTCAATGTTTAAGAATTTGAAAGCGTATTTCATTAAGGTTGAAGGAGCTTAAAGATGTTATTGACAATTTATTGAGTTACAGCGAATTTGTGAAGAACAATTTTCTTCCGGTCATATAATATAGTTTTTGCCTTGTTTTTGCAAAAAATTGTTTTCAGTTCTTCATCTTAACTGTTTAGATAGAAATCGGAAACGTGAGTGAACGCGATTTTAAAATTTAAACTGACAACAGAATCTTCACGCACTAAATTGGAAGTGATAATTAAAAAAGAGCCCCAAAAAAACTGCAAAAAATAAATAGAGAGAAAAAATGGTCAGAATTGACAGAAAAACGAACGACATTTTGTTTTTCGTTGAAAGTCGCTCGTCTCTTTCTCGTTTATTAGTGTATCTATTTATATTGCGAGGAAAAAACAAAAAATATCAATTGCAAATCTAAAAGTTTCTCAGTGCTTTCGGCAATTAGTTAATTTAAAATTCGATGAGTTCAAAAATTGCTGGCTTTTGTCTTACTCGAAATCTTCTCCTTTCTCGTAAATCTAATTTGAACTACATATATGTGGGAGAAATTTTTTTTCTAAGTCAGAAACAGTGATATTTTTATATAATTTTTGCTCAGCACCTCTTCAATCCATGCATGATTTTATTTGGACTCGGAAGACAACAAAAGCAGTGTTGTTTAAAGTTTTTTTCTACATTCATTTTTTCACGCCCCAGAATCCTAAATCACTGCGGGAAATTTCTACGTTGAATGCATTAGATGAAGTGTTTTGAAAAAAATAATGTTCTTATAGTTAGCTTGATCGATTGATGACGTGTCCTTCAAAAGCCGATTTTTGAATGCTTAAATTTTTTTCTTTGTCAAAATCAATTTTTCTAATGAAAAACACTGAGTCAAAATTGACGGATGGGGAACTTTTTTTTAGCTTCACAAAAAACTTTGTAATTTTAAAATTTCACATTATTGCAAATTTTTTGTTGTACAGTAAACATTTTACTCATATATTTGTCGGTGTACACAATGGGCAGTTTTTGTCTTTTTTCCTTAAGCACACTTGCACACAATTTGCAACTTTTTGCGGAAAAGGTAATTCAATCGATATAAAGCGGTGCCAAAGTTTCAGCAATCAATTCAGTTTGTTTGGATTATTGCCAATTTCGAGTGAAACAAATAATTCATATTTTTTTCGTTCATTTTATCAAAATTTTTGATTTTGTTGATATTTGTGAAAGAGAAAGGAAACTTCATTGGCTATATGGCGTAGCAGTGCATAACAAACATTTAATTACCAAAAATCCCCTCTATTGCTGGAAATCTTCTCCATTTCCATTTTTGATTTTTTATGATTTCCTGAACACAGAGTTTGCCTAGATATCTTGTAATTAATTTGTAAAAAAAACGAAAATTAACTTTCTTCTCTCATTTCTTCATGCGGATTACTTTACCAATTTTTTTGTAGATCTGTCTTCATTAACTCCTAAGCCTGGAAGTTTTCCGGGGACCTTGGTTTCCCACAATTTTTTGATATCACACAAATTTTTGTGGTGCCTAGTTTGAGAACAGTTTCATAATCGCAAGCTGCTTTCTAATGAATCAAATTAACAAATAACGCAATATTTTAATGAACACTAAAGCTTCGAAATTCTAAACATGGTTTATTTATCAGCCGAGATAAATTCATTTATATTGACAGAAGTATCAACGAATTCTACAACCACAATGTAGCCCATTTTTGATCCGAACCTACAACACTGATTGCAGCTATGTTTGAACAAAAAATGGATCTATTCTGTTTTGCCCCCCTCCTTGTTCAGCTTTGTGGGCTTATATCGTTTACCACCCCCCCCCCCCCAGGCGCACGTGCTATTGTTACATAGTAACGTGCTATATAACAATGTGTAAATTGTAACTGGGGTCCTAAAAACACGGGGGAGGGCCAAAAAACAGTATAGATCCAATATATATATATATATATATATATATATATATATATATATATACATCGTTTCAATTCAGATTTCAGCGCTTTTCGGCACATTTCTTTTGAAAACTCAGCGCTCTCTGACAAGAAATGCGTTGAAACGGCGCTGACATCTGGACCCGGGATTCTTCATAAGCGGCTATTGTGGTAAACATTGGTATGATCTTAGGAGATTAATTGCAGTAAGCTTCTAGTGAAATTGACGTTTTGTGCCCCGTTAATATTTTTTTATGATGTATACAAAATCTGCCAGTTAATGCCTTTTGGTTCCCTACTCCTATAAACATACTTGAGAAACGTGACTGTTTTTATCATAAGGAAACCAAACTTACACCAAAAGGATGTGAAGTGTTCGATCTGAAAACATTTTTTGAAGTTTTGTCTAGCGTCAGTGTTTACATTTAAACGAAATGGTGAAAATCCAAGTAGTTTTCACTAGTAGAGTTTTTCCCTTATAAGCTTTATAACACATTTGTAAACACCAAATATTAGTTACCCTCATTGTGCGTTCTATGAGCAATAAGCATAGGTTTTTACGCGAATAGTCCCCCGCACTTGAGTGATTTGCATAAAATTATAATTCAGAATCTATTCGCATAGATTAGGAAAATGATATTTCGCGAACTACATACAGCATCTGATGCTGAACTTAATGTCGTAATGTTATATAAAAATTATCTTCACATAAAGTGTCTAGATAAAGTGTCCTTAGCATCGCTTCAAAAAATAAAAAAAATTAAGATTTTAGTATGGCTACTCTCAAACGATATTCTCGTTCTCGTCACAGGATATTCCGTTTGAATTGTGATCGCTTTCAAGCTGTAACCATATATTTCGTCTTTCCTGGAAAGACCTTTTTAATTAATTCACTGAATTGAAATACTCTTTTTTGTAAAATCTTGTCTTCATATCAGGGCCGGCTCCCTGTAGCACTCAGTGGAATTATACTCTGCTTCGTTTTCGGCATTTGAGTCGGATGAATCAGAAACAATTTTAAGTGTCTGTTGGGCTTGAACTAAAACTCTCCCGTAACGAACAGAGTGAGTTTCCTTGCTGGGCCAGTATATTAACGAAAGTCGCTCAGTACTGAATCATTACAAACTCAGTACTGAATCATTACAAACTCAATTGTATTTCGGTTGGCAAGTGATTTCCGAGTCTACCTAACTTCTCAAAATTTTTTTGACTGAAAATTTTGAATTTCAGAAAAATTTTGCAACGTACCACAATTTTCGCATATCTTTTCGGGCACTTTCCCTCAATGTCATTAAATAATGCCACAGGCATACCAAAAACTAAACCAGCACCAGGGGGTCTATTCGGCCTAAATTGGGTCAATTTGAGGGTATGTCAGAAGTTCGAGGCTGTTTTGTAGCCGTCTCAGCACGTTTTTTGGTCGAAGTTTCACGAACTTGATTTTCAGATGGTTGAAGTGACTGAACCCGTAAGAAGCCAGGGTGAAATTCAAAGTATACTGGCTTCAGTACCAGTATATCAGCCACTAATGGAGCCGTTCTTGCTATCAGTTAGATAATTCACTTAAAATACGAACAAGCAAAAGTTACTTTATCAACGTGGGCCAACATGCCCTGTGCTCTTAAGGACGAATTTCCCAAACCACAGAAAAATAAGTATCGTATATATGGTTTTGAAACTTATTTTACAGCAGTGCTAATGAGCTACGATTGGGTCCTATTTGTTTAAGATTTTAGTAAAAACTAAAGATTTCGAACTCTGCTCCCCGGAAAACTGGGTCATGCCGAGTGCTTGTTTGTTCTAAACTTTTCTTTCTGAGTGATTGCTTTTGGCTCAGATTTTGAAATGAGTGAGCTTACTATGTGGTGCGCTAACTATAGATTAAGTGTCATATAGATGCGTGTCGAGTTCACCGAAAATTTCACAAACGAGCAGTAAGTCAACATGTATCCACTTGGGTCAACAATCCCAATGCTCGTAGGAATTTCCCGAAACACTAGTCAAAATAGGGTTTCATATAAACTGTTCTGAAGTGTATTTTTTGGAGGTTGGGTCCATATATTGGTTCCGTATACATTAAAGATTTTACTTTCAAAACACCAAAAACTGGGTCATGCCGGGTGTTCGTTTGTTTATATTTTGTGTTGAGCAACTGTTTTTAGCTCAGATTTTGATATGGGTGAGCTCGCTTTGTTCACTTACTAAATTATTAGATTTCAATTAGTTGCGTGCCTATTTCAATGAAAAATGTACCAGCAAGCTCAAGGCAACATCGATATGGGGCACTCAGCTCATTACCGCCCGTATCAACGGTCCATGATCTGTTATGAACCCCCACGTTACAAATGAGGTGCTCCTATTTAGCACGTATCTATTTAAAAAATAGCACGTGCGCCTGGTGTTCATAAAAGATAAGTTCCCACGTTTTCCGGCTATTTTTATGCGTTTTCCCGGCTTTTTTCGGCGTTTTTTCTGCTCTATTAGGCCTTTGTCCTGCTATTTTAGTTTTTGACGTTTTTCAGCAATTTTTTACGTCGGACAAATTTAAAACATATAATTGGCCTCAGTCTGGCAGGTATAAAATCACAATTGCTGCAAGTCTGGCAATTGTAAAATCAGACTTGTCCGAAGTGAGCCAGGTCAAAAAAGTGACATGAATCAGTCTATAATTCAGTAATGATGAGAAGTTGCATTTATACTGGCCCAGCATTGAAACACACTAAGAATTAGGTACGAGATGAAAACCAAAAATGGGATTAATTTGTATCCTCGAGTTTTGCTTGTGACGCGGACTGCTAATTTTTTAAAACCCGTAATGGATCAAAATGGTCAAAGAGAATAAACTGGTTTTAGAATAATGGGTATTGTACAAGTTGGGTGGTTTTAGACTGCATCAGGGTTTTTATACTTCCCGGAATCAAATGATTGTTGGATTAAAATTGTTTTCATACAGAACTATTACCCAGGATGAGGTGGGCGACCCAATTGCCATCTCTGATCAAACCTAAATCATCACTGATCAGAGTTGGCTTGGGTCGCCCACCTCATCCAGGGTACCTTTCGTTATCATGTTGGGTAATCACCTTACCACAGCTTTTCCATATATGACTTTTAAAGGAAAAACCTGATTTTCTCCGAAATCACTCAGGGGGTCTTGAAAGAGGTGTTAATAATTAAATTAATGGGCTACCTGTTTACTAAACCTTGTAGTACAACAACTTCAACAACCACTGTGTCGGAATATGACCGCGATCCACATCCGAAACATTACATGTCGTTGCTGATGACTAAACTTCTCTCAGAGAGTCTCATGGTTAGTTTACACTACTTTGAAAAAATGGTACTATTTTTTGCTAAGCTTTGTGCGAAGGAGTTTTCTCTACTAAAAGTGGGCAGATAGAATTACAAAATTTAAAAATGGGGAAAACAGTTTTTCTTTTCTTGAGCGAAAGTGCACATTTTACAAATTCGAGCAAAAATTGGGAACTAAAATTCTGTCATTTCAGGATAATTTTTACAATGAAAAAAAAATTTATGAAACTTATCTGTGCATCAGGCCATCTTATACACTGTATTTAGATTTTTAAATAGGTTGGCGATCGAAACCAAAGACCCATCAATTCTTTGTTCACGCCTTTCAACATAATCAATATCTAGTTTTAGTACGTGAATGTCAAACAAGAAGTGAAAGAAGTATGTCAGTTTTCGAAAATTTGTGATTGTTGTAACAGTTAAAGATCAAGGCACCAAACGAGGTATACTGAACTTCATTTAGATGATTTCAGAGAACTTTGTTTTCATAGTTAACTCTGTGACAAAGTTCTAAACCAAATCGACCGTTCAGAATGGACAACTGAAAACATATGACTAGCACCAGAAACAGAGCTCTAAAGAGCGCCAAAAATCAATTGAAAATCAGCAGTTTCTTTTTAAATTATTGAAGCAAAAACTATTGAAGCACAATTCGTGAGCGGTGAAGTTATAATGCCTTAAAATCATTGCAGTGATTGTACAATATAACTTAACTGTGGCTAATTGAAGTGAGATTAAATTTTAATGCTCCTACTCTTTCTTTCTGCGGAACAAAGTGTCTATGTGACAGAAAGTTTGTTGAAAACAAAAAGTTCAATTCTGTTACTGGTTTTCTTCAGGCCTAGTCTTATTTAAAATTGCTGTTATTGAAGCCAGTTCACGACTAAAATTGAGTTATAACGCGAATTTTTGCAATTCATTAAAGAGTTTGTTTTCGTTTGTATAAAATTGTTTAGATAATTTAAAATTGCGAATGGCAACTAAGATAATAACGCAACTCAAGCAAAATTTGGTTATTTCGAGTTGCATTTATTTGATATTCAGAGTGAAGCAAACATTAAGGCCAGTCAGGCTTAATAATTAGTTGTTGAGACAAATCGAGTTTCAAGTAATGCAATGGTATTCTACTCTATGGCGCATTATAAAGTTCACAAAATTTGATCCAAAAACGCAGTATATGAAAGCATCTGAACCTCCTAAAACAAACTTGGCATAGTAAAGTTTTCATTGTTATTGATAAGAACGAACCCGTTTCAGCAGGTCAAGCTTTTTCGCCCGAGAACTGTCTCTTGGTTCTTCGGCTCGGATCTTCTCATGTTCTCATCAGTCAGTGGCTATATTATGTTTGTCCCCGTGTAGGCCAAGTTTTTCAGATTTGTCCAATGCTTGGCCTTCGGTCTTTTTTCTTTCCCCTATTGACTGTCCTTCCTATGTATGTCCCATTTAGTTGCAAGGGGCAAAAGGTATTTTGTCTGATGAGGTGAAGCGATGTAAAATTAGTCCAGTATTAGATTGTTAGTGGCAATTGGGTAACAAATAGATGTATGAGTGGGTCTACAATGGGTGGACTTCTTCGAAATTATTCCCTTTTAACAAATACTCATCTAAGAATGTGCTGCAATGGCTACAAGATGAGTACTTTTGACAGCTTTACTCCCCCCTCTCTCCTCCTGACCAAAATAGAAATTGAGGAAAAAGTATTCAAACAAAATAGTGATATAAGAGTGCGGCCCCATTGCCTGCAATGAAAAGACTTTTGAGCATTGTCAACGGAAGAAAACAGTCATTAAACCCTCGCCCCCATCTCAGGGAATAAAAAATGTGCTGCATTGATAGGACTTTTCAGGAGTTATACTCCGACCAAAATTAATATGAACGAGCTTGCTAAATTGGGCTGCAATGGAAGGACGTTTCATGAATTACAGCCCTACTGCAGTCCCACACGTAGATCATCTTAGACGCGCTTGCAGTCCCATGATTCCTAAAAAAATATAACAAAATAAAGCTGCTTTTTTCATTTGAAAAACTCTTCAAAAACAGTCAATCACTGTCTCTCAATACGTCGGCCACAATTAGTGTATTTTTTGATGGAAAAACTAGCTCGCCATGGGGGGAGCAGTTATTTGACACATTTAATTAAGTCATGACTTTGTTTTGACAAATTTGAGTAAGCTTATGAAGATCTTTAGAAAACGTATGAAACAAATACTCTAGAAGTGCAGAATGTTAGCAGATTTCTTCGCAGTTGTATATAATAATGTTATGGTTCCAAGGAAGCGTCAATAATTTTAGAAGTTTCCTTTATCAAAGTTTCAAAGAACAAAATATGAACTTACATGACGAACTTTGTTGCTATGTCGATAAGTAATGGCCACAAAACTAAACTCGATTCTAATTTTCGGCGCTATCATTATCTTTTTGACCTATCAATCAGATGTCAGAAGTAAATTCTTAGAGCGACAGAAATCTGATTCTAACATCCAACGACCTCCAATTAAAGATATCGATTGTATCTTGGCCATATATGTTTTCATGAAATATTGGTAAAAACAGAAAATCACCTCACACAACGATATATTCAAAAATTTGAACTGAGCAGGGAAAACCTTAGTTAGATTGTAAGACGACACATCTCGAAGCTTATGATGGTTATCAGTTTACGCTTCTGAGAACACTTACTTTTGACGTTGAGCGAAACGGAAGCCGGCACGACAAAAACGAATAGCAATTGTGCAGTTTGATTAATAATTTGGACAGGGCTACAGAACTGCTTTGAAGGGTTACAAGACTCATGTGAAGCTGATAACAGGATCACAAATAATGTCATGCAAAGCAGAAAAACCCCTCTACTTCTTTAAAACAAGGTCAAAGTAAAAACTGCAACAGATGGTCAGACAGGGCATCCTTGGCCAGTGCTGTCAGGAGGAGTCACTAATGCATCTCAAGTGGTTTTGCAAAGAAAGAAGAGTTAAGAACTGATTCTCTTGTTGACTTGAAAGTGCATATCAATGGCAAAGTCATGGACAAGGACTACCCAAAACAAGAAATGGAGACGGTCTTCCACAAACTACATGGAGCTTCATATTTGGAAAAGTTGATCTCTCGGAACACTTTGAGATAATTTGCACTAAAAATGCAATAAAAGTTTGCAATAAAAATGGTAGCCTTGAAAAACAACAGAAAAAGCGATTCTCTTGGGGGGAAAGATGCAACAAAAAGCATTTGAACACATAAAAAATGAATTTTGTGCAAACCTTCTTGTACAGCCATATAGTTAACAAAAAAAGCAATAGTTTCTACTGACGCCTCTGAAAAAAAATTTGGCGGGACTCTTTCGTAAGAAGGACATCCAGTTATAAATGTATTGAGGAAATTGCCTTCATCGGAGCAAAATTACTCGACCATAGAGCGGGAAGCACTGAAAATTGTTTTTGTGGTCAATGTGGGCAATAGCTCTAATGGACTGCGATTTTGAGTTGAAGTACACACCAGGAGAGCAAATTCCCCACGCAACTGCTTCGAAACGAACTTATCTTGACACAGACAATTCTAACAACGATTGAGTCTGCTTTGCAATCTTTAGCACCTACTTAATTCAGAACAATTTGGTGATCCAAGCAGAATTCAAAACTGAACCTGGAACAAACAGACTCCTCCAGGACATAAAGAAACGAATCAAAAGCGGCAATTGGGAGCACAGATCAGAAGCCGAACAATGATTCAAACAACAAAAAAGGTGCACTGACTACACAAAAGTGACTCATCTTCTGAGGTGTTGTTCCATTCTTTCCGCCCAAACTACGACACTTGGTTCTGGCAAAAGGGCCCGAGAAACACCTTGAAAAAACAATCCATATGAGGCAACAATCAAAATGATAGCTTGGCGGCCTGGCATTACCCAAGACCTTCAGCATATCGCCAGTAAAATTAACAAATTTGTCAAACGAAAAGGCCTAGCCTGCGAAAAACAATTTCTTTGTGGCTAGAAGCCGACGTTTCGAAACGGCTTCGCGTTGACTGGGGTTATGCTAAGGACCAAAGCAATATCTTAGTAATTGTGACGCGGGTCCCGGACCGATGACAGCTTTTCTCGCTTGAAAAAGAACATCAGAAGCAAGCAATTAAAGTATATCTCAGTTAAATCTTTGCAAGTTTCGGAAAAACAAAAACTTTTGAATCTGATATTAGTTCTGAATTTGTAACTGGTGACCTTAAACAGTAGGTTAATTAACTGCAATTTGCGAAACAAAACCACCCTTCAATGGTCCAAAAATTAAAAGATTAGGTGAAACAGCAGTTTAGAAAGTGAAGGGGGCACTTCAAGCGTGGGGTCCCAATTTTAATGTGTCGTTTTGAGCATTCCTGAAAAGGGCATTAATGAAACATCGCAACAAAGATGAGGGGCAAAACTACACTTGAACTTCTATTGCTACGCAGAGGGAGACTAGCAGCAATAGCAGATTTCGACTTGTGTGAACCCCAAAGCCAATTAAAAGACGAAGCCTGTTCCTGTTACCTACATCATCATGAAGAACTTGAACCCATCTTTCAAACAGCGCAAAAATTCAACACGGATTGTTCAAAGAAGCGACATCCAAGTTGCGAGACTAAACAAGTGCAATGTAATAACTGAACCAACATTGCTGGAAGCTGTTTCTCAATTGGAACTACAACTTTGGAACACAGAAGAGGAACTTCACATCAAGATGAAGTTACCGCAGCCACATTATCTGTAGAGCATCAACAAACTGATTAATCAGAGCGTTCAAAAACATCAACAAAAAACGGAAAACAACCCGACAGATTTGGAGAAACTCTGCACACAAAATTGTTTTGAAAAAGAGAGAGGATGAGATATTTTCGCAGAAACATCAAGAAACTTCAATGTTTTTGTAATAAATACTCAAAGAACAAAAGAAGAATTTACACGACGTACTTTGTTGCCATGACGATAAATGGTGGCAACAAAACTGAACTCAATGCTGCTTTGTCGTTATCAATCAGACGTCAGAAGTGAATTCTTCCAACCTAAGAAATCTGATTCTAACGTCCAAGGACCTCCAACTAAAGAAATAGAATATATCTAGGCCATATGTTATTTTCATGAAAAGTTGGTGAATGCAGATAATCACCTCCCACCAAGATGTAATCGAGAGCCTAAATTTAATTGGAAAAATGTTAGTTGGATTGTAAGACGACACATCTCGAAGCTTATGATGGTCATCAATTAACGCTTCTGGGATCACTTACTTGTGACCTTGATAGAAACGGAAGCCAGCAAGGACAAAAACAACTAGCAATTGTGCAGTCTGATAAAGAATTTGGTCTACTTGTTAGATAGCTTCTACACGAGCGTGGTCTGAACAAGATCACAACTGAACACCTAACTGCCGTGAGGGGTTGCAAGGCTCATATAAAGCTGATAACAGGAATACAGCTAATGTTCTGCAAAGCCAGAGAAACACCTAGACCTCTTCAAGACAAGGTCACAGGGAAGCTGGAACAGATGGTCAGACAGGGCATCCGCGAACCGATACAGCCAAGAGGAGTCATCAATATGTCCCCAGTGGTGCGGCCAGGAAACAAGAGTTGAGAACTGAGACTCTTGTGGACTCGAAAGTGCATATCAATGTCAAAGTCATAGACAAGGACTACCCACTACCAAGATTGAGACTATCTTCAACAACCTACATGGGTCCTCATATTTGACGAAATTCATATTTCAGATGCCTGCTATCAAACTGAACTTGACGAAGAGTCAAAGAACATATGCACAAACATCAGATCACGAGGATTGTTTAGGAGGCACCGATTAGCTCAGGGATTGAAAAACTCTTCCCTAATCTTCAAGAATTGCAACGAATCATAATTCAAAAGAATTAAAGTTGTTTTGAGTTAACCACGATGTGTTAGTCTGGAAAACTACCCCGGAGCATTTCGACAAGAGAACCCTTGCAGTCAAGAGTCGACAATGTGAGAAAAAATTAAATTTTTATTTTTAAAATTCAACTCAAAGCCAGTCGATAGCGTTAGCTTTTTGGGATAATCCATGTCTTAGGAAAGAATAGCACCAGATCCCAAACATCTTGAAAAACAAAAAATGGAAAAGCACGAATTAACAACAAACAACTCGAACCATTAGTTGGACTAGCAAATTTTTACGAAGGAATAATTCTTTAATTTCAACAATTTCAATCAACAAAAACGCCGCCTTAAAAAACAAGAGAAACAGCGATTCTCGTGGGGGCAATCTGCAACAAAAAGCCTTTGAAGATTTAAAAAATGAATGATGTGCTAACCCTTTTATACAGCCATATAATTTACAAAAGAAGCAACCTTTACTACTGACGCTTCTTGAAAAACCATTGGCGGGGTTCTTTCGCAAGAAGGATATCCAGTTATAAATGTATATAGAGTAATGACTCCAGCGGTGCAAAATTACTCAACCATGGAGCGGCGAGCACTGGAAATTGTGTTTGTGGTCACAACATTGAGACAATTTCTTCCTGGATAACGAGATACCCCACAGACGGACCACAAATCACTCATTAACCAAATATCTTTTTAATCAGACGAGGAAATCCCGAAGACAGCGTCAGCTGGAATCAGAAGATGGGCAATAGCTCTAATGGACATTGACTTTGAGTTGAAGTACACAACAGGCGAACAGATACCCCACGCAAATGCTTTGATCAAAATAGATTTTGACGCACGTGATAGTTTTTAACAACGACTGAGTGTGCTTTGCGATCAATAGCATCTACTTCGCTCCGAGCAATTTGGTGACCCAAGCAGAATTTATAGTTGAACCTGGAACAAACAGATTCCGCCAGGACATAAAGAAACGACAAAAGCGACAATTGGAAGCACGTTTCAGAAGCCCAAAAATGATTCAAACAACAAAAAACATGCATTGACTATACACAATTGAGTCATCTTCTAAGGTGTTGTTCCATTCATTCCGCCCAAACTACGACACTTGGTTCTGGCAAAAGTGAATGAGACACAACCTGAAAAAACAATCCAAATGAGGCAACAATCAAAATGGTTGTAGGGTGGCCTGGCTTTACCCAGGACGTTCAACATTTTGCTAGTAAAGGTTAAAAAAATTGTCATTGAACAGGCCTAGCCTGGAAAAGACAGTTTCTGCGTGGCCAGAATTCGACGTTCAGGAACGGTTCTCCGTTGACTGGGGTTATGTTAGGGACCAAGGCATTTTTTTAGTATTTGTTGACGCGAGTTCTGACTCGATAGTAGCTTGCCTCGCAGGAAATAGAACATCAAAAACAGTTAAAGTATGTCTTAGTCAAATCTTTGCAAGAGTTCGCATACAAAAGTTTTGTCATCTGATAATGTGATAATGGTTCTGAATTTGTAACTGAATTTGAAACAAGAAGTATTGGACTAGTTGAAAGAGCAGTTCAGACAGTTAAGGGGGAACTTCCAGAGTGGAGTCTCGATCTCAATGTGTCGTTTGGAGCATTCTTGCGAAGGCCTTTAATGACACATCGCATCATTTCAATGACGAGGGGCAAAACTCAACTTGAACTTCTATGGGTACGCAGAGTAAGACTAACAGCAATAGCAGAATTCAACTTATGTGAACACATTCTTCTCAAATTCAATGAAAAGACGAAGCCAGTTCCTGCTACCTACATCATCAGGACGAGCTAAATTTTGTATATTTTTAGTTTAAATTTAAATTTAAAATTCAACTTATTGAATACTTTTGGCCCGTTTTATCGACCACGACAAATAACTTCAATTATGGTATCTATTCAGTTGTAAAAGTGTCTACTCAAACTCCTGAGTAGATATTATTGTCAGCAAATGAATATACAATCAAGTAAGCTTCCTGTCTCATTTTTCTCAAAATTACTCCTGAGATTGATAATCTCTGATAGTAACTTGGAAATCCTTCAAAACATAGTTACGACAGGAGATCATTTGATCGAGACCTGAAGTTTGATTTTTAAAAAAACGCACGAAATCCCATTTCATTTGGAACAATGTTTTTCATGTAAACGTAGAGCAAGATGACTAAACTTGACTTCTCATATTCAGGGTCCTGTGTTCTGTATTGTAATATTGGCTAACATGTTATGTCTCTGGATTGTGTCAAAAAAGGAGGAGCTGCAATCACTCGATTACTTTCTGGTTATTTTCCAGAGCTCAATTGATCTCATATTCACAGGGTGCTTTGGATTCCTTGACTATTTCCTGGATCTGTGGGCTGCGTTTATTTACTTTTGCAGTTATTCTGGATTCCACGATGTTGGAGTTTCTGAACTGTATTTATTAACTGAACAGACACAATTAAAGAGGATTCATAGGGAAAATTTTTATTGTATTGAGCAATAGCGGTTTTTGGTCATCAATCCACTAAAAAAGTAAACATAGAATCATAATTTCAATTGAAGTGACAACAGTCTTATGAACGTTTCTCTTTTTTTTTCTGGTTTCTGTTTTAATCTGGTCTTTTTAATAAAAATTTTATTTCTTTGAAGTGCTACCAGTCTCACCAATTCAAATTTGCACGCTGGGGATAAATTATAAGAATGAATTGACTGTTTGATTCTTATCCTCAGGGTCTCAAAAAATTACCTTGAGAATCTGTTGCTCCTAAGAAGAGAACAAACATCGTAGGAAGAGTTATTATTTTGTCCCACAAGTTTGGCTGAATGAAGACTAATGTTTCAGGCTTAAGAGTAAAAAAGCAGGGCGGAAATCGAAATGTTTGAGCTCAAACTCTTGTTTCTCGCCCAAATCTGAAAGAAGTTGATGAACTTAAAGTACGGAAACATTTGATATAGAAAACGCGTTCTACATCTACTATGTTGTTTCAATAACAAAATTTTGCGTTAACAACTCAATGCTGGGGTTGAGCCACAGAAGGCTTTGCAAATCGTAACTCCAGCAAAAGAATGTTATAAAAATCGAGTTTGAAGGAAATAGAGTGATCAATTTTTCCCACTAAAAAAATTTTATGACCTACTTCAGTTATTCGTCTGTTATTCTCTGTAACTTTTTTCAACCGAAACAGTTATAACTATTGTATTTTGCATTTATCTAATGTTATAAATTAATTATTATAAGCAGACTCGTCTTTGTTTTGAGGTACTTGAGGTACTAATTCCCGCCATTTATTGTAACCGCTCTATTCAGCCTACAAATACAAACACTTTTGCATGCTAGCCTGCGTGTATGAATCATCCTTCGCATACAAACCTGCGTGTATAACTCATCCTTCGCATGCAAACCTCCGTTTATAACCCCCTCTGCGCATGCAAACCTCCATTTATAACTCATCCTCTGCATGCAAACCTCCGTTCAAAACACATCCTGCGCATGTAAAGCTCCGTTAATAACTCATCCTGCGCATGCAAACCTCCGTTTACAACTCATCCATCGCATGCAAACCTCCGTTTATAACACATCTTGCGCATGCAAAACTTCGTTAATAACTCATCCTGCGCATGCAAACCTCCGTTTATAACACGTCGTGCGAAAGCAAACTCCAGTTAAATATCCATCCTAAGCATAGAAATGGCTGATAAAGGCTAAGACTTTTGCTATGATGTATGTAAAATATGTCATGATCAGTACTCTTGTAAGACAAAAATACATGATGAAAAGATGCTGGTTAATTGCTGAAATGAACTGCAAGAGAACTCGGGGTACATGGTTTGAAAAACTTGCGCTGAGCTGCAGAAGGGTTGTTGCAAAAATAATGATTATCTGATGAAAACTGTACCCCATAAATTTTCTGATAATTTTTGTTCATTTCCCTATGGAACTCCAAGGGGCTAACTGTTTTTTATTCAAAGTTACTTTATCAAAGCCCACCCGTATTGTAAGTAATATGTGCATTTGTTTCTTTTGTACCGAAAACGTTAAAAACTGCTTTGTTTTGTGCACGAATAACTTTGATCCCCGAAGAATTGTGCAACTGTTGAGATACATTCTTAAAGGCATGTTCTTGACAAACTTCCGAAAAGTTGTCAACCATTGACAATATCCTGCTTTTCGATAAATTTATTTTTTGTCGTTAAAGACAAAAAATTTTTATCTGGTGCAGGAGAACGGATTTCTTTCCCTCAATTATTAAATAATTGAGAGGTTCATTTTGTATCCCCTGGAACGCCTTCTTTATTATGAATGTTTTTTATCAAGCTTTAATCTGCATTTTTGAATTGAATTGAGAACATTTTTAACCAAAATAGGAAAAAGAAAGTTCTTATGGGTTCTGTTATTAAGCTGCAAGAAGCTCTCTCGAAAACTTACATTAACAATGTAGCGACTGAAAAAGTTTTTGTAATATCGTGTGTATCTGATCCAAAAGGAGACTTACAGAGTTTTTTTTTGTTCTTCGAAAACTTTAGTTTGTAGACAGGTATTCACCACAATTCATTCCACAGTTGATCAAATTTGAATCCAAAAAATTTCAAAAACTATTTATTCCAAATGAAATTATGTGACTTGCGTCGAAAATTAATGCAACGCCATTTAGTGCATCTTGTTGCTAAAAAAAACGCTGGCATGGCGACAGCGTTTTGTGGACGAAGTATTGCTCGTTTTTCCATCCAAAAGAGATTATTGTAGGTTTTGATAACGCGCTGTATTTTTGAGATGAAGAACCGGTTACAGAATTGGTTCCGAAAAATCGCTGCCTTTAGCCACTTTTTTCACCCATTCTTCTCTTTAATCTGCTACGAGACTCATAATATTTGGGTCAAAAATTATAAGCAGAAGCTCCCATTGCATAACGTAATGGTGATAGTTTTATGGAGATGGTCAAATGTTTTGGTTTCCGCTATAAATTTAATTAAGTTTTGGCGATATCTGCCAATCAGGTCCTGTTAGGTCCCGCTAAGCCAAAAACTACATTTCATTTTCGCAAAACAATGACCTTCTAACAATTTTGTTGGTCAATGCGTGACAAATACAATAAAACAGCCTATCGTTAAAGACCAAAGCATGAAAACAACCATGTTCAAATTGATATAACAAAGCAGATAGCCTAATAAATTGATTATATAACAGTTTTCTATTTTCTTTTATAACTAGTTGCTCTCCGCCATACACTTCCCTAATCGTTGACCTCTGACCATTTTGCTGTTTTTGTCTACATTTTCTACAATTAAAAACCAAATAGTGTTGAATTATCAAAGTAGCAAAGTGTAATAAAAAATCTTTATCGATTTGGACATTTTTATGGAACTAAAAGAAAATTGTCAAAAATACTATCACTATAACAAAATTCTTAACATTAATCCCAGCTATAGTTAGCTTAAAACTTAAAACACTTTGCTTCAAAGCTCGAACCATTTTTTAGCTTAAAGAATTACTCACGATATTTCGCTAAAAATGACCAGTTGAACTATAGAAGATGAGGATTATTTAAAGGCTATACTTATTTGGAGACAAAGAAAAACTAGGTTCATGAATGGTCTGAATACGTACTGCAATTCAACTCTGATAAAAAAACAGAATTCTCCCTATTTACACAAAAACTTGTGTTTACCACCAGTAAGCGTTCATATTAACTGTATCTGAACATAATATGGTCTCTGTTGTCTCATTCACGAAGGAGAACAAAAAGTTTTTTTGAATCAAACTAGATCTTAACCTTACTGGCGCCAAACAAAGAAAACAAATATTCGAAATTCTTTTTTTTCGAGACTAAATTATAAAAGTAGGAGGAAGGCCAGGAAAAAAAGTATAGTTTGTTAATAGATCAAGTTGCGAGAAGATTCCTTATAAAAAATATTGAGAAATTTAGGATGCAACGCAATGAAATTTCAAAATATTTAATTTAATCTTAAGCAAAATTGTAAATTTTTGATTTTAATCATGTCCAGTTTATCTGCTTTCTATGGTATCTCGGCAACCACAGTCGTGACCTATTAGAAACTGGCTGGTATAAATTTCATTCCTGAAATCGGTAACAGATAGAACTGAGTTGACCAAAATTTATAGGTAGAAGCTCTCATACCAGACGTTTCAGATGAAAAATGCATGAATAAATTGCAGGAGAATATAGGAGAGAGTCGAAGTTTTGCTTGCTTTCTGCACAATTTATATATAATTCCTGCAATCGTTTTCGATCAGGTCCCGACTGGGTTTAACGAAAACAATATTCTTGTGAAAAAATAAAGCCGTTTTGACAATAATTTGCAGTCATTGCACGACAAAATAGCTTAAGAACAGGACATATTTAATAACCAACGCATAGGAAAACGATCACTAATCAAAAAAATTCGAACTAATGAAAGAAACCACATAGCCTAAACAAATGAAATTGCAATTATTTTCTGTGATTTTTAACTAACCAATCTCCGCCATTTTCCTTAATATTTGACCCCTGACTCGTTTGATGATATTGTTTTTATTGCCCATGATAGAAAAAAGCAGGCAGTTTTATTGCCAATTGTATCAAAGTATAGATCGAATCTTTTAAGTGGTGAAATTTTTATGAATTCAAGAAAAAATTGTCAAAAAGCTACAACAATACCAAAAAATTTTTACAGCTAAAGTAAAGTTAAAACTTGAAAAACTGTGCTGCACAGCTTAGAGCAATTTTCTTGCTCAATACATTAATCAAGATATTACATTGAAAAATAGCCGGAGAAGTATACCATCCCAGTGTTCCGAGTACACCTATGGGACGGTCAGGCCATTCTTTTCAGGAGATCCGGAAAAATGGTATCCCTGAAAGGTCTGAAGCTGCACTGCAAATCAACTTTGATAAAATCCTGAATTCTCCCTATTTACAAACGAACCTCGGTTTATCTTCGAGCTGTTTTGAGTCCAACAGTTGCTTGTTGTATCCAAGAGGTCAGTTTTCATTTTCATTTTTTTTCTGAACATAGAGTGTTTCATAATTTCTCGTCTTCTTTTTTGACATTTTGCTCGCCATTTGAGATGAGTGATTTCTTTTTAAATTTCATTTCATAAGGAATAAACTAGATGATGCATGATCAGGGCCAATTGCCTATCTCTGATTTTTTTTTTGGTTAGAGGGATCAAGTTTATCAAGTTATAAAGAACCACATTATTCTTTGCGGAGGAAAAATTTATTTGGTGAGAGTTTATTAGAAAAGTGTTGAACAATCAAGCTCAAAATTTTCAATGTTTTAAAATGCCATATTGTTTTGGCGCAGCAGTTTTTGTTTTCTAGACTGACTATTTCGTAGATTCAATTTGTCTTCGAAGAAATTTTTGAATTCTTAGTTCATGCGCTCGACGATTAATAATAATCAATGGACTAGTTAGTTCTCTGTTTTTACCGGCTTTCGAAAAATCCTTCTAAAACAGAAATGCAAATCTTCTAGCATCTCAAAAGCCATATCTAAGACCATTGATAAATTTTGGCAGCATTCAGACCAGAAAAGTACAGCCAACCGGCTTTATGATTTTCTAGTGGCATTTTTGAATTTACATTTAATTTATATTGTTTTTTGGCGTTCAAGCAAAGAGGTATAAACTCAATCTATTTCGGCTCTGAGTTGTTGCAGAAAGTTTTGCGTTTTTGGGACGCTCTCTGTGTAGGAAATTTTTTGAGACCAATTCCAGAAGTCAAATTAATCTGGAAATCTGCGTGCAAAGAAATTGATGAATTAAATTCATGATACTGATTTGTTGAAACTTATAAGTGACGTGTGCAATAGAAATTTAAAAAAAATGGCATTTAATCCAAATTATTTTTTCTTGTGTTCCACTTTACAAACAAGAATTAAATTCTGCTGCATTATAACAATTCAATTGCTCGTGTTCTTATAAATCAAATTTTTTTGCCCAATTGTTACTCGTGTTTAGGAATTTTGTTTTTCACTTGTAAGAAAGCGTCGTTTTTTAATCGTTCTTCATCAGACAAAAACAATCAAAGCCCTTACGTGGTAATCTTCGTTTTGTTCGTTATTTCGTCATTATTGTTATGTAGAAAATGATCGTTTTTTTTTTCAAAAACGACAAAAAACGTAAATCACCGCTGGGATTCGAACCACTGATCTCGCGATACATCACATGATGCACTGACAACTGCGTTATCCCCCATAAGTCCGATACTTTAAAAGATCTAATAGAGAAAAACTAGTTCAAGAGCAATTAAAAGACGAAAAAACGATCAAAAAACGACGATTTCTTATGAAAAAAAAACGACGATTTCTTTTGGAAAAAAAACGATGTAAGAAAGAACAAAAAAAACGACGAAAAAACTATCAGAAAACGACGATTTTATTTGAAAAAAAAACGACGTAAGCAATGACAAAAAAACGACGAAGAAACTATCATTTCTTACTTTTAAAAGACGACTTAAACAACGGAAACTAGTGAAAACGAAGAAAACGACGACAAAACGATGAAAACAACGACAAAACGACAAATACTACAAAATATTGTCGTTTTTTCGTCGTTATCCTCAACATGGGTTAATTATTGTGTTTGATGGCTCCAAAGGCCATATTCTATTGCTTTAAAAGACAAAAGGGGGCAAGTTTGAGGTAGCGGGCAAGTTGAAGTTGAATTGTTTCTGTTCAGACCTGAAGATCATGACTATCAGCTTATGGCTGCTTTTTGCGAGAGCCGAATAATCACAAGGAGATTAGCATACCAAGTTTTTATTTTGAATAATAGCAGTCATTTTCTCAAAATCTAAAAACCTAAATTGTTAAATGGCCCACAGTTATGGATCAGGTCATCTTAAATTACAAGATTGTTTTTTTTTCGACGCCAAATAAACCATGTGCATTTGGAACACCTAACAGACGTTATCTACACATGGCCATATAGAAAACAGACCAAATAACGGACCAATCAAAACTCCAGCGCTAATGTCATTGGCCAGACCTATAATATTGATTCTTTTCAGAGAGAGAAATCAAATTTTCTTGCTGCCATGAATTTTCAAACAGAAGTAAACAGAGAAAATTTGAAAGTCCTCAAAGTCTCCAAACTGTTCTGAGTGCAACAGGTGCTTATTCTATTGATGTTCAGTTTTGAAATTTTTGAAAAGAAATAATAAATTTGTTGGGGGATAAACAGCGCAAACCGCATAACCGAGTTGTTTTTTGGTTTGACAGGCCAAATTTGACAAGCATCACAGAACCAATTTTTTCTTTCAGCTGGAAGAAGTTATTGAGTGTGAGCCCGGAGTGTCACCTCAGAGCCTTTTAGCACTGAATCAGCAAAAATCAATTGTTCGCAGTCCTGAATCCTTGTGCGTCAAGTGTAAATTAGACAATCCTTTCGTGTATCAGAATGGCAGACAGAACAAACGCCGCGTATACTGACTTTAAATGTGTCTTTGTCTGGGAAGACCGATTTATTAACGTCTAGGTCTCGGCGAAGAAGGATTCATTGCCGTATTGCTCTGTGCGAAGGATGATTTATTAAAGTTTTGCTCTCCGCAAATATTTACTAATTAACGTGTGAAAAAATATGCGAAGATTAGCTCAAAAAAGTAGAGCAAACAGGGCGTAAACAGAGTAGAGCAAATAGTTGTCCTTTTCACAAGACTATTTTCAAAAGTGCCAGTTTGAAAATTTTGAATATCCCATCCATATCACGTTAATTAACGTTTCAGGGGGGGGGGGGGGGGTTAGGATAAGATTCCTGATCTTTTAAATATCTTAAATACCTTCACCCGATATTTAAAAAAGGGGTACATGGTCGGCTAACGGAGGTATTATCCAAATTTGACTGACGAATAAAACACACCTGAAGTCTGTTTTGATTTTAACTTGGTGTTTAGACATAAGTGAATCCTTGATTGATGTCGACCAATCCATTTTATGAGAATCAATTTGATTCTATTTTATTTGATCCGGATTGAATTGTGTTGATCTGATGTTTATATTTTTGATGTAGATAATGAATTCGTTGCTAAGGAAAAGTCAACGTTAATCTCTGTTTGATAAAATCTAGATTGAACTCTTCCAAAAGTGGGTATATTTTTCAGCTGCAGCTTGTCTGGTTGAAACGGAGCAAATTGATTTGCCAATCAAAGCGAGAGACCGCTTTAAGTGAACTCGACCTCTTTAATTGACAAACTTGAATGACAAACTTGACAAACTTGACATACTTGACAATGTTGACAAACTTGACATATTCGAATTTATGGAGCTCAACTTGCAATTTATTGATTTTGTTCTGGTTTATACTTGTTTATACAGCAAGTTTTCGCCGAATTCAGGTTTTTACATATCGAGTGTTGCAAGCACAGTTTATAGGTAGATGTTAAAAGTAGACGTTATTTTCGGTAGTAAAATTGGCAGGAAATGACTCAACATACGCTTTATAGTTAAATAAGTGCACGTTTATAATTCAGTCTCCGCAGAGCAACACTCGTTAATAAATCAGTCTTCGATGAGAATGACTCGTTAATAAATCATACTAGGCGATCAAGTAGCAGCGAATCGTTCTGAATTAAATTATGATTATGGTAAAAAGTGCCATGATAAGAATTCTTTGAATAGCAAAATTACATAATGAAATTTTTTATGATTCATGACTGAATTATACTGTTCTGGAACTCCAGGTGTGTCATTATGTTGGAATCCTAAGTTTTCGAATGTCGTTTGGTGTCTGACAGCGCCGTTTTTCTAGACTGACTAATTTGTAGATTTCACTGACTAAATATGGGGTAGTTTTTCAATTCATACTTCATATGTTCGACTTTAAATACTCAATGAACTAATTACTTGTTCGATTTGACATTTACGTGTTTTTGGAAAATGTTTCATCAATGTTTACATATATTTAGCAACCTTGTATAAAATCGCCAACTTTTTTCAAATTTGAGAGTTATAAAACTTTAAGCTTCTAAACGCTAAGCTTCATTTCAATTTGGGCACTAGGATAACATGCATCCTGTCAAGAAGAGTTATTAAGTCAATACTGCAAAACGAAAATTGGACCAACGTTCCGAAATAAAGGAAGGGCTGAAATTGACGAAACACTAAGCTACAACAAATTTGAATATTTGAAGTAAAATTATTTTTAAAAGTTTTTGAAAAAAGACGCAATGTTGATGAGACCGCATTATTTGGAAAATAGCTACTTTTAATTACATATACCTGTCATGTTAACAAGATAGTAATTAGGCAGAACATCTTTGGTAAACAAATTCATTTAATTATGGATGAAACCGCGGTAGCCAAGTAACCTGTTTTGAGTCTGGAACTATCTGGACATAGGGACTTTCGGTCTGGGACCTCACCCTGGGCGCTTTTTTGCAAATTAGCATTTAAGAATTTGATATCTATTGGGAAATTTGGTATGAAATAATTAGATCTCAATTAATAAACAACAATACAAATCCACTGATAATTGATAAGCGATAAAATATTTGGCTAGATATCTAGCTAAAGAGACCTTGAGGGGTAGAGACAAAATGAATGAGCAGAATAAAATTAACCAAAATTTAGTTAGTCCGCTTGCGAGTTAATTATTTGTTCAATTTTTTTGGGGAGCGGCTGTTGTCTCGTTTGGACCTTTTGTGTATAAGCAGAGTTTTCAAACTCTGGAAAAGTTTTTGATCAGACCACAGACTCTGGAAAAAATTCTATTCAAATTACCCAGATCATTCGGCGAAACTATTCAGACTTTAGACCAAGCACTGATCACACTATCCAGACACTGGACGGGGTTTTGATTAGACTTTCCAGACCGTAAGTGTTGTGCTGATCTGACCGTGAAAAATTTGGATATGGCCCTGAACAGACTTTTCAGAACGTGGGTAGTCCTGTCAGACTGTGTGGAAGGATCGCAGTTTGCCCTTCCACTTGTTGATATAAACAGAGCTGAATTGGGTCGCCCGGATCGAGGTGTCACCGCCATTCAACGCAAAATTATGAAAGATAAGCTGTGAATGCGGAAATTTTTGTAAGAAAAGCGGTGAATGCGGTGAAATTACATAAATCAGGTGGTAAATGCAGTGTAAAAAACCTTTATCGCCTGGTAGCGGTGAAATTACATAATTTCACCGATGAATTTAGCGGTGAAATTACATGAATTCAACGCTTCGAAAAAACTTGTCCAAATTATGTAAGATAAGCGGTGAATGCGGTGAAATTAAATAAATTTACCGCTAAACTTAGTGGTGAACTTACATAAATTCACCGCTTAGAAAAAATGTTAAAACTGTGTGAGATCAGCAAAGAATGTGGTGAAATTAAAGGGGAGTAAGGGAGGAATTGTTAGATTTACCCTCCCTCTAAAACTACTCCTTAATCTTACATCTTTTTGACACTTTTTTCTAAGCGGTGAAATTATGTAAGTTCACCACTAGAGTAAGCGGTGAACTTACAAAAAATCACCACATTTCACCGCTAAAATATATAATTTCACCGCTAAAAATCGCAAATCTTACAAAAATTCACCACGCATGTTTTACAGAAAGTAGAGTGAATTTGATTTATATTCAAAACAAAAATTCTCAAAGGAAGTGAGGGATGGCGCAGTGGAAGAAGAAGTGGCTGCCATGGAGGAGGTGAGAGGTTCGAAACCTTCCAAGTGCGGTGAAATTGCATCTTTTAGCGATGAATTGTGGTGAATTTTTGTAAGATCACCGCTTACTCTAGCGGTGAACTTACATAATTTCACCGCATTTCACCGCAAAATTATGTACGAAATTTGCGGTGAAAAAAACTAACTTTTCACTGCTTATCTTACATACTTTTCCAATTTTTTCTCGACCCGGGCGCGCACATCATCCTGGGTAGCTCTTCGTCTACTAATTTATTGGACTCGGTAGCGTTCCTTTATAAAAACCGCAAAATAAATCTGCTTAAAAAACTGTATTAATAGTTAACTCAAAAATCTAAATGAAGTCTTTGTGAGATCTTTCAACTAGCTCATAACGCGACGGAAGGAGATCTCAAATTCTCTTAAAACTTAAGATTCAGCGAACTCTGATTCTGCAAAACTTCAGAAAATTTTTTTGTAGAAGGTTTTATATGTGAAAAAAAAACAAGTTTATGAAAACAATGGGAAATTCTTCTTGCGAAAGCGTGGACGACTACGATTACACAGACGAAGAAATTATCTCTTCGGGGAATATTGCTTGGATGAGAGCCCCAGACTTCAGACAGACATTGAAAGCAGTACACTTGATATCGGACATTGTGCCTTATTGGTGCCAAATTGTACAATTGCTTGCAATGGCTATTGAGCGATATATTCTCATATGCAAAGCGACATCTTCTAATCAATTGTTAAGCAAACGAAGACGCAAAACTTTTTATACAATCGTCGTATTACTCAGCTTTCTTATTCCAGCCTTAATTTTCGCCGAGTACGTCTACTACGAAATTGATAAGGTTATGGCAAACTTTGTAATAAGTTGCTTCTAAAACTAAAATAGAAAACTAGTTTCAGCCAGCAGTGTAGATTAAGAACATCCACCCGAAAAAGTGAAGGAAAAGAGTGAAAACCCCATTACCGATAGAGAAATGTTTTCCCGATTTCTGCTCCGGGTGTTTCTTTTGGTGCGGACAAAAACTACTTTTTCGTACCACTCCAATTTACAAACAAGTTGCTCAATATTGAAAGAAATACCTGCGGCCCAAATTTTTACCCTTAATCCAGCCCTAATTAGCAGGGTTTAGGGCTTAATGCGTATTACACTCCTTATTTCTTGGGAAAAATAGTGTACGAGTGTAGTTTTAAGAGATTACACTATATTTACACTCTCGTCTCCACTCTTTTTACACTCTTTGCAGAGAGTGTAAGTTAGAGTGGATTAACAAAAAAATTAATACCATTTTTTTCCACCATTATGCTTGGTTTCAATTGTGTTTTATATTTTTTTGCCCTAGTAAAGATACGAGAAATAATTTTGATATTTCACAAAACTTTCCTACTTCTTGAAGAAAAAAGTTCTGATGTACGTGAAACTTTTACAAAGTAAAAAAGAGCAAGAGAGTTTCTTTTACTAGTTACTTCTAGTATCAAATAACTTCTACGATTGAAATCTCCTGAGACTTTTTCCCAGTTTGTTATGAAATGAGGCCCATTATGATTTTCAACTAATTAGTTGCATGGTCCATTGCAATTATTTCTTTTCAACTAATTAGTGTGTCCTTTGCCATGATTGAAATTGAACCATATTTCATTAAAATATCGATATTGCCGATGATTAAAAACAAAAAGAGAGCAAAAACTTCCGCAGTTGGGTTAATCAGAGGGATATATGATTTCCCAACGTGCTAAATTGTCTGATCTTTAGTTATGCAGATCTGTCAACAGCTGCCCCTTAATTTTTTTACTGTAAACTTGATATTCTGTGAATGAAAATTATTAATAAATGGACAGATTTATTTTGCTGCTTATCCACTTTTATAACCGCGAGAGGAAAGCCCAATGCACTCCCGTTAATTCTCAATCAAAACTAATCATTAATTGATTGGAAACAAAAACTCGCCTACGCTAAGTTTAATGTCTAATAAGTCACCTATATGCATCACTCCAAAAAATATTATCACCTACCTGTATATAGGTAAATGAGACTTCTATTTCAACAAAATACAACTCCAACGGTAAATTTATGACTGTGCGGTCCGGTAAGAATAGTAATCTAAGAAGTTAGAAAACAAAAGTTAGAGATTAAAAAAGCCCAAGTAAAAACGTTTATATCTTTTTGAGACTTATGTAAAATTTCGAATTTGCAAATTTGGTTCAGAACAAGTTGTTCTCCAAGATTTTGACTAACTATAGCCCAATTTCTGGAACTATAGTTACTCCCATTAAATAGGGAATACTTCAGAATAAAACTCAACTTTGAGTAAAACGTCTTAATTGAATAATCAGTTTTGTTTCTAATTGGCTTCAATTAACATCATTATGAAATTATGTTGCCCTGTTCTCTAGCTAGTAGAAGAAACTCTCTTGCTCTCTTGTACTTTGTAAAAGTTTCACGTACACCAGGTCATTTTTCCTAAAGAAGTAAGAAACTCATGTGAAATATCAAATTATTTCTCGTTTCGATTTCAAAGTTATTCAGGGCCGTACAGTCCCTTAGATTTTTTACAGAAGCATGACACGATATTAATTTATTTAACCCTCAAAAAATCGTTCACTAAAAAAACTGTAGTTCAGTTTACTAATGCAAAATTAACAGGTTTCAACTAATTTTTGATTGCTGTTCAAGTCCTATCATACTGCCTAACTTTTTGAAGGCTGTATCTTGATACCTTGAGTGAACAATTTTCCTGTTCCGGTTATGCAATTTTGAGAAATATTATATAGCTGTAGATTAAAAATGAAAAACATACTAATGGCTTTACACCGTTAATTCTTTGCTTATTAAGAGTGACAGAAGGAGTGCAATTTTAAAGTGCAAAAGCAAG
>NC_134481.1:4524880-4627082 GCF_964194025.1 Convolutriloba macropyga
TTAACTCAATGGTTGCCGTAACTTGACCGAAGTAATAAAACTCAATTTTGAGTAATACGTCTTAATTGAATAATCAGTTTTGTTTCTCAATTGGCTTCAATTAACATCATTATGAAATTATGCTACCCTGTTCTCTAGCTAATAGAAGAAACTCCCTTGCTCTCTTGTACTTTGTAAAAGTTTCACTGACAACAGGACATTTTTCCTAAAGAAGTAAGAAACTTATGTGAAACATCAAATTATTTCTCGTATCGATTTCAAAGTTATTCAGGGCCGTACAGTCCCTTAGATTTTTTACAGAAGCTATTTTTAAGAAGATATATAATTAACTGAATGGTTGCCGTCACTTGACCGAAGTCATAATTTTCTCACCCAATACTGTATGACAATTACCAAACGCAAAAATATTGGCCCAGATTTCTGTTTGTTCTGAAATGCAAAATCCACTGAATGTTCAACTTTGTCTAAAACCCTTTTAAGAATCAGTCCAAGATTTCATCGAAGTAAGCTACTGTTCTGTTGATGATCAGCAATTTGTTCTGAGCATTGCAGGTATGGTAGGCTGGCGATTGAAATACCGAATAAGAACGAATTTTAGGTTAGAGTTCCGAAAATCTTCACATCAGATCTGATTTATATCAGTGGTTTTCCTTCAACGGCTGTTCAACTAGACATATTGGTGACCAAAAGAATATCGTCAGTGAATTATAAGTCCTCAACACAAATTATTTTGCTCTCTTACATCTGCTAACAAATTGCAGTCCACTCTTCAGTGGCGCATCGATTGAAATTCCATCTGACCTCTTGCGGAACCCAGTATTTGTCAATCTTCTCTTTTTCCACAATGCAGAATGGTCTTTGAACTCTTGGTCTGCTCTGAAGAAAATATTCCCATTTTCAATGATAAACTAAGCGCTTTGTCTCTTCTAGCTATTAACCATAAAATTTCTTTTGAATAAACTTTATTGCGTTAAATCGGTACCCTCTATTTAGACTGCTAGAAGAAGTAAAACTAGAGAACGTGAAAAACCAACGCCATTGCTTTTACTGAAAAGTGGTTAAAACTAGTTTATACAAATGTTTGCAAAAATGTGGAAGCGGCAAATTGTTTCCAATAATGTAATCGTTGTTTTTGCTAGGTCACCTGTACTCTCAGGAAGTTTATCAGTCGCAAGGGATTTTGTATCTATACAATCCAAAATATTTGTTAATCAAGTTGTTTTCTCTAAATTTCAGTCCTTTATTTTTTGTGTTCCTTTTGTATGAAAAAATCAATTTTGTGCCTTTTCAAAATTAGCAGCACTCGATGCTCTGCATTGAAATCCGACTGATTTTCGCCTTCTCTTGTGTTGGCACGAATAAATTATATTAAAGAATAAAAATAATATCTTGCTGCATTTGGATTTTCAATCAATCTTGGACAAATAATGTATTCACTGAACGTTTCGTCCTTTAGAAAATTGAACATGGTTGCCTTAGTTGGCGTTGATTCCTTCTTCAATGTTGTTGATGATGGGGAAAACAAACTATTGTATTCAGAATCTGCCTTTTTTAGTTATAGTAGTAAAGTTTATTATTAAGCAATCCATAAAAAATCTCTGTCACTCTTGTAATAGAAATTTTTTGTTGCACTAAAATGATATCTAACGTTCTATTTTAATTTTGATCTTATCATTTTCAGAAGAAGTAAGTAATTATCGCTTTCTACATTGCAAACAGAAACTTTTTCGCATCATCATAACAGAAAATGCAAATCATCTTTTATAGAGTTCTCCGTTTGCAAAACAATGTACGAAAACTTATTTAAAATTAAAAGCCATGGACAAAAGAAAGTAAAGTCTGAAAATAAAACCCTGTTGATTATGCAATAATTTTGCCAGCTACTGTCTCTGTCTTCAAAAGGAGTAATACCCAATGAAAGCAAACTGATGTAAAACCAGAGAACTTGCACTGCTTTTCAGAATCAAGGTTTTTTTATATTGCATCAATTTTCACAAAATTAGTTGCACAAAAAAAAAAAATTGCACAAAAATTAACCGCTTAATTTGACAAATCAAATTCTTCAGCACAGTAAACAATGCAATAAAGAGCTGTAAGAACGCATTGAGAGTGCAGAAAAAAATTCACCAGATAAAATTGCAAACCATAAAATTTTTCGCCGTTAAGAGATGCTGGCGCAAAATTAATTTTTTAGACAAAACCTCGATCCCGGATAACAAACTTGACTAGATTAAGTTATTGTTTATTTGGGTTGAAATTACTTTAATTTAGTTTTTCAACTGAAGACGGAAAAACAGTTTAGGGGAATTTCATGTACTCTCGCAGTGACTTACTGCGGTTCAGACACTATGGCCTGATCGGAACCTGTAATCGGTAAAATCCATTAAAACTGTTTTGATGCACTTTTTTTACCAAAAAACATAAAGAAACAACAATAAGCCTACACATTGAGACTTTAAAAGTCTACTCATGGAACCTATCAAGTAATCGAGTCCGTATTTTGTATAAAAAAAACAGTTAACGGAAATCAATTAAAAAGAAAGTTTTTTACTAAATAAATGTTTGAAAGCAACAGAAAACCAGACAACAATTTGAGAATATTTTGGATAAAGGGCTGTTCTACATGATGTCAAACTTCCTAATATGGTGCAATTTGTGAAGGCAATGTAACTAAAACTATAACAGAAACAGTTAGAAAACGGGTCAAGGTTCCAGGTAAAATAGGTTTCTAATCTATCTCAAGCCCAATGCATACTCTGTTTTGCCAGACCGAAAATGAAAGGTCTTGGAATTGACGGGAGCGCACAATGAGTCTGGAAAATTGTTGATTTTTGTCTGATCAGATGTCATTTTAGTTTGGAATGGTCTGATCAAAGCGAAATCCGTCTCATAAAAGAATTTCGAGAGCAACTGAGTCCTGTCTAGAAACATTTCGGCAACATTTTTGTTATGGAAATTTTTGTAATAGTTTTTACTGACAGATTATGGCTCTGCAAAAGCCCACAAAAAAGCAACGTTCTGAAAAGAAGCTCGTCTAGACTCAGATTCCGCTGACCACAATCTAGCTGATAGTTTTTTGGGGTCTAGCTGATAGTTTTTTCTGGTCCCCTTTGCTGGCAGTTTTGAATAACTCTTTTCTTTATAAACTTTTCTTTTTTCGAATTTGGATTTTTTTCCTTGGCATTAGTTTTTCTTTAGTTAAATTAATTACTGCAATGATCATTTTTTTTGAAAGGAAAATTATAGCAATATTTAGATAATGGTAAACAATTAAAAGCAATCGGTGGTCAATTTTACTTCAAGCGCATTTGAGGCTGATCAGAGGTGATTTTTAACGCCCAAAGACGAAGAAAATCTCCACTCACTCGTCGAACAACAACGATGTGAATGAGAAGTTGCGGCCAAATAGGGGTCGCTTTTAATCTTATGAAAGAATATTGGGACATCACAGAGACGAAAATTATACACTGTCAAAGTTTTCTCAAATAGATATTAATTGTCAAGTTTATGCAGCTTCTTTGCAGCTAGATTGCTAGATTGTTGCATGCAATGATTGTTTGTGTTTACAAAAATTTTGTAGGAGTTTTATAAAGCACTTCTAAACTGTTGCTTTCTGCAGGACTCAAGATAAAATTCATCGCATTTTTATCTTTTGTTTTGAAATGTTTTTTTTTTTTGCTACAGTAAGTAGGTGATTTGAAGTTTCTTTATCGGGAGTTTTT
Source organism: Convolutriloba macropyga (assembly GCF_964194025.1). NCBI lineage: Eukaryota > Metazoa > Xenacoelomorpha > Acoela > Convolutidae > Convolutriloba > Convolutriloba macropyga. Next base: position 4,528,603 of record NC_134481.1, read on the forward strand.
AAAAATTGTAATATGAATGAGTTTGCTAACTGAATGTTATCAGCGTTTTAGTGCCTAATTATTGCAATGAATATGCACTTTTTGTTTTAAATTTTATTCGGTTTTCGCTATAAAGTCTTAAAAGACAGCTCTAAGATTGGAAGATCTCAATCCTTTTGACTAAAAATCTGCATTTCATTTTATCGGAGCATTCTACGCATTCTAATACACAATATGACATAATTCAAAGTATAAGATGTGATTTTATCTCCAAAAAGAGATATGATATCAAAAAATGAACATTTAAAACATATATTTCTTTCTATATTTGAATTGAAGGCTGTTTTTCCCATAATAAATGTAAATTTTTTTCATTCCACTTTGCCCAAAAATTGAAAAATTCCTGCCAATGTTGGTGTCAAATAATGTTTTTTATGCTAGATCCGATAGCAGCATATATCCAATTTCCCTTAAAAAAATCTGTGTACTAATTCTCTGATTTCTCTATTTTTTTTGGTTCTTATTTCATTGTTTCGACTGATAATTTGCTTATGTATACATACTACACATTGATAGTGACATTGTGTGGAATTAATCTCAGAAACAGGTGTTTTTTCTTTTTTTGCTAGTCGACAGTTACCAAAGAGGTTCAAATTTCCTTCCATTTAAAATTTTTAACTTGTATTATTTTTTGTATTTTTTTGCTCTTCACACTGTTCTTCTAGCAGAAAATTTTCGAATTAGTTTTCTCATTGAGGGTTTTAAGTATCAATTTTGTTGGATGGTCTTTTTTGGCACATAGGACTGGTTATTCCTTCATAAAAGGAAACACCAAAAGCTCAACAAAGACAAAATATTAAATAATTAAATCTATTTTAACTGAGACAAGTATAATGCACAGTCAACAACTCCTAATCGTAATATATGCTGTTAGTTATGACTTATAAGAACGCTTGCTTGCAGTTGGCTAAGCAAATTATTTATATATTCGATCGATCGTTCTATTTTTTGTTAGTACTTATCTTGTTGGAGCTGAGCTTAAGGAATAACAAGCTTGCATAGGCGGGGAAAATAGAAACAAAACACTTTCTGTTGTCTTAGTCATTTAATAGTTATAGTTATAGTTCTAGTTCTAGTTACAGTTTGTCACGTGAGAAAAAAGAGAAAAGGGGGAAATAACAAAAGGCAACACACAGAACTCAACGTAGTAGCCGCAGAAAACGGCTGAAAGTATAACTCAGCAAAATATTGCAAAACAAATTGTCTTGAGCAGTAAATAACGTGTTACTGTGTCTTGAACTAGAAATATTCCTGAGCAGTAAATTGTTACCGTGTCTTGTATTCAAAAATATTATTCTTGAGCAGTAAATTCTGTTACTGTGTCTTGCATCAACGAATTATTGGAGCTGAAATTCAACTGTTACAACCCCAACTTCTGGTATTCTCAACTTGTGAGTACAAATAGCAAAAGCCAACTTAAGTTTAAGTTTAAATATTTTTGCACAAACAGGTTTTAGACATATATCTTTGTCTTCGATTAGTTTTTTCTATCGGATTGAACTGGTATACATAAAGAGATCCCGTATTGTGTGATCTGTAGCAATCCAGTTCAAATTGATAGTTGAAAAAACTAAGATTAGCCATTAGTTACGAACTGAATAGTTAATGCAACGGTAAGTACAGCAGAGCGGATATACAGTTACAAAAGCGAACTGCATAAACGAAGTATCCGGACAGATTTTGTAACCACTCAGAACGAACTGGGCGGTGTAAAACTTTCTTTGTGAAAGACAAGGAGAGCAGCCGTTACATTTGGTCCGCCGACCCGGACAGTGGAATAAACTGCTGTCCAACCCCACAGTCGAAGTGACGAAGTCATCGACGAACGAGAACAAAACCCAACTAGCATTTCAACAACGCAAAGCCAATTAGGCAAAGCAAATAGGAACGTTGAAAAGCAAAACTCAATTAAAGCAAACAAATAAAGGAGCTGTAGAGGTTCAAGCTGCAGTCCCGAAGTACACGAGAAGTGACTCCGTCACAGAGTCAAAGCGTTTTGGATCGCCAGATCAACAACTTGCGAAACAAGTGGATTGAGAAACAGGAAGAAGGTTTTGAGCTCATTGATAATCGAGATCGACCAAGCAAGCTCAAGACTCTTTATCAGCAGATACTGCAATTGGACGACAGCATTCAAAAACTCGTGAATAAGAAAGCTGAGACTCTCCGAGACCCAGATAATTCTTTAAAACGCAAACTTGAGAGAGAAAAATACTTTCAATATTTGAACGCAGAGTGGTTACCGTATATCCACGGAGAGACAAACATGTCAAGCCAGCAAAGCCAGTCAACTCTTCATGCCAATGAAGAGCAACCGCCTGCGAATAATGTGCATCAGTTAGAACAAAACGTTGGAATTCCAGAGTTTAACCAAAACCATGGTAACACAAGCAATGCAACGACGAATACGGTTACACGGACAATCAACCAGGATACAGAAAACGCTTCGGAAGCATCTTCAGTGAAACGTCGGGTTGAAGAACGAATGAAGGAATTTGAAATTGAATTTGAAGCAAAGTTGCAAATCGAACGAGCACAATTTGGTCGAAAGAGGTTGGATCTAGAAATGCAAATAAAAGAACTAGAGATGCAACATCAGCTTCGGAAAAAAGAGCGAGACTTAGAGCGCCAATTGCAAAGAACAGCATTGGAGAAAGATGACTTACGTTCTCAACCGACTAAGGCGCGTGACAAGTCACCTTTCAATTGGACCCCAAAAGGGAGAGATGTCTCGGAGTGGGCGAAATCGATGAACGACACGCGAACGCCAATTCGACCAAGAGCTCGCTTTGACGTCAGCCCTGAACGGAATAAGCAGAGGCATTACCCATGGTACCCAAACTCTCGCGAACGCTCAGCAAGTGCTGAAGAGCGGGATATATCGCCGATAGCTGGAAGGCACTACAACACTGGACATTCAAGCAGTAGTTTACCAAAATTGAGGTTGAACAATTTTGACGGAAACCCGCTGGAGTGGCCTGAGTGGTCTAGCATGTTCATAGCAACAGTAGATAAACGCATGATTCCCGACTCAGAGAAAATGAGCCATTTGAAGACACTGCTAACAGGCAAAGCAAAATCTGCAATCTCGGGAATGGGCTATTCTGGACAGTTTTATAGTGCTGCCTGGAACATTTTAGAAAGAAAATTTGGAAGACCGCATGTAATTATAGATGCGCAGCTCGAGAGCCTACGAAAAGCTAATCAAGTGAAACCTCATGATTCAACCAGCCTTATTAATTTTTCTGTTATTGTATCTAATTTCGTGAACGTGCTCAAAGAGTACAAACACATTGGTGATTTGCAATCAAGTTCGACATTGTACATGGCAGTTGATAAGCTACCTCAAGTTCTTAAAGAAAAATGGTGGTTCTACGTCGATGACAAAGACGAGGACTGGCCTGACCTTATCATGTTTGAAAACTGGCTATCACGAATGGCATTCGTGCATGAAGGGTTTTCAGCGTTTAATGGGGAACGCAAAGAAGAAGACCGACGCAACCCAAATAGAGAAAAACAATTCTCGAAGACATCGAACTTCAGTGCAAGTTCAAACCTGCAAGAAACCAAGCAGACGCAAAGCGATCACTGCCCATTAGCCGATGGCACTCATAAAATTTGGAACTGTCCATCATTCAAAAACAAGAGTGTGAATGATCGATACGTGGCAGTGAGGAGAGAACGCTTATGTTATGGATGTCTGGGAAAAAGACATGCAATCAAAGATTGCAAAGTCAAATTGTGCGGTATAAACGGATGTACCAAAAAGCACAACAGACTGCTACACTCAGAAAACCGAATGGACGAGGGTAGTCACGCAGTTAACGTAAGCGCAGCAACAATCAACCAGAGTAACCAAGTTACTAGTTTTCTTCAAATAGTTCCGGTATCGGTTCAGAGTGGTGGTAACAGGCTGACTACCTATGCTTTCCTCGATAGTGGGTCAACAGTTTCATTCATCGACCAAAGTGTCAAGAATCAACTACAAGCCAAAGGCACGGACGTTACCTTGAACATAGCTGGCATACATGGGACGCAAGATTTGAAGACAGAGAAGGTTCCTATCACAATAAAGGGACTACATTCAAAGGTGCATTCAATTGAAGCGTTTGCACACCCATCAATCTCGTTGGGAAACACAACATATGATTACAAGGAACTGAAGAATAAATTCAGACACCTGAACGTTCTCACTAACAGAAAATTCAACCTGATGGAAGTAGGCATCATACTTGGACAAGATGCCTACGAAATTCAACGTCCATTGGACTATAAGATTGGAACACGAAGTGAGCCTTTCGCCGTCTCAACAGAATTAGGATGGGTAGTCAGTGGTCCCATGACAGGCAAGAAAAGTCAAAATGTTTGTCATTTCGCCTCCACAGAAGATGTGAAAGTGGCAGAAAATATCCAATCATGGTGGGACATAGAAACTTATGCTTCCAAAATAAATGTTGTAAGTCAATCAAAGAAAGAGCAACAATCTCAGAAGTTTCTAGAGAGCACTACAAAGTTTACAGGCGAGCGGTAAGAAGTGGGCATGCTCTGGAATGAACCAGAACCCAGTCTTCCAAACAACTACGGCTCAGCCCTTGGTCAGCTCTACTCACTGGAACGAAGATTCCAACGAGACTCAAAGTTATTGTGTCAACAGTCAATTGATACAGATGTTGAAAAGGGATTTGTGAAGATCCTTGGTAAATCGGAAGTCAAAGGCATTTTCGGAAGGGAATGGTATTTGCCACATCATCCAGTACTAAATCCCAACAAACCGGGTAAAGTTCGCCGTGTTTGCAACGCTGCAGCAAAACACAAGGACGTATGCCTAAATGACAAGTTGTTAGCTGGACCCGATCTACTACACGGCTTGATCGGAACGATATTCAGATTTCGAGAAGGACCAATAGCCCTTACCGCAGATATTGAATCAATGTTTCTGCAAGTGCAAGTTCCTGAACGGGATAAAAGCTGCTTGAGATTCTTGTGGCGACCAACAATGAACGAACCTGTGCAAATTTACGAGTATCAGCGTCATGTTTTCGGAGCAAAGAGTTCACCAACATGTGCCAACTACGCTCTGAAGCGAGTAGCGATCGATAACGAAGACGAGTTCCCAATTGCAGCAAAAACAATCCAAAACAACTTCTACATGGACGATTTCATCAAGTCAGTCGAAACACCTGAAGAAGCAATCAAGGTTTTCAAACAACTGCAACCTCTTCTCTCAAAACATGGATTTGAACTGAAGAAGTGGATCGCCAACAGCGGCGTGGTAACCAACGCAATCCCAGAGGACTTAAGATCAATCAGCAAAACAAAGCAGGTTGAAGTAGAACCCAGCCAGGAAGGGTCATCGGTGCTTGGGCTTCAGTGGACGATTATCGACGATAGTCTACAGGTTTGTAGAGGTACAAGCAAAGAAGTTGAGACCCCAATCACCCAAAGGAAGATCTTGTCTCTAGTTTCTTCAGTGTTTGATCCTCTCGGACTGTTTGCACCATTCAGTGTTCATATGAGACGACTCCTGAAGAGCATCTGGACAAAAAATGGACAACATTGGGACAACTCAGTAGAACCTAACGAAGAAGAAGAGTTTCTGAAATGAAAAACGCAGCTTCCAGAAGTAGCAGAAACTAGCATTGACAGAAGATACTTCAGCACAGCCAAAGAAAAATGGGAACTTAATGTGTTTGCCGACGCATCTGAAGACACAATGTGCGCAGTGGCATACCTACGTTCAAAGCCCAAAGAATACTCAGCAGAATTAGCATTTGTAATCGGAAAGTGCAGAGTCGCACCGATGCGACACCTTTCCATACCACGCTTAGAACTACAAGCAGCAGTGATGGCGGTGAGACTTAAAGAACAGATAGTGAAGGAACACGAATCGAAGATTCAAAGTTGCAACTTCTGGACAGACTCCACTACTGTTCTGCAATGGATTCACAGCTCCCACCGTAAGCAACAGGTGTTTGTTGCAAACAGAGTAGCTGAGATTTTGGATACAACTAATGTTTCACAGTGGAATCATGTGAGTGGTATTAACAATCCAGCTGACATCGGGACACGAGCGATCAATGTTGACGAACTTAAGAGAAGCGAATGGCTCACTGGGCCGGCCTGGTTGAAGCAACGAGAGAACGAATGGCCTGAACAGTTGAATTTAACATTTGCTTCAGACGAACAAAACGACGAAATGGTCTTCTCAGCAAAGGTTGAAGAGAAGAAGCCGATGATTCAGTGGGAACGATTCAGCAATTACAATCGACTAGTAAATACAATGGCATACATACAGCGTGTATTCAAAAAACACAAACCGGCAACAAAAACACTAAGTGTTCAAGAAAGAGAGGATGCACAAGCAAGCATATTCAGACTATTGCAGCAAGAACAGTTTACTGAAGAGATGAAATCTCTCAAGGCTGAAAGGGAAATTCCAAAAAACAGCAAAATCCTCCAGTTTTCACCATTCATAGACCACCAAGGACTTATTCGTGCTCAAGGTATTCAGAATAGGTAAAAGTCATCTGAACTTCGGAACCAAGCATCCAATACTGTTACATTGGAAGCACCATGTAGTTGAATTATTCTTGCAAAATGAACATAAGAATAATCACCACGAAGGTACTGAACATGTCAGACACATAGTCCAGCACAAATTCTGGATCCTAGGCATACGAAATGCTTTGAGATCGATCAAAAACAAATGCATTAGATGTCGAAAGGGAAAAGCCCAAACAAAGGCACCAGTAATGGCAAATCTACCTGAAGAACGATTAGTGGCATCAACAGTGTTCTCGAATGTGGGCGTAGACTATTTTGGACCATTCACAGTAAAGATTGGTCGAAGAAACGAAAAGCGTTGGTGTTGTCTATTCACATTGTTTACTGTACGAGCGGTACACATAGAGATTGCACCAAAACTAGACTCTGATTGTTGTCTGAACGCAATTATGCGATTCATTGCACGAAGAGGCAAACCGGTCATAATGATTAACGATAACGGGACAAACTTCGTTGGAGCTGAAAAAGAACTGGCAGAGTATATAGCAGCATGGAACAAGGTGCGGATTGAAGAACATCTGATTCAACAAGGTATCAGATGGAAGTTCAACCCACCTGCAGCACCACACTTTGGAGGAGTGTGGGAAAGACTGGTTAGGAGTTGCAAGAAGGCAATGTGCGCAGTGCTGGGCAATCGATCGGTCACGGAGGACGTTCTGTCAACCACGATGTGTCTTGTTGAACAGACGCTGAATGCTAGACCGCTGACAGAAGTCAGTTCTGATGCTACCGATTTAGAAGCTATTACTCCAAACCATTTCCTACTTGGCAACAGGAACCTTTGTTTACCGTATCTATCAGGTGCAGAGCAATTTGTTGATCATAGAAAGCTCTTCCGACCAACACAAGCTTACGTAGACCTCATCTGGGACAGATTCCGTAAAGAATACTTGCCAACGTTGAATAGTCGAAAGAAATGGCAGACCACAACGGACAGAAGTCTTCAGCAGGGTGATCTTGTGTGGTTAGTGGAAGACAGTGACAAACGTGGATATTACAATCTGGGTCAAATAATCGAAACCTTTGAAGGTTCCGACAGAGTAATTCGATCAGCGACAATCCGAACGAAAGATGGATACTACAAGAGACCAGTAGTGAAGCTCGCTCCAGTGTTACCAAGTGACGATGATGTTTTCACGAAGGAAAACAGGGCCGGCGATGTTGGAGCTGAGCTTAAGGAATAACAAGCTTGCATAGGCGGGGAAAATAGAAACAAAACACTTTCTGTTGTCTTAGTCATTTAATAGTTATATTTATAGTTCTAGTTCTAGTTACAGTTTGTCACGTGAGAAAAAAGGGAAAAGGGGGAAATAACAAAAGGCAACACACAGAACTCAACGTAGTAGCCGCAGAAAACGGCTGAAAGTATAACTCAGCAAAATATTGCAAAACAAATTGTCTTGAGCAGTAAATAACGTGTTACTGTGTCTTGAACTAGAAATATTCCTGAGCAGTCAATTGTTACTGTGTCTTGTATTCCAAAATATTATTCTTGAGCAGTAAATTCTGTTACTGTGTCTTGCATCAACGAATTATTGGAGCTGAAATTCAACTGTTACAACCCCAACTTCTGGTATTCTCAACTTGTGAGTACAAATAGCAAAAGCCAACTTAAGTTTAAGTTTAAATATTTTTGCACAAACAGGTCTTAGACATATATCTTTGTCTTCGATTAGTTTTTTCTATCGGATTGAACTGGTATAAATAAAGAGATCCCGTATTGTGTGATCTGTAGCAATCCAGTTCAAATTGATAGTTGAAAAAACTAAGATTAGCCATTAGTTACGAACTGAATAGTTAATGCAACGGTAAGTACAGCAGAGCGGATATACAGTTAAAAAAGCGAACTGCATAAACGAAGTATCCGGACAGATTTTGTAACCACTCAGAACGAACTGGGCGGTGTAAAACTTTCTTTGTGAAAGACAAGGAGAGCAGCCGTTACATATCTTGTATCGGCTATTTCTATTCTTAATACAATTATTCCGTTGTACCTATTTTCAATACAACAAATGTCGACTACAAATGTCTCAATTTAATGCATATGCCTCATCTTAAAGATTATGATTGACTGTGCCCTTTACTATAGTTTCCAAAAAATCAGTTGCATATGGGAGACTTTTTTGATTCGTTACATTTTCTACACTTCTTACAAAAAACCGTTAAGTACGGCTAAATTGCTTTATATCTAAAACATGAAAACAGTATAGTAAACGAAAAAAGTTCCTGTATAAATAACGTCTTGAAAGCTAAAAGTGTAAAAGAAAGGTATAAAAATATGCTATCTTCGACATTTTTTAAACTTTTTCAAGAATACTGTCATGGCAGGCTATTATTTCATTTTCTGCATTTTTAAAATTGATTGAACTTGCCTGTTTTAATATTTATCCTTCATCTTTAAAAGAGCCCATGTCGAGGCTGAATGGTTAACCTGTAAGAACTTGCAAGTTTCTGGCGGAAACTTACAAGGCGATGCATCGCCTTGCAAGTTTTCTTTCCAAAACTTGCAAGTTCTTACAAGTTAACCATTCGACTTACAAGGCTCTTACAAGATAACAATGTGACTTAAAAGGCTCTTGAAATTTAATCATTCAACTCGCAGGGCTCTTAAAATTTAAACATTTGACTTACATACTTTTTTACATAAGTTCTTTGAATAAAAATTGTTACCAGATAAATTTTCTGTCTATATTTTACGCGCTTTCTACGGTAAATGACTGAGTGTTAAATTAAGTTAACCAATAAGAATCGAACTCAACTGGAACGAACTTTTAAGAATCTTACAAATTAGCCATTTGACTTGCATGTTATTACAAGTTTTCCATTCGACCTGCAAGTTCTTAGAAGTTAACCATTCGACTTGCAAGTTCTTACAAGTTAACCATCTTTTGCAAGTAACTTGCAAGTTCTTACAATTTAACCATTCGGTCTCGACCAGGGTGGTTTGCTATTTTTAAGACTACCCGTCAAATTGAATCAGGCTGTCGTTTCTTCCTCCTGCCGAGTGAAAAATTTCACAATGTTAAACTAAAAACTTTTCAAACTCCTTTTTACTGAAATATCAAATTAAGTGTTGGAAATTTTACGAAACTTTCCAAAAGCCTTGAAACTTGAGAGCATTTTACAAACTTTCCGCGCATTTCAGCGCATTATTATGTAAAATTTTTGAGCTGCAATATCTGAAAATTTCTGCACATTCAGCGCATACGGCGCATTTCTTTCATAACTTAGCGCCTTGAGTTCTTGTCTTACAAAGAAACGGTGACAAAATCTCGTTCCGTGATGTAAAACTTTTGGGTAAATTGTGTTAAACTATTCACATGATGTCTTCTAAATTTCCAATCTTTCAGAGGAGAGTTGATGGGGTGATATACAACTATTGCTTCGACTGTTATCGAGATCGAGTGCGCCCAATTGAGTACTACGGTCGCTTTCCAGTTTTTCATGTGCCCACTGTCATCATAAGTTCTCTGCTCTACTATAAATGTGTTATGCAACTGCGAATATCGAAACAAATAGCGCGTAAAGGTAATTTCACTCTTATCTTCTGGGGAATGAACAAGCTAAAATTTATTATTAAAAAACAGCTCACCTTAGATTACACATTTTTTCTAACCTTTCTTTTAAAAAATTGGGCACTGGTTTCCTAATTTAAGGTAATTCAAAAAAAACCGGTTTGATTATGCAGTTTATCGTTTTAGAAGTTTGATCTATATGTAATATATCTTTGATCGTACTCAAAAATATCTGATTGAGCTAGAATTCACAAGATTTCAAAGAAGAGGAAAATTTTCTTGTAAATTATTTTGTACCGCGTTTTAGCACCCGCTTGCATATCTAAAAAATTACACGCATTATGAGAATACTTGAGACTGCCAGTCATGAAATAATAATAGAAAACTGGCAAGGAATTTTAACACTTTTTTCAAAAGTTTTCCACTGGCTGACAATTTTCTAAAGATAATAGTAAAAAAATGTACTCAACTTTTGAAACAGTTGCATTATAAACAATTATCAGAACAAAATTTCTTTGGTTCGAAAACACAAATTGTAAAAAGATAACAAACAATAGTTTTTGTAAAGAGTTGCAATTATTTCGATTAAAAGTAAATTGGTCAACTGACTCATATATAAGGTTTGGTCCCATAAAATTTTTCGGAAGTTTGAATTTGACAGGTTTGTCTTCGATCCTAATAAATGTTCTTTTTAGGATGTTGAAAGATAAATTTTTGTTGTAAAAAATCATTGATCCATTTAATGTGATCAAAATATATTATGGTCTTTTTCAGAAAAAGTTTTATTGTATCGATTCATTCAGTCCTATAAGGGCTAAACATTGTCACCCTCAATTCCTTTTCAAGATTTAGAAGATTGATTTTAAAAGAAAAAACCAGCAAACGAGCCATCACCTTTAGCCATCGCGTTCTCAAAATAGCTCAAATATAAACAGCTTGAGCAATTCCAAACTGTACCCTGGAAAAAGGGACAACATTAGAGACTTCAATGCTAGTAGAAAACTAAAAGCATCAGCAGCCTTGCGAAAGCTGGGGTTCGCGTCATCTTGTTTGTGGAATTTGCAAAAAGTAGTTGACTTGAAGTGAAAGAAAGCATTACTGATTTTTTCGAAAAGAATTGCTGATAATTTAAACCCAAAACACAGTTCAAAAGTTTGAAAACTCAAAACTAGTTTAAACATTTAATGTCAGCTTAAAAACTACTTTGAATGATATATTTAGTCTGCAGAATGCCAGGAATAACTTTTCGTCATCAGAATAATTTTTTTGTTTTCTGATGATGAAAAATTATTCCCGGCATTCTGCAGACTAATGATTTCATTCAGAGTAATTTATCTCTTATTTATATGGCGCTTGTGCCTCATCATGCCACCATGGTTAGAGATCGAGAACTGATCCCAAGATACGAATTGTTACGACTATCCTCGACACAATGTTTTTTAATGTTATTGTTTCTAATATTTTAGTGCTTAATCAGCAATAAGTCTTAATATTGAACGTAATGGCACAGCCCGAAAGGCGCTACAAGCACTTTCCCAACCTTTTCACAATTAAGCTTTGCAAAAGGAGTTTTGTCCGCGTGTAAAATTATTACTGAATACTTGAATTGTGAGTTTTTTTGCTTGGAAATAAAATTAGGCTGCACGTCCATATGTGAACTTTAATTATTCAAATTTATGTTCAAAATCTGTTTTTATAACATTTCACATGATCTCGCTGCATTTTTTTCTAAATCTCGCTGCTAATCTCGTGCATGTGTTAGTTTATTTTTCCTACGATGACCTACGATGACTTTTTTGTAGAGACCCCCGATGAAATTACAGCCCCGTCGTTATGGTATATTTACCATGATTGAGGGAAGGGGGGCTATAGGTTATTCGACCGATAGGCCGGGCAATAACGGCAAAAACCCTCCTAATTTTTGTGCGCATAAAGCCAGGCAAACTGCAATAACTACACATAACTTAGGTTGTGAAATATCTGCAACATGAAATCAGCATACTTTGATCATCTCGTATAAACATCCCCAGAACTTTTAAGTGGTTGGTACAGTTTTAAAAATCCTTGCTTAATGCTTTTTAAAAAGCAGTTTTAGATAATTGTTTGGCTAAATGTGATATACCCTGGCTTGGAGTTTGATTTTTTGCAATTTAAGCTTCTTTCTGGACCCGAGAAGTAAAAGTTTTGAATACAAGGCAAAAGACTTAGTGCGATTCTTTTCGCATTCAACATATTGCTATTTAATTATAACTCAAGTGAATTTCGGTTTTCTGCCTTTGAAGGATGGCACTTGAATGGGTGCTCTGGAGTAAGAAAGCTATAAGAAATCTGTAGGTAATAGTTTTTAACAAGGCAGAAAAAATCATTGCGTTCATGTCAAAAATTACGTGCGTTCATGCCCAGACTTTCATACCTTCATTTAAAGACCTTCGTGAGTTCTCGTTCACACTTTCGAGCGTTTTTCGATGTTTCCAGACTATGTAAATTTGAACGCACGACGCCCCTAGTGTGTTCATCTTCGGTATAAACACACATGATTCCGTCTGGGACCTCAGCTTGTACGTTTGCTAACTGCAGCAGGCGCCAGCATTCAGCAGAAAAGTTGTATTTAGAGTTGAATCCGAGCGCTTCCCTTGTTAAGACCTGGAAGTATGTATGGAAGTAATCTGCTTGAGGGGTTGGTAAATACTGAACTAAATTACACGGTGTTTTTCATAGTTAAATTCTAGGCTAATTCTCTTCATAGGTGCCCTCAATTTTTTTATAGAGAATTAAAAAGTTTTCGCAATATCTGTGTTCAATGCTGGTAAATACTCAATGGTCAATCAAGTGCACTGCAAATTTGTAAATATGAAGGAAATTAAAAACAAGACATTGCTATGGTTGCAAGCGTAATTCGAGGACATTTTCTATTGTCTAGCCAACCTTTGGGAAACGTTTTTTCTCTTGCCAAATTTCAAGACACGGTTTTTTCTCCAGTCAAATACCAGGAAACGTTTTATAGTCTAGTTAAATTCGAGGACGGTTGTTTTAGTTCCAGCCAAAAGCAACATCACGCCAAGTTCAGACAAATTTTCTTCATGCAAAAATTAAACAGGACACTGTTTTCATGCCTTATTTCGGTCGAGGGCGGTCTTTTAGTATTTCCAGAATTAGACTCTACGAGTGGTCTGCGGTTGGTTATCTTAAAAAGTCTTGTAGGATTCTGTCAGAATCTAACATGAGGATGCTAAGATTTTCTGACAGAATCTTACAAGATAAGCCTTCGGCTTAGAAGGTTCATATGAGATAAATATTCCTCATATAAATTTTTTGCAAGAGTACCATTCGTCTTACAAGGGTTTCGAAAGGCAACCATTCGTTTTAAAGTAAACACGGAAGAAAAAATTTTGGAGAAGATTTACATGACTAAAACATGATGTAACTTTTTTCAACAGTCTAAAACTTGTGAAGCTCAGAAAATGTTTTTTTTTGAGAAATACGATAATATAGGGTAGTAATTGGGTCGAAATATAGGTGTTTTTTCGTTTCTCCAGATTGACTGTAAGAAAAAATCATCTATTGATCTATTGAATGAAAATTATTACAGCAATATGTTATTCAAAAAAAAACATAACGAAAAAAAAATGAAAGATCAACTATAATGATTTCAAGCTTTTGGAAGTTTCAGTTTTCTGATAATAAACCAAATATAAAAAGTAACAATTTTGTACTGAGGCAGTGATTTTTGAGTTTGATATCTTCAAAAGCAGTTTTTAAAAAAACTAAACCTCAAAGAATTTGCTCAAAAATGCGCAACCATTTCTCAAGTTTCCAATGGATTAAATGAAAAAAATGCTCAAAACAACCAATGAGAGTACGACTCAACCCGAAAGAACGTGCAAAAAAACTTGCAAGATAGCCATTCTCTCTTGCCCTGGTAGCGCCTAGGACAACTGCTTTAGACTACATTTGATTTATCATGTGTTACTGCAATGATACATCCTTGCAAGGAAAAAAATTAATCTGGTTGCACGGATTACGTCTACTAAAATTTTCAAACAGTTTTTGTTTTCACTTCAGATCTTCTGATTCGCGCTTTTGTGGCTTTGCTAATTGCCTGGTGCATTCTTGTGACACCCCACACTCTATTTGTGGATTTTGTAAACAAAGGTCAGACCTATTCATTCTCCATTCTTCTGTGGGTGAAATTTCATGGATTCGACATGGATTCTCCGGAGGTAATGTACATCGATCTACTCACAAAAGCTCATCATTACGACGCAGAGGTATACCCAAATCGTCACGGGCAGATATGCCCGATGCGCGTATCTCGTGTTCGTTTTTACTATGTTAATAGATCGAAAATGGAACAATATTGCGGAAAATAGCTACTTTAGCAGAAACCGGCAAAATGGAAGGGAAAATAGCAACCCGTGTTCGCAAAGGTGTCCTATTCCTAGCCGTGAAATACAAGTACAAACTTTCAAACCTATTTTTTGCACGGCTTCTATCACGCATCTGCTCCATTTATGTATCATTTTTTCGCACGCAATGTAGCTCGATTTTGCATATAATCCGCAATTAAGCCTAACTTAATTACTACTTATTTAGTTAAGCCTAACTTATTACTACTAGTAGTTTTTATTACTACTTTATTACTACTAATAGTACTTCATTACTACTTATTACTACTTATTACTACTTATTACTACTTATAAGTACTATTTATTACTACTTCTTAAAATCGGCCAGTCACACATTGATATACAAAACCTTTGATGTGCGAGGGATTTTTCGGGAAAAAATTAGTTTTGTGATTGCATGTATTTAAAGCACTTTAAAGCTTTGAAAACTTCAATTAAATCTTTATTAAAGTGCTTATTGCATGCTCAAAATGCGCGCGAATAATAGATACCTAAAGTGAACGGAAACGTGCTACAAGACTTGTAACCTACTTTTCGTTCCGAATGTTCTTTTATTTCGCAAAATTGGCGGGACCCCTTTTGCGAAAAGTAAGATACAAAAGATGTCTCCTCAATTCGTTCATTGTATGTATCTAATTTTCGAGCCAATTTTACTAAGGCTGAAATTTTGGGGTATACCTCTGCGTCATAATGATGTGGGTAAGACAAATTACATCTAAAAAATTACATCATAGGCACCCAACCACTCACCCAAACACAAACACATATATATACACAAAGCACATACACGCACAACTCATACAAACACACACACAGACACACACACACACACACACATACGCACACACGCACGCAAACACACAAACACCCAAACACACGCGTAACTTTAACCCAGACCCCAGTGTCAGAATAAATCAGTATTGAATCATCATAGTCCAATTGTATATAGAAGATTCATTGTGGCCAAAGGGATCTCGACTGTGCATTATGTTCAGTTCAATCCAATGTTCATTTTTTCTGAAATTACAATGAACATTCGGATTTTGTTTTTCATTATGTTCATTGAAATATCAGAAATAAAATCGAAATTTTCAAAAATATTTTTTTCAGAAATTTTCTGAATGAAGTTGTAAATTGTCCTTGAGGGTGCGTTGAAAATGTTGATTTTTTGAACAAACTCGACAGCTAGAAATGAGCAAGTTTAAAGTATTTGTCAAAATTCGAGGTATTCTTGGTTGTTGCTTAACTTTTGTATGAGACATCTCGCAATGTTATTGACTCATAACTGTAAAGCTCACCCCAGTTTTGTTACTTTTAGAATCTTGTTGAATACACTCCTCAATGGCAGACATACCTCAAGCTTCAACGAAACTACACAATTGAAGCTATTCTTCGGTTGTTCAAAATGAGTTTTGGATTTGTCAATTCGATTCTTCTTATTGTCCTTATCAAACCATTTCACGAGCCATTGCTGAAGAAACTCGGTTGGCTCAACTCAATGTTGTTCAAAAGATAACAGCATAATTCTATCCCCAAAAAGTAACCCAAACTTTCAACAAAATTGACTCAACCCCGAATTCCTACCATATGTTATACAGACTAGAGCTTATTTATGGAACATAACCTTCCTTCAATTTTTTTCAACCTAATAGTTTTTCACTTCTCCAATTCTGAGCCATCCTTCTGATAAAAATTGTAAAAGCATTTTAAAACAAAACTGTTAATTTAATTACCCAGGTTGAGGTCCCTTATGAACTCTGATCAGTTCAACCCAGACCAATAGAACGTGGTCAGACATATCATTAGGCCAAATTCTGAAAGAAAAATTTTCAAAATTTTGGCGTTATGTGGAAAAAAGTGCAGTAAGCCGCAAGCATTTTTTCTTTTTGCGCAACCATTTTTAATTTTGTACAATTTTTCACAAAAAAAGTTACCCACTTTCAAGATTCAAAATTAAGACCATTATTATTCACCATTTAGAACTGAATTATTACTATTCATTATTATTCATCAAGTTAGAACTTAATTTGTGAGATATATGCGAACATGGAAAAAATGTAGAAGAAATATATGTCACTTCACTTGAAAATCATATCCGGGAAAGCGTTGTAGTGCTGAAAACGTGTTCTTCAATTAGGAAATTTTATCATAAAAACTGTCGTGATCATGACACATTTTATTATGGGCATTAAAAGAGTACTTTCGATTCTGAACTGGACAAGGGGCCCGCATAAACAAATGCCTTCCTCTTCAAACGCCAATTACCCGCACTTGCAATAACCCGCAGTTTTGATAAATATAATTATGCTGCTCTTGTTTTTGTACGCACTGTTCTCTACAAGGCTTTACACTAATCAAGTCTTACTGCGTTCTGACGTGCGGATGAACAAAAAGGGCTGCCGACGTGGCCGCTTAAACACAGACCTCTCTCTGTTTGCAGGCGTAAATCAAGGTGACTTGTAAGAGAGCCGAAGTGAAAAGAGCCGATTGAAAGAGAGCCGAAAATTTATTTAAATTATTAGTCGATAAATTATGCAGCCAATTATATTGCCTTCTGAAATGAGACTTCCAAACTCTCAACCAATCATAACCGTGTATTTGAGAATGAGATTTTAATATTTTCCAGTAAAAGAAACTGAAAGCGAATCAATAAATAATTATCTTGAAATTATCACGGGTCGTGGCCATGCCTTAGCGGCTTATGGGACTTGATATGAAACTATCACAACCGAACATGAGACCAATTAACCCACTTAAGTACTTTTCTTGGTTATCAACTAACAAATTAGGGTAATTAAAGGCAACTTTTTGCTTTCGGCTCTTATTAAATCAAGTCAGGTTTCGGCGTTTTCTAACGTCGGTTCTTTATAACTTCGGCTCTCTTGCACGCATCCGTAAATCAAAACATATAAAATATCAAAACATCAGGCTCTGATACATTGACTGATACTAAGACTGATAGAAGCAAAAAAAGACAGAAAAATGTATAAAATAGAACAGAAAGTATAGTCGCTCCCCCTCTCCCCGAAAAATTAATCTACCCCTCCGGCCCCCGAAATATTAATCAGCCCCCATCCCCGAAATGTTAATTAAACCCCCTCCCAAGAAGTTTTAATCAACCCCAACCCCCCCCCCGCCCCCCACCCTCCTCCCGTAATATTAATCAACCCTCCTCTCCCAAAATATTATTCAACCTCCCTTCCCCCTAAAGTTTAACCATTCTCAACCCCCCCCCCCAAAAAAAAATCCCCTATTTACAACTGATGTCTTACCATTACCTTTTAAAATTGGCGACAATACTGAAACATTTCAGTCAGTTTGTTTAAAAAACATTTATAGAACTTTTCTTATCAATCTCTGTTTCCGTTTCCTTCCCCCGTTTCGAGCATCAAGAACAATAACATCTCGAAAAGATCTCCAGACATCTTTCAAAGCAACTGTTGTAAAAACTTCTTGCATCGAAAATATCATTGAATTAAAGACTAAAAAAAAACTTAATGTTCTCTGCACAGCAGAGCGAAATTGACACTATAACACTATAGAGTAATTTGTAGATGTATAGTTCATATTCTGCTCCGTAAATTATTAATATATTGAATAAAGCAAAATGCTGCAAAATGCAATTTTTAACGTATCCGTGTGACGTTTTAATTTAAATCATTCGAAAATATCATTCTTTAATTTTGTTTACTCTGTTTCTACGCTGTGCATGAATATCCACGTCTTAATCTAACGAAACTGACAGTAAACTGTATTTCACTGTAAAGACCCGTACAAATCTGCGTTCTGTTGGCCACAAAGGTTGTCCATTTAGTCATCCTTGTGTCAGAAGGGGGTTGGACTGTGTTTGTACCGGTTCATGCGGAATGCAGTTTGATTGTATTTCTGATCAAAGTCGTAAGCAATATAAACCTCCAAAACAAGTTTCAGAGCTTTAAATTTATCGTTCAAACGCAAGTTGCTGTGACAGCTCTGATATAGAAGGCATATACATTTCTCAAATTTTAACACAAAAGTTGACTTGACTAAGTTATAAGTGAGTGTTGTCGCTTTTCCATGGTATAGGAATTGCTTGTTTAGATGGGTAGGCTTTCTTATCTATCAATCTAGACTGCGCCGATTGAATTAATAAAAAAGTTTTTGACTGGGCATACTGGTGAAGATTTAAAAATGAAATATTTCAGTCCTTTTGTTCACTGAACTATTCGGTGCACTGATTCAAAAATTTTTACGCTCAGTGTATGTGCACTCATCGTAGAATAACAATCATTCAAGTTTTATTAACACATCATAAAGAACTTACTCAATTAAAAAAACTATATGGTTCCCGCTCCGAAAACATACACTGTCATATGTACGATATGCCAGAGTCTATGTGACCTTCCCTCTAACTTTTCAACTTGTTAATTGTCGATTTCTTTTCAATTATAACCCACCATGCAGCTATTATTGTTTAAAAAAATTGAAACAAAAATGTTATTTTTTTGCCCAGGTTATGTACCGCAATCCAACCCAGACAAATAGATAATTATCACACATATTACTCGACCAATGTCTGGAAATCCAATTTCAGACAATTTTGATGATCTGGCTAAAAGAGTGGCAATAATTCCTAGCCATTTTTGTTTTTCGAAACTTTTTATACATTAAAAATTTCCCTATTCCACAAATTTGAGTATCTAATTAAAGTAGAACTGTTTTTCCTAAATTTTTTTAGAAAATATTTGAGACAAAAAATAAAGATTTTTTTATTCTTGGAAACAATGATATGATTTAATGCAAAATCACTAATTATCTTCTTAATTCACAATTAATATTGAGAGATGCTTTCATAAAAAATCAACACTCTTAGGAGTTCTTTAATTTTGGTCTACATGAGACAATTCGTTTAATTAGATGTATGTAAATGAGTTTCTTGTCATGGAAACAACTTTCATTAAATCAAAACTTGAGATACAGGCTGAGCTAATCTCACTTACTGTCACTGGTTTCCACGCCATACAGGGTTGTATTCCTAATATTGGTCGTGGTGATCGGTAAAAAGAAAACGACTAAGATTACGCCAGAAATTCCACATTTTTTGGATTTGCTCATTCTCTGATCATGTAAAAGTATCGACTGGCCAGTCTAATACTCAAAATAAATTTGCACTCACTTTATTTTGATCATAATATAAAATACAGTCAACTTGAATTGAAATTCTGGTTAATTCTATTATTGATCCGATAATTAAGAGACAACGTTGTGGGGATTGCAGTGTTTTTATATTACTAAAAGGAAATTAAATTTGCAAAGTACTGTGCTTTGAGCTACCTTTGGGCTTTGGAGTAGTTTCGGAGACAGTGATTAGGAAATCCAATTGTAGCCCTTAGCACTGTTATTTTCATTTTGCGAACTGAGCAAAAAAGGAGATTTTCTGTTCTATGTCACATAAAAGAGAGCCTTCACGAAGCAAAAAAAATTAACTCTACAATCGCCCAAAATTTGGGATATATGCAAAAAGTAAAAAAAATGCTATATAAAATATTATTACGAGGGAGCAGATTGTTATAGCAAAAACGAAAAACCATAATTTTTGCAAAAATTACACTGAAAAAAAATGAAATGACTCTATAAAATGTGGGTTTCAAAACCTTTATATGTGGATAAAAAATTGCTCGTCATTATAGAATTGCTCATTTTCATATCGGAATCAAAGCGGGCAGACTGAAAATATACTGGGTTTTTGACGGGTTTTTTTCTTAACATCACGGGGCTTTTTTCTTAATTATACTGTGGTTTCTTCCTAATATCAACAAAAGTTTCAACCCTGCATCATTCTTGCTCAGCTGGTGGAGCAGGAGTGTGATCATCATTGAAGTTTACTCAGAATTTTTTGGTGTGGGCTCTCTAGAATCATCCTTATGATACTTTCAGCTAAGGAATCACCCCTTGCTGCAAAGAAATGACCAGCATCCGAAGCCAAATTTGTGTTCTTTGGTTATATATTTTGAAAGTTTCTTGAATTTGATTTCCGATGTTCAAGATATCTTACTGCATGTAGTGTTGCATTGTGAAATAGACAAATCTTACTAGAAGACAACCCTCGTCTCATGAGCATCACGTTAAGAGGCGAACTGATACCCTTGTGACCTAATAATTTTAGAAATCAATCGGAAAGCAGAAAGTTTTTAATTGATGGTTCAACCAACAATTGATAAACCATACCAAATCATTAGACAGCATAGAGTTGCTTTTAATAATTTTTTAACAGTTTGTCCCTTACTTTTGGAGTTTTTCAAATTAAATGTTTCAGAAGCTGCTATATGGGAGGTAGTATTTTTGTAACTATTATTTAATATTGATATGAAATTTCTGCAAAAATTATTAATATCATACATCAAAACGATGAGAATTCACCTCCTCGAGTGTTAATTAATATAAGAGAAAATCCGAAAATAGGGCGCTGAACAAAAACTTTGTGCAGTTTTTGTTCAGTTTTATGAAAAAATAGCTTTTGTGATCCCATAAAGAAGTAATCAAAACAACTGATTACACTCTGTAGATATGTTAACATCAAAAAGTCATCTTCAGATATCTTTAGTCAAATGTTTTTTGCTTATTTTCTGCGATCTATTCAGTGAACAAAAACATGAGGTGGCAGTCAAGCAAACCGATAGACAAGCTAGCCGAATTTTGAAAACCAGGTGGCTCAGCAGTTATATAATTTATGTACAACCATTCCGTGAAAAAAGTTTTGTCCACTTTGAGAAAGTGTTTAAGTTTCAGTGCAATTAATTCTTGTTTAAACTGAGTTTTCGTAAATATGATGTACTGCTGGACAATAAGAACAAAAAAAATAAATTTTTGAGAATATTAAAAGTTTGATGTACGTAAGTGGAACTCGAACGCCTTTATATGGATATTTGAATGTTGCAAGGAAATAGCGCAATGCGCTATGATGTCTTCTGTAGTTGGAGTTATTTTTTTTATTTTTGTTCTTCTAATTTTCAAGTTGTATAAAAAAAAGAATAAAAGAAAGAATCTGCTTTCAACCAGCGCACGCAATCCGATAGCGTGTTAGCGGGCGACGATAGTTCCGTGAAAGATGCAACATATGGTGAGCTATTTATTCCAGGGCATTAGAGGTTCAGTTCAATAATTACATCAGCTGAGAGCTAATTATCTGGCCATCTTACAGAATTATCGTTTTTTGTTTATGGAATCACGCTGAGAAGAACAAAATAGTTAAAGTTAGTTTAAAAAAAGAGAAAAAGTTATCGAACGTTGTTTTTGACTTCTTTCAAATGACTTCTATAAAATAAGAGTAAAAAAATTTAAAAATAATTAGACAAAAGAGCTGACCTGAACAATGAAAACATTGAAATCAAACCAAGTGTAGCACAGGACTAGGTTTATTTCGGCTATCTAATTAATTGTTCTGTTTCTGTTCTTCAAATCAGTGGAGTATAGAGTGAAAATGAGGTTGTGGCTCCTGATCTTCTTACGTGTAAAACATATTGTAAAAATTGTATCAATAGGTTAATAAACGAAAAGTGATTGATCAAGGCTTCGAACTGCAAACGTCTAAATTTATTGATTCTGTGTTTTAAATCAATAATTTTAACCACAGCACCGTTTTGTTTAGGTTAGAAAACAAACAAAAAGGCTGGAAGGAAGAAGAGCCGAGAAAAAAAGGGGATGAAAAAATTAATACCTGGCAGGAGTGGTTCTTGATTGAAACTGTAAAAAAAATATTTAAGCACTATGACTGTCTTCGCAATTGGGCTGTTGTTTATTCGTTGAAGAAGAAACTAAACTAGAAACATGTTTGATTTTAATTTAAAACAAAGTAAGCTGGACTTTATAAAACGGACAACTGATTTGCTAAAAGTGCGCTAACCTCAACCGAAAAAACCGCTTAAATAAACCGCGCGCAGCACAAATTAAAAAGATAAAAATATTCGTTTCCTTTCATATAAATCAAGGGAGTGTCAACAAAACAGAGTCTAAAACACCATAGAAAATAATTGGAGTCGAAAGAAGAGGCAACTGATCTTAATTACTCGTAAACATTTTGGTAAAATCTCTAATTTGCTTTTTGTTTTAATGCGTTCAGTAAAATCTTTTCAACCCCGAATTGACTAGATGGGTGGCTGGCGGAAGAAAAGAAAACAACAGAAGGAGGTTGATACGGAAAAGGAAGCCGAGGAAGCGGTTTTTTTTGGGATATACGTATTTTAAATTGATCCTGGCGGGACGTTGGGCGAGCGTCACGCGCGTCCAGGCTACACTGAGATAATCCGCCTGCGGTTGTAGATCACATCACACAGCGGATGAGAGATATTGCCGTGAACAGCGTTCTATGGGGTCCGTAACCACTATGTGGTTAAGAATTGATGTAATTTTGTCTCGTTGATGCATTGGAAAACATTATACATAAAAATACTATGCAGGGTCTTGATTGTAACGGTTAACAATGTATCATTTCTATAATAATAATGTATTATTGTAGATTACATAAATATTACATAACTTTCGGCTTGCTTTTATGTGGTTTTACTTCAATTTCTTCAGATTTTTCAACGTTTCCTTTTCGTTAAAGAAAAACGAAAAAAAGTAAACTTTAATTTAAAATTTCAGTTTTTCACAAATAAATGGTTTTCGTAGATATTTATCATTGGCTTTGATAAGCGGAATCAAAAAGTTCGCGACTGGCGTTTGTCAACGTTGAAACATGTCTTTAAGTGGGATAAAAGGAACATAGCAAATCATTGATTACATCAAAAACAGTAACAAAAGTCTATCCCATTGTCTCCTCATAGTTTATATTCTAAATTACTCGAATTGAAAGAAGAAACTTAGTTAAGGGAATTTCAGTCCATGAAAATTATAAATAATTGTTGAAATTATTTAGTACTCATTTGCTTATCCTCCTTTGATATCATATTTTTTCTACGTCAGATAGAAACACGTTTCCTGAAAAATTCTCAAATTCAACCACAGACTCGAACCCATTCACAATCTCGAAATTAGTATCTTATTTTTTACGCCCAACATTTTTTAGTTTGTTTTTCTCAATTGAAAACGAAGGTTAAAGTTTTTAGGAAATGAACGATTTTTTTTGAGTTTATAGCATCATCTTTTTGTTATTTTTCTATCAATTCTTGACAAAAATTGCCTTAAAAAACATTTATATTTAATGATTTTGTTCCAATCAATTGTTTTCCTAAAACGGATCATTCCTTGTGACAAAAGTTACAGATTTTTTCATGAGGCATCGGAATCGTATTGAAAATTTACTTAACTTTTACAATGCCTAGCTCGAGTGTCACTCATTGCAATTGGTACTTGGAGACAGTTCATATTCTGAGCCACTATATTTTATACTTATCTCGTTTCAACTGTCTAACTGTTTTTAGATTGAACGGAAATAATGCTGCACCAAATAGGAAACAACAGAAAAACTTTGATCAGAGCTAACAATAATATTTTCTAATAAAAGGTATAATTACTTGACGAAATGCCTGTAAAACACAGTGCCAGTTTTATAACTCATAAACCATTTCGCTTTTGATTTCGTTTTTTATTTCAATTAATTTCAGTATACAAGCTAAAATGTTAAACATACTTTTAGCACAATAAAACAAAACACTAATTTGTTTTGTCAAAAAACATATAAATCAATTTCATTTTCAGGTTCAAAACATCACTTTCTACTTTTGCTTCCACAAAAATCACAATTTTTTAGAGCCCTAATCTTATTGCTTAAAGAAAATTCTACTGACGAAGAGGCGAAATGAGTTTTCATTTCTTCTTCCTAATCAAATAACTGGTTAACGCGCGTTCAATCTTTGTAAACACTGACTAACATTCTGCATTTTTATCTAATTTCTAAGTTTTTAGAACGACTTTTTTCTACGGCTTAAAAGCGGGAGATATTGTCACTGTTACCCACCATTGTACCTTGACGAAAAAATTGTCAAAATCAATTTTGGGTTAAAATGTTCCGCTGGAAATGCATTTTAGCGTTTTCTCTTTGAGCTATCGCACTACTTTCTCATAAAATTTTTCCTTCATTTCAAGATTTTAAATTCCTTTCTGAATTAAATTGTTGGTTCAGAGTTCAATCTTTTTCCAATAAAGTTTGTGGAACATAGCCAAAAACAAAAAGAAACACCGCTTAGTGCCTAAGTCCCTATCTTTGTCTTCAAAGTATTTTTAGGCCTGATCGGATAAAATGTCATATTTGGAGGCGCCAAGTTTTTCAGATGTTCCCGAGTTTCATGAAAACTTTCACGGTTGCTTGTTGTTTGAAAATTTGTGATTTTTACATTGTTTGAAAACTTGTTGACTTTGTGCAAATTA
Organism: Convolutriloba macropyga; assembly: GCF_964194025.1. Classification (NCBI taxonomy): domain Eukaryota; kingdom Metazoa; phylum Xenacoelomorpha; order Acoela; family Convolutidae; genus Convolutriloba; species Convolutriloba macropyga. Next base: position 4,553,474 of record NC_134481.1, read on the forward strand.
ATTTCCAGCTGATTCAACACTCTTCGAGATATAGCATATAACAGATGTATAATCGGAAATCGGATTCAGTTGTTCTGTTAAACCTATGCTGTTGTAATAGAAAAAAAACTATAGACGAAAATTAAAGGACATAGTACGGTTCGTTAGTCTGCCAGTTTGGGTGATTTAATAAAAGAAAGCTGATTGGGCCGTTTTGAGGTATTAAACTACTTGAAATGATTGATTTGATTATCGTTCAGATTTGAATTTTCTATTGTACTTAATTTTTTTTCGGATAATCAAGGGAAACATCTAAAACATTACAAACGACATTTGTTAAATTTTGCTGGAGAGAAATGTGTAATGTCCATTAGTTTTTGTTCTACTTCATCGCCTTTAGAGACAATTAGTACTAAAAAACTGATGAAATACTATTTGTTGAAAAGAGACATGCCACATTATTCTCTATAACTCGATTAACAGAAACGAAATATTGACCAATTAGCGGGCAGCATGTTTCGGAGCATATTTTGTATACTTCTCTGTCAATATTTTTGAGACAGCAATTGGATGTAAAATTATCAATTTGTTTCTCCCATTTTCTGAGATAGATCAATATTCTATCACCTATCAGAGTTATGTTAACTGATTATTTTTATGCTCTTCATAGCTCAGTAAAATTTGTCATATAAAAATTGGATATAAAATTGTCAAATTGTTTCTCCCATTTTCTGAGATAGATCAAAATTCAGTCACCTAGCAGAGTTACGGTAACTGATAATTTGTATGCTCTTCATAGCTCAGTATAAAAGTGGTCCAAAAAATGTTATCAAAAAAGGATCTGAGATCATTGTCGACGAACGATATGCAACAGTCAGCAGTAATCTACGGTATTTAAAATGAGGTTTTGAAATAATCGAACCTTGTGCGACTGAGGAGATTGTTGTTTCTATTTTTTCTAACAAGCCAGAAATTTCATCAAAATGTTTGTCAAACTTTGACAACTATTGATTAAAAAGCAAGTAAACTCAACAGAACTCCTTGCAATTGTACACCAATTTTTGTTATTTCTATTGTTTGAGACGTACTTTTAGATTAATAAATGCTAGAACCATCCAAAGCAAAAAAAAAGTAAACCTGATAACTTCGAACTATACTGCCTGACTACAAAAGACAGAGATAAACATTTCCCCAACCAAAAAGTCTCTAAGGTTCTTTATCCAACCTGTTCGGCTAATTTACGTAATGCGCAAACATAACTATTTAGACCTCTTCCGTCGTCATTATATTGCACAAACATAAGATCAATGTTTAATCATTATCTTTGTTTAATATGATCATGAAGTCAGAAGTCAGTAGCAACGAAAACTTATAAGTCTAAAGAAAAACATCTGATTTCTTTTTTTTAATGAAACAAACAGAGGTAGAAGAAAAAAAGATAATTTGAATTTAATGAAGAACGAATGTTTTATAATAGATAATTTTTAATGAATTACCATCACAGTTATTAGACGACAATGCATCCCTTCGTTAGGAAAAAACAAAAGGGTTGATAATTAGGTTGTCAATAGCGAACCAAAACACAACTAATGAAAAAGGTAAACCAAAATCAGTACATCAGCAAAGAATATATTTGTATCCAACAACTACCCAGATGAACTTTGAAAAATTATCTCCAACGATTTATATAAAGTTTTCCAACGTTACACATTTGATCGAAATTGGTACTAAATTTGGTTGTAGAACCTATCAGACTACTTTTGTGGCCAAGGCTCTTGAAACTTTTTTGATCAAGTTGTCTTTATTAACGTAACAGAATGCACCTATAAGAATAAAAATGTTCGCAAAAAATCAATTTAGTACTAAAAAAACAAATCAGCGGCTTTTGTTGTTCTAAATATTGTTTGAAGTCATTTAGGCGTTTGTGAACAAAATAAGAGCGTTTCCACAATTCACTTTGATCTTTTAAATTCTGCAGTTATTTTGGAGCAATCATGAATCATAAATTTGGATCAGAATGAAACAATGACAAACAAACGGTGACAGTCGGTTCTCCTACTACAAGGAATTTCCGTTGATGTCTGGGTATAAACATTGATGATGTTGTGCTTTTTGGCAATCAGCTGAGCCAGAAAATGAAAAAAGCTTCTGCAAAGATTTCTGCAAATTGATCCTGAACTAAATCAGATAGGGGAAAATTGCAACGTCTGGTTCAAAAATTGTTCAAAAAAGATGATTTTTCTGAGAAAAATGTTACGATAGGGCTAGAAACGATATCATAAAGACAAATCTAATTCCATTGGATATACAAAAACTCTCGGCTTAAAAAATAAATATTAGAAGAAACAGCAGAACGAGAATTAGCAAGATTTCAATTATTCAATTGACAATAATTCAAGTAAGCAATAATGGAACAAGTTGCCACTGGCTATTTGTTTAGCAAGATGAACGAAATATAATGAAAAATCTAACAAGTTTTTGGCTCTAAAACATGAATTTGTTAAACGAAGAAATGAGAGCTATTTAAATTTTTTGGGAGCTATTTTGAAGTAAAATCTTATAAAGTAGGTTGCGTAATAAATCTACGTATGAAAGTGGCAAAAGAATAATGTATGGTGTGTAATTCTTCAGTTGTACATAAAAATTTATTTATGTTACATAACTAGGCCTTTATGTATTTATATCTCTTTCATAGTAAAAATTTATTATAGAAGTAAGCTCTTGTAGTTCTGTTTTTCTAATAGAACTACTCTATTTTCATCTAAATGTATCCATACAGCTGAAACGCTCACACTGAACTGCGAAAAAGTGATTGTACTGATTCGGACAGTTTTCAGCAATATAGCAAAGTCAAGCATGATATATGCCATTTTTGAGTATTTGGATGTTTTATGAATTTATTTGTAACCATATCTTGTCAAACATTTAATTTTTAGAAAAGTATTTGATTGACTCGAAAAAATTAAATAGTAATTCACTCAAATGCACGTTTTAATGAGGAAGGTATAGAAAAATAACCACAAGCAGATGTGGAAACGTAAAATAATCGTCCGTATTCTTACAAACTCAACTGTGTTTTATTCAATGATACCCAACAAGAATCAGCTGATAAACTTTTTAGTCCTTAAAAAATGAACATTATATTTTTTTTAGGATTTTAGCATTCGCTTGTGGTTGAATATATGCCAAATCATTCTGGAAGCGTACTCCTAATTGGCATAGAACGTTATATCAAAACGAGAAAAATAAAATTGTTTTTTATTTTTTTGAACGTTTATATAGATCGCTATATTCACATCGCGCAATCAATAGAACTTCTGCAAGTCGAATCTAACAATCATTGCGAGCAAAATATAACATTTTCAAAAAAACTGACACCTTGAAAATTTTCCTGTACTGATTTCTCTGTATGGAAAAGGAACGCTGCAGAAATCTCAAATTTTGCCATGTTGAATATTGCAACGGAAGCAGAATTAATGAAAATTTCGCTCACCAAATGGCATTTTTAATAACTCTGTTTCTCCCAAATGAGATATTTGAGCTCAGATTTCTCAAAGCTATTTATTACAAATCTCAATCTCTGTAGGTGACGTTTACCACTCTGCTTTGTGTTCTGAATATTCTTGTGCGTTGAGCCAATTGTTATGGCTATCCGTGTATGTTTTCAGTTCAAAAACAAGTTCAATGAAATTGTTCACTACCACCTAGTCCAAAATTCGTACTTGAAGTAAAATTGACCCTGCTTTTGTAAATGTTTTTGTTTGAAGCGCTCATATATCAATTTGTTTTTAAGATAAGATTTTCACAATCAAAATTTGTTATATGCTTGAGTTCTCGAAACTTTCTGAAATATTCGGCTGTCCATAACGTTTTGTTAAGATTAGGATTTGAACCGAAATCAATCTGCTGAAAACCCAATGAGTGAGTAAAAACACAGTGAGGGTTTTCCGGCTAATGAGATTTTCATTATCTATCATTGTTGTCTGATTAATAACTTGGATTTTTTTTGAAACTGTCCAGCCCCAAACTTATGATTGAAACTACAATTTCATAGCTTTTATGAATTTTGGGTTTTTTTTGAAAATCTCATTTTGATGTAAACGTTTTCCTGATATGGAAGATTTAAATTGATTATTTATCGAAAACTTCACAAAACCATTCAGCAATCTTCTGTCACCTTCAACCTCGTTTGCTTCTCTTATAAGTCACAGAATTTGTCAACCTCTTGAGAAACTATGCATGGGATAAAAAAATAGTCGACGTTCAATTACGATAGAAGACTTCAAATGATTTAAAATGCAAAAATAAACTTATAAAAGCAAATATTTGTTAAACATGTTAATCTTGTTTGGTTTTCACTTGAGTGCGTTATTGAAAATAATTGAAGTGATTACAAATTTCTAACTATTAATTGTGTCAGTGAGTTATACCTAGGGACTGACTCTGGTCATGAGTAACGTATATGCTGCTTTTTATTTTTTGAATTGTAGAAAAAATAGTCAGAACGTGGACATTTTTAGTTACAGTAAGATCCCCGTAGTGCAGCATTTTTTATCAATTTGTCAAAAATAGGTGAGGGAACTAGACAGCCTATGAGCTGGATAGTGCTTCGTGTCTCAATCTGTAACAATAGGCAAACATATGAGAGAACTAGTTGAAGGATCAGAGTGGTGCCCCTTTTTCTTCGCATTTTTCAAAGTTGAAAGACCATGTGGGAGAAATAGTAAGACTATGATCCGCGTAGCACAATTTTTCCTGTCCCTTCATCGAAGTAAGGAAACAATGTGAGAGAACTATTCATATTATGATCCAGGTGGTGCAACTGTTTGAGCCGTGTTTCGAAATTAGATGACTATGTGAGAGGTCCAGTGAGACAGATACATAAAAATTGAGTTCTTAACTTGAGTTAACGCGAGTTTGCAAGACTTATTGTTCCTATGATGCCATAAAGAGCAAGAAGCAGTATGATCTAGAACATCTTTTTTCGCATGCGAGGGTACCTCTTCAGATAAGCATTCCTAAATCATGATTCGACCATTTAAAAGGTTGATAGAACTTAGGGTTGTCTAAGGGTTGTGCTTGCTTCGAAATTCAAGACAATATTTCCTTGGTTTTCCAGTGAAAGGATACTAGTTGCGCTACTGGGGTTGAGTATTTTTTGTCATAACTTAGCCACTTTTTAATATTTCGACATATATCAATATTATTGGAAAAATAGGGAAACAATTTATGCCCTGCCATAGAATAACGACATGTCTTCATATTAATCTTGATTTTTGTCACTCATTGTAAAACTCTCACTATTTGATTTTTGGTCAATATGAAATCTAGAGGGTGAAATATAATAATAATTCAACACGAAATTGCTTGTTATAAATTTTGCTATCTCTGCCCAATCATTTCCTAAGTTCACAGAGTTTTAGCTGCATTCTTTGAAAAAAAACTAATGCCAGGTTATCAATAATTTTAGAACCTACCTTACATATTTTCCAGATTTTCTTCAAACCAAATCTCAAAATTGAAAATATAAACTATGAAAGTTAGCAGTTCAGCACTGTTTTTATCGATCCTATAGATATAGAGCTTGTTTTCATATCTTTTGAATTGTTTTCTACGAAATTCTGTTTTCTACGAAACATTGAGAGCGGAGAGGGACCTTGCAGTGATTCGGTAGATGCTGACAGATTCTTGACTCTTACAAAGCGATTGATTCTGGCAGATTCTGGCAGATTCTTTATTCTTACAAAACATTTTAGCTGCAAGATTCAGACAACAGGACAATTTTTCCAAGGAGACTATTTTTATAACCATGGAAAATGGGTTTTTCTGAATGAATTCTCTGTTGCACTGCCTTTTTCTCCCCGCTAATCAGTGTCTCGAAAGCTGAAATGATAACGAGGTGAATCAAAAAGAACAGCCTTTCGTACGTATGTCATTTAGTTGAATTTTAAGAGGCAGAGAAAATTAACGTTTTGGTTTTGAAAACAAGGAAATATAATTGTGGGTATGAAAAGTGGGTATTACATTCTATTTGCAAAACACTTAAAAATGTATAGAAAAGTTTGAACCGTATCTTGTATCTTTTATATCTGAACCTTTTTAACATAGCAATGTTTAGTACTTCTCTATTTCATTTTTTTTGTTTGAGCAACAAGCCAACTGTGATGCATAGGAGAGGCAAAATATGAGATATGCATTATTATTAAAATAAACAAATTGAATTTTTGAAAAATGAAGGGAAAACTCAAAAAACTGAACATTTTTAACCTGCTACTGATCAATAATTTCCAATGGTTTTCCTTTCTTTGTGTAATTTTTATTTGTCATCCAATTGAAATCAGCATAGTCCAAACGATGTCTTTTGTGGTCATCGGATTATTTTAAGTGTCTCTGCCAGAATCATTAAAAAATGTATTCTCGTGATCAAAACTTTGAAGATAAACTTTTTTCTATCAGAAATTAGTCGATAACAATTTTTCTGACAGAATCTATCAGAATTAAATTTCCAAAATAAGAATCCGGCGTTTTCAGTATTCAATAGAAATCTGAGGTTTTCAAGTTTGCATAACTAGATTTCAAAATATGTCTTGAAAAAAAGTATTCGACCATTATTAACATGCTGGAAACTGTTCTTCTTAATTTTGGCTTCCTCTTGACTACAGGAGGCAAAAATGGAACACAGTTAATAACATTGTCACAATTCCATATAGATGCGACATATATTCTGCTCACGCTTACATTTCAATATCTAAAGACTGACAATATACAGCCTAGCCAGGGTCGAGACAATCTGGCTAAACTACAAGAACTTACAAGTTTTTTTCTGAAGAATAACAAACCTGAAAGAGATTGCAAGTTGGATGTTTAACTTGTCGTAAAATACACAGACTCGGAGGAAGTTAATGACCCGGTAATTCAATTAATTCAATTAATTCAACAAACAACTATAAGAGAATTGAGTCCCAACAAACGGTAAGAATCCGCGCCCTAAGACTCTAAACAAGTAGAGAAATTTTTATTTTTAACAACGTGCTCCTTTAGTAGAAGTGCCCTTCTGCTATAGACTATAGAACAGCTTTTTAAAAGATGGGAAAGCTGATAAAATTGACCGTTTTTGGACCAAAATTAGAACACAGTACCTACATATCTCCATTGATAATAATGACAAATTAACTCAATTCACTGAATAGAACATAGACTGAAAGTTGCAACGCACAAAATATAAGCACTTTAGGGAGACATTATTTGAATGCCTACGAAACATCAAATGGATGTCAACAACTTTTAGTCTTGCTTTAGATGATCCAGAAGGCCTTAACGTGACTAAACGGTCAATAAGTGGAATCAATTCACCGGATAGATCTTTCCTTAAAAATTTGATCAGTTAGTGCGCCTTATATAAAATTATTCACAAACAACTGCAATTTAACAGGTAACCAATGCCTTTTACCCGTTTATTCATAGAAAACGTTAAACGTTAATTTGTTGCTACGCAAAACGTAAGATCATCGTTTCTACGTCTTTAGGCGTACGGGCCTGCTTAACCTACTACTGCAAATCTTCTTGTATTCTATTTGAACCCTATTTAACAATTAATGTGACTGGAGTCAGTAAAATGTCTCAAATCAAGAGAGAAAATTGTATAAAGCATTATATTTCAAAAGCTGAAAGGCACTGGAGCCTCTTTTTTGACATTTTTAATGCTTACCAAACTGTTCACATTTATTCTGGACAGATGAACTATTAAAACTATTAAAATATTTTTTATGAAATGATTCTTTGAAATACGTTATGGATGGTAAATTTGATATGAAACTTTCTGTTTAGGCTCCAGAGGAAAAAATTGGATGCAAAAAAAAGCTTGGACACACAGTTTTGATTTGCAACCACCTATTACTTTCAGTAGGAGTTCTTTTCTGCTATAAAACGACGCTTTATAAAGATGGGAATGGGAACAAATGTGACCATTTACAATTCCACCTTGAAAAAATAAGGTTCGGGTTTTTGGTTCAAATTTTTTGAATCATCTAGTTCATGTATTTCTACGACTCGAAGAAGACTATTTGAAGTGGGTTCGTTTTTGTTACGCAGGCTTAACATTTTTTGACAACTTTACAGCAGAAGGTTACAAAAAGTTAAAATAATTTAAGGTATTTTTACCTTAACAAAGTTAGGGTAATTTTTTTACCTTAACTCAAGTTAAGATAACGTTAGGGTAAATTTTTCCTTAACTTTACTTTTAAACGGCTTACTTTAACTCCGTTAATGTGAATTTACCTTTATTTTTAGTGTGCAGTAAGCTTTTCCGTTGTCTGGTCTATCGACTCACCGTCGCACAATCTGGCAATGTCTGTTTTATCGAGTCACTGTCGCACAATTTCTGATCCAGCGGAACTGTTTCGTACAATTTCGAACACTTTCGCGCAAAATCGATTCATACTTCAAATACAGTCTGTACTGTCGATTCATGGCTGTTTTGTTTCTGAATCAGGTGGTTCATACTTCGAGTCACCCCGAGTTGCTTATTGGTCAGTCGTAAACACAAAGAGCGCGCAAAATATAAAGAAGAAAAAATTCTGCAGATTTATATCAACTTCTTGTTATAAGATTTGTGCACTAACTTTTTTGTGGCTGTGATTGCTCATGGCTAATCAAGGTCTAGTTGTCTCGGGGTAAGAACTATAGTTAAAGTAGAACCCTGTCCCATTATTAATTGGCTGGTCGCGGCTGAAATTGTGCAGATGATTCCGTTCATTAATATGCCCCTGAAAATGAGCAAAAATACCGTTTCCAGGTTTATTTGTATTCAATTCATCACAGAACAAATTCACAATTCTTAAATTTTTATTTCTTTGTACAAAACCCTCACTCTCTTAACCTCAATCGTTTTGAGCTTGCTTAACTCAATTCTCCTATAAATGTTTTAAGTAAATTTGCCAAAGGCCTTCCAAACTGAAAAAAAGAACAGGGAAAACCAGAAAAATTATACTGGACAGACAAAAGTTCCAATTTATATGTTAACATGAGAGTTGTGACGTTCCTTTGGCTGTTTCATTGTACATAGTAAACTTTTAAGCCTTTTAGGACTTAAGTACAGCATTATATTAAGCTTGGTAAGGCTCTAAATGGTACACTTTAATCATTAAACAGTGTCATAATTTTATCTCAGAAGTCCTTACTCCACTGTATGTGACACTGTAGTTGAAATGACAGTAAATGTGGTTTATATCTAAGACTTAGACGATGGCGTACAATGGCCTGTTGTTTTCCAAAAGTGTGTACATACTGAAAAAACAAACTCGCAAGCGAACTGCACTATACCTGGATTCAGCAGTTGCTACGATACAGTCCAAATAGCAATGTTACTAAGTAAATAGATGTAAGCGATAGATTGCATTAACCAACCAGATTCAAGCCGTCTATTTTACGTAGAAAGGTCGCAAATATTTCGTTTAGCCTAATTTTAAGTAAATATAACCACGATATGTACCGATTGAGGTGGTTTTCCTCTAATATTTTGTGGTGCTCTAGACGATTTTTGACCGATTATGAACCAATTTTGACGTCAATAACATTAGACAAATAACCAGTAGAAAAGCATCAAAAAACCTTGCCGCCTGAATCTCACTTAATGTCTTTATCGTTACTAATGCCAATACGTTGTCTTGCATTGATACTGGATATAAACCGTTTTGATTGACTGTTAAAAGGACTGAATTGATCATATTCGAACGAGTGTTTTACACCTTTATCAAACCACCACAAAAAAGCAAAATACATCCAGAGAGAAAAGAAAAAGCGAAGTTTCGTTCAAAAAAATAAAAATTCTATTCTTCATTTTATCACGTTATAATGTGAACTTGTTCTCCAGAAAATTATTCATAGAGTGCGTTTTTTGAATTGAAAACCGTTGCTTATATCTTTCCCTTCTGAAGCAATTTATTCCGAAAATCCTTTCATTTCTTGTTCGCCTTGATATTTTTTTCTTTCAGTTATATCAATTGTAATAATGCTGAAAGACAGTTGATTAAAACTTTTGTAAGATTTCTGCTGTGCCGTTTTCAAAATGCAAAAGGAATATAAGAGATTAGCAAACGTCAGCATGAGGATGCAAAAGGCAATTCTAACATTTAGGTTTATGATACTGTTGACTTTTTAGGGTAAGTAACAGTCTTAGTGTAATTCAAGCCTATTTTTTTGTAAGCCAAAATGAGCAAAATGTAATTCTTTTTTAATCTGGTCTTGTACCTTAGAGTTTGTTTTGAAAAACTTTTGGGAAATTAATTCTTCAAAGCATTAAGAATACAAATAAAGCAGTTGCGATTATTCAATGACATGAAAAGTGTGTTAAATAGTATTAATATTTGACACCTCTCATCAGGCTATGAAAACCAATAACACAGAACATGCAAAACTTTGATAAAAAATTAGAGCAAAATATTTTTTCCGGAGAAAAAGAAAAATGTTCCAAATCTATAAACAAGTTTGACGTCATACCCTTACCAGCAGTAAGTTGAATAGTTTACTTGTAAGAACCTGTCAGCCGAATGATTAACTGGTAGGAACTTTTTTTGGAAGAAAAACTTGCATTGCGATGAATCGCCTTGTAAGAACTTGCATGAAACTTGTAAGTTCTTGTAATTTAGCCATTCGAATTCGACCCGGAAATTCAAATCAAAAATGGAGAGTTTGCGGAAGAAAAAACATATATGTCAGAAATTGAAACATTCAATGTTTAGAGTGCAAGGTTTTACAATCTGGCAACTGTTAAAATGTGTTCGGACAAGAATCAATATTGGACAAAAGACAATGGCCTTTCAACATCTGATTGATGTTGTTTCTGATAACTTTCAATAGAGTATAATTGTTTTCGTTCGGCAACAAGGCTAAATGTGTGGTAACAGCCATTGAAAAAATGCATTTTCTAATACAATCAGGAGTACATTCTACTCGTTATTACGAGACGGAAAAAACCAATTATGGAACAATTCATTTGCCGAAATACATTCATTGATACACTGAAGATACATTTTGTGCGATTGTTGATAAAATCACACGCACTCTTTCCCAAATCCATTACAATGTCAGCGCAAAAAAAAAGATTTAGTAGCTGCTCAGTTTTTATAACTGAGTGCTTTTTTTGAAGAAATACCGATAGAAATGCATACAGATGAATGCAATGCTCTTTGATCAAAAATGTTGGTTTCACGTGTTTCTTTCGTTTTTTAACGTTGTCTGTTTTTATTTTCAGAAAAAGCGCAATAGAACTGGAGAGATAGCCTAATGTATATTTTAAATCAAAGAAGTTAAGGTTCTTGAAAAAAATTAAAAGATCTAAAATTAACCCTGGGCAAAGAATCAAATTGAAAAAAAAACTTTCAGTGTTAGTTTTGAGGATCAACAAAGTTTGGTTGATAAAAATCAATGAATAACGCTTAAGAGGAACCAAAACGTTGATGACTTCGAAACCCAAAAAGAAATTGTTTCTAAAACTGATTTTATTGGTTCTTAACCCTGCATTTGAAGCCAAGAGCATTCAGAACTCCAACGGATTCAGAGTTTAAGTCTGTATTATTCTTTCGAAAATATATTAACTTCAAGGAAAATTACTTCTGCTTTTCTAGAAAATTGTGATTTTTTTAAAGATAAAGCTATCCGGTTTCAAACGCTAAGTTGATTACTTTTCACTCAAGTGATTAATGTTTGGAATTCTCTTAACCAAAACAGTCTTTTCAGAACTAATAATTTCCAGCTTATTTTGTTTAATTGGATTACACAGAAAACGCAATCAGTTCGTTATGTTATATTTTTGTCATCTAAAATCAACATTCTTAAACATTTCAACTGATTGCGTAATCCAATGTGTAATCCAACTGATTGCGCATCTGTTATCTGTAATCCAATTAAACAACATAGGCTGGAAGTTACTATTTCCGAAAACACTGCCTTGGTTAATCTCTCGAGCAAAAAGTAATAATTTCAGCGATTGAAACTGGATAGTTTTATCTTTAAAAAATGTCGCATTATTCTATATAAGCAGAAATAATTTTTCTTGAAGTCTATATATTTTTTGGGAAGAATGTCACAACTTTAAATTCGGAATACGTTGGAATTCCGATTGCTTTTTGCTTCAAATGCAGAATTAGGGACCAAAGAAAATTAACTGTAGGAACATTTTTTTTGGGTTTAGAAGCAAGCAGCTTCATCAAAGTTTTGGCTTCTCTAAAAAGTTATTCTTTTATTTTTCTCAACCAAACGTTGTTCATCAACAAAACTAGCAGTGAAAGTGATTTTATTTGATTTATTGCCCTTTTAGATCTTTTGAAAATTTTGTGAATCACAATTTCTCTGATTAAAGTTATGCCTGAGGATATCTCTGCAGTTTTATTGCACTTTTTCTGAAAACAAAAAAAATGGACAGCAGTTAAAAAAGAAACACAGCAACTCAACATTTTTGATCGAAGAGCAATGCAAGAATTTGTATGAATTATTATCGGTGTTTCTCCGAAATAAAAACCACTCAGTAATAAAAACTGAGCAGCTAATGAAATATTTTTTTTGCGTTGAGATTGTAATGGATTTGGGAAAGAGTGTGGGTGTGATCTTATTATCAAACGCAAAAAAAGTATCTTCTTTGCATCAAGGAATATGTTTTGGCAAATGAATTGTTCCATAATTGGTTTTTTCCGTCTCGTAATAGCGAGTAGAATGTACTCCTGATTGTTTTAGAAAATTGCACAATTTCTGACATATATGTTTTTTCTTCGGCAACCTCTCCATTGTTGATTTGAGTTTCCGGATCGAATTTGAAAGGCTAACTTGTAAGAACTTTTGAGTTTCTTGCAAATTCTCACAAGGCGATCCATCGCCTGGCAAGTTTTTCCTGCAAAAACTTCCAAGTTCCTATAAGTTAACCATTCGAATTTTAAGTTTTTACAAGTTGACCTTCCGACTTACAGGTTCTTACATGGTAACCATTCAACTCATTCAACTTACAAGGCTATCGGAAATTAACCATTCGACTCACGGGATTCTTACAAGATAAACATAAAATGAAAATAGAAAGTTTCAAGATATAAAGGTAAATAGATGTTTAAAAATTATAGAATGGGGAAAATTGTGAATCGGAATTATAAAAAAACGGTACAAAAAAGATAAATCACTAAATTGTTTTGAGAGAATGTTGACTTATGAATTCGAAACTTCAATCAAAGTCAAAAAGTGTAAACGGGTATTAAATTTAGGAACATTTTTAACGTAGCAGTCTTGAGTTGTAAATTCTTACAAATTACCATCTTTCGCGAGAAACCTGCAAATTCTTACAAGTTAGTCATTCGGTCTCTGCCCGCATTGTACATAAATTTTAGGCCACGAGAAATGCAGGCGCCATATTTCACATAAAAAGATGCTATACAACAACGTATAGTTTGATAAAGGGTTCGCAATATGCGCCGGGAAGGTGTGTTTTACTTGACATCAATAGACATTCTTTTGCAAAACTTGAATAGTCTATGCGATGCACAGACGGACAACTGTCGACTCTAAACGCTCGTAGTCTGAGAGATAAGCCCGCACTTTATGATTTTTCATAAAGAACTCTCTCTTCATGTGAAATTTTGTGTGAATCTCTATGAAAAAGGCTAATATCAGACAAACTAACTTTATGTACTGATTATTAATATGAGGCATATAGTTGTTTTCTTCAGATGTTTTCGATGAGAACTTGACCAATAACAGACTCAGAACTGAGTTTTTGTAAATTCCAATTTTTCCGATTTTTCCTCCACCCGGGTATCTTGTGCCTTGCTTTCCAACAGCAGATCTTCTTGTGCTTGGATAATTTACTCCCTTATGTAAAATGGAAAACAGCCCAAGAAAAGGGATTCATTAACAAATTTCTTACATCAGTCCGGAAGTTTTCTTCATTAATCGGCCCTCCCTGGAAAACAACTTCTTCTAAAGAGACTATTAGGTGACAAATAATAAGAGAATATTAGCCGTGCAAGCTAATTTTATATTAACGCACTCGAAAATTTTACAAATCTGCTAAACTTAGCCGCGATTCTTTCCAGAGCTAACCAGAATAGAGTTTAAGCTCTGCGCGCTAATTTTTGAGCCAAACAGAATAATTGAACGTTTCTACAGCATTTAGCTCAGGTGAATTGTAAAGCAAAATAAAAACTCAACAGGTGTTTTAGCGGGTGCTCCCTGTGCTTTCCGGTTCAATTGCATTGAATGGCCAAAAATTTCCATTTTTAGACAAATCAATGTGAACGAGAGGCATGGCCGTGAACAGTTGTCCCGAATTCTGCTCAGACAGATGTTAGGATGTCGAAACGTTAGACATAAATAACGTTTTAATGGACGTTAATCGAACCTATTTAATGGAATTTTGTTTGAAGGAACAGTCCTCTAAAGCGTAGAAAAGGGGAGTTGCTTTTGACTCTAACTATGCAGGCAGATCGCATATTAGATCTACATAGTACAGATCAGAATAGCGTGTCTCAAATTAGACGGTCTTATGAAAATTAAGCTCAACAGCTTCCAAACACTTCTAACCAACTGCGCTCAGACTTTATCTGGTTCACTCTAGCGTAATTCTTTTAAAATAAATTTGACGCTCGTTCAGAGAACAAGCATTCCGAATTATTGATTACTGCAAAGTAAATATAATTAGCGAATAATTTGTTTTTTTTTCTCTAGCAAACCTGTCTATATTCCTGAGTGAACAATGCTACAAGTCAGCTCCAAAACAATATAATGATTGGATCATGATTTGATGTTTTCTGCAAGGCCTCTGAAGGGATCTCAAGTACCCTGTCGGAAAAAAAACTGCTTAACTACCATGAGATGATGGTCAAACTAGAAAATATTAAAAATCTGTTATCATACAAAAAATATATTATAAAGTTCTGTGATAAAACGACCTGTTGAATAGATTTCAATTTTTATTGGCAACATTGATGGATTGAATAGATTAATTTTTTACAACTGGTTGTTGTGCTTGAGTTAACCTCTGGCTGGGCAGCATTTAAAGGTTTGCTCAAAATTGATCTCAAAGCAGAGAAACATTGATCTGTAAAACTTAACTTTCAATTGATGGAAGGGTGGAAAATCCTACGAGGTGCTACTTTTAGTGAGAAAAAAAACAATCACAATTTTGAAAAATACTTTTACTTGAGTTGTAATAGTTAATTAATAAAATTTTTCAGTTGTCACTTTGTTTTTGCTCTTGAAAACTACAAAATCAATGAGTAGTGTTTTTTACAAGAATATTTCGAATGCTGGATTGCTTTGTTAGCTTTGACTTCATTTGTTTTTTTAGTTCTTAGACCAAGAAGGTTTCCTTATAATACCTGTGCAACACTGAGCAATTTGGATTTACTCTCCTAGATAGCGATGCCTCCGGTTTTTATGAATTATGGTACTGGTGGGTTGGATCTACTGAGAAGGAATGTGTACAAAGTTAGAATTTCTGCCGCAACAAAGTTAGATCAATTAGTGTACCATTTCTCACATCTAAGCATTTTAGATCTCAATGCGTTGCAAAACACTGTACTGCACTATTGATTATGATGAGCACTAGGAAGTTTTTGGCAGCTTTGCACATATCCACTTTGTAGCTACTTTCAATTAAAAATTGAAACTAAGATTGCTACAAAGGAGGAGGTTTTGGATGTTTTGGGGTCAAATTTGAAGTTTGATTGTTCAATTGTTCCTCGACTCCAGATCGTACCTTCTTTCTTAACGAAGAGAACAGCCCTGTCTCATTGTTCTTCTCGCCTTAGCCATTCCCTATTTTTGATAGGATAGCAATTCTAGAAAAGAGTTTTTGTGAATTTTCAAAAACGAGATTTCTAAAAAGTAAGCTGTTCTCGTGACGGATGCAGCGAAGAATTTCTATTTCGCATTGATAATCAGTGTCCAATAATTGTTTTAACTTTACAAAATGAGCTGAAGCGTCTTCATTCTTGAACTTCTCAAAGTCCACATTTTTGAGCGCTAACGTATCCTCCTTTTTCTTTTAATTGTTCGCTTGATTCATTCAAGAGATAGATCAGGTAATTACAACGACCACCCTGAGCCGCGCCAGCCCTTTAGCCACGTACAGACCGATATGGTTTGTACTTTGATGCCTCCTGCCCAATATCAGAGGGTTGTTAGCCTCAGTTTCCAATCAATGGTATGCTGTTTTTTGTTCAATCAACGTGCTGTTTTTTGTTTGAGCATCTCAAATTTTATATAGCTGCACATGCCATTGTCGGTTAACCCACTAACCGACTAACAAAAAGTTCAGGTTTTTTTTCAATTCAATGCCACATACTGGTGCCGTACGCTGCTACTTGCAAATAAAGCTTGTAATTTATTCCGTTTATCCTACTACAAAATAAATCTCACATGTTTCATGGAACTATAAGTAAACAAAATACGCATTGCATGGTTACCTGAGTCTGATAATATAAATAATAGTAATTCTGATAAATAACTTTCGGAAGAAAGGTGTTCAATGAAAGAGCTGGTACCTGTTTAAGCTCTCCTCACTTAACTCCTCTCCTCTCTAAACTTAAAAATATGTGAGTTTTTGTCTGAGAACTTCGAGCCGATTCCTATCTTTAATGGGCCAAAAGGTTTGAAAGAAAAACCAATTCGGATGATAGGTATTGAAAAAATACCTGTTGTGATGAAGACAAAGAATACATATGAGAGCATAGCGTGCTATAAAATCTTGCGATAATCTCTTTTTCGAGTTATCTGTAAATTTATAGCAGCATCCTTTTACTTCACACTTCAGACCACAAATAGACTGTGGTATTTCTTTCGCTTAGGTTTTTAGTTCAGTGATCTGAACAATAGTTCCGGCAGAAGATCATTCATTACATTTGTTCTCGTTGCTGAGCCCCTTACTCCGTTCGATTTTTTTTGCTCGACTCTACTCGGTGCGATATCTTGGTGCAATATGAGTGGTTGTGAGACATGCAGAGCGATATCCTCACATGGCTAATTATATAGGCGGATTATCTTGACGTGTATGACTAGCTGCAACTGGATAGGGGTGGTTAAAGTGTAAAGCCGCCAATGTGTAACGCCCGATTTGTTGCAGGGCGGAGAATCAGAGAATCTTACAATCAAAACTTTTGAATAATATTCCGCGGGGTGCGCATAAAGTTAAACAACCAAAGGGTTATGGAAAGCACAGGACCAAAAAAGTTGGACTGACTTTTAAACTTCAGCTTTTGGATCGAGGTTGATCAAGACACCTCCGACAACTTCAATTTTAAAGAAACCTGGCCTTTCCAACTTACGTCTGTGCATTTGTGCGCTCGAAAAGTTTGGAAAAATTGCAGAGGGATAAAAACCGATCTGTTCATACTCGCAAAATTGAATGCTACAGAAGTAAAAATCAACAGAACAGAGATTGCCAAGCGTTTTAAGGAAACTAAAAGGAAAGAAAGAGGCTTTGAAAAAATGATCACATATGTTTTTGAGCTTACACTAACGTCCACAGAACACTCGCGACACTAAACAAGCTAAACCGTTTTTAGCGAGATTTCAAGTAAATAAATATCGCTTCAGTCCAACACCCAAACTACAACAACCAGTGGATCTGACGGACAATTTTCAACAACATCATCGCAAAAGACGTAGAAGATAGCACAGAGAAATTACAAAAAATTAACGTTGCGAAAGTGATTGAGAAACTGCTGCAAAACAATCCCTCATTTTGGAGAACCTTTTTGGAACAACAAACAAATGAAGTTACGGACGAATCTGGTGATTTCACTGTCAGTCTCATTTTTCCATTAGACCTCTGCATCCGAAGCACGAGTGCGTTGGATAATATCTACTTGGATCAAAAACTTGAGCGTGAACAACCTGCCTGGGATGAAGAAATCGAAAAGTAAGATTTTCCTTGCGAATGAATTACTCGGAAAATTAATTTAAACTGGCATAGGAGACACAATCACTTGTCACTATCACTATTGCCGGTAAATGCATTGGTTCACTTTTGTTAACCGACAAAGTTTTTCCAATACTATATATATATATATATATATATATATATATATATATATATATATATATATTTCGCATTGATAAGTATTAATTGTGATTATTAGTGATTCTGAACATAAACACTCTGTTTTTGCCCTAGTGATGAGCGAATTTAAAACTTGCAAAGCTCTTGAAAGCTGATTCAAAACTCGCAAGATTCTTACAAAATTGTTACAAGATATCAATCAAGTAAAAAAAGAAATCAGGGTAATAATGTTTTAGGAAACATTTTTGAAGCAAATTATTGTTTATTAAACCAATTACAAAACCGAATTCAATGAAAAAACGTTTAGCCCGGATTAAAAATCTTGCAAGAATCTTGCAATTTTTGAACTCTTGAAAAATTAATTGTGTATTTTTGGTAGCCAAAACAAACTGAAAACCAAATGAAGCGACTGATATCAGAATTTTTAATCAGCACAACTGAACCTAAATGATCAGCACAACTGAACCTTTCTTCTGCTGACGTATAATTTGTATAACGCACAGAAGACGATCACGAAACCTGTTTCTGACTGTAGAAGTGGATGAAATTTAATTCGGAAATGTCGTCGGATATACTTTAATGCCGTTACAAAGCATTTGTTTGTTAAAGTTTAATTACTGTTCATTTGTTCTGCACATACAAGTTTTATTATTAGTTTCCAATTTGACAATCAAGCGAATGAGTGTTTTTGCTTGTATATTGTTTTGTGGAGCCTGGTGGGAGGTGAAAATGACAAAAACAAATTCATGCACGCCACTATAGGTTGTCTGATATCAAATGCCAAGGTCTTTAACCCGCCTGCGGAAAAAAGTTCCAGGATGAACTTTACAATTCATTGCGTAATTGCTACCGCTTTCTCTTTAATACAAATTATTTTAGAAGCTAAGGTTTCATTTTTTCTCTCATCCACGCTCATTTTTACACATATTCAAGGCTCGAACTTCAAAGAGATGGAAATACACTTACACATATTTACGGATCGATTTACGTTGTAGTTTGTGGAGAAGTACTAGAATGATGTCAAGGCTTTTGCGGTGCAATTACTCAACCATAGTTAGGAAAACACAGCGAAATTGATAAGTTCACTTTACCAACTATTTTATTGCGATCATGAATAAGGATTGAATTTATTTACAGTGATTTAAAAAGGAAGCAGGAATTGATGATAAAGTAATTTTGCAGCGGAGCAACTCAAAAAGGAAACCAAAATTTGGTTTATGACATGAACAGAAAATTACTTCACAATATCTTGTCTGGGATATGGTTGGCTATATAAGGCAACGGATTTAAGTTAAAATTGAACTAACTAAAGTGCAGTAAATTATGGAATTAAGGATACGACATCTAGAAGTGTCTTGGCTGTATGGTATTTCCCCCAATGGGTAAATTTTGACGCAAGATAAAAGTAAATAAAATGAAACTTGAAATTTACACATTCCGCAGTTGTATAAAATTTAAAATAATACGCAGTAAATAAAAATAATGATTGAGTTTCAGATTTCAACAGTCTGTAATAAATCATAGTTTTTGCTACTTTACTCTGCCAAGACACGTTTTTCTTTATCTCAGTGGTAAATTGAGCTGCGGATCGCATGTCCAATTGCCTAAGAAAAGCTGGCGTATTGTACAAGGTAGCCCTCCCTATTTTGAATGTCTTCAAAAAGCGTTTGTGCTTCTGCCGTTTTTTCATCTTTTTTGTCTCTTGATACGGCGTGTTGTTGCAGACATGTACAACTTGTCGCTTGATGTTCTAGCTGCTCTTTCGGTCGATCGTAGAAATAGCTCATTAGTGGAGCTGATTGCTAACTTTTAGTATGTTGTGGAATTTGCGTCTCCTTTGGTTCATTAGAAAAAAATTTTGCAACCATACATTATGTCTGTTCTATTAAAAAATGCATCATCGTGCTTCGGGTTCCAATTTGGCACTGACATTTTAAGAGATCTAGCAACATTACTGGCTGTGGGAACGCAAGAGTGTGATGAAACCACACTAAAGTCGCGACTGAGAACTTTTGAGTGTTTAGTCTTTTTGTCCCCCGGTTTTTTCTCAGAAGGTTCCATCTAAGTTTCGCTTTTTTTCACTCCAAGGTCTTCTCTGTGCTTTTTTGGATAGTAGTTGGGCGAAATCTGACAATTCTGTTTTACGTTTCTCTTTAGTTAATAATTTGGCAATATCGGACCTGTGGACCTGTAGTACTTTATTGTTTTGCTATCGGTTTCGTGACGCGAAGACCCACTTTGAATTCTAGAGGGGATTTCTCGAAAAAAACGCTTACTAATTTCTTGAACTCAGCTTTGCGGAGCGAAACTAAAAAGAAATTTGATTACCTAATTTGAATTGGATACATTAAAACAATAAAAAACGAAGTGGTTGTCAACAAACGAAAGTATAAAGAGACATGTAGCGGGAAATGAAATAGGGATGAACAGGCGACAACTGACAAGCGGGAAACAAGAAACAATGTATTAATAAAATAAGGGAACGAAAGGCAAGCTAATATGAACGAAAAACTTCATCATATTTGAAATTTACTGCATTAAACTAATTAAAGATGACCAGGTTTCACATGCCCCCTAGAACTTTAAAAAAAATTGTACAGTAAGAACAATTTTTAAAAAAGGTAGCACTGTTACCAAGGCAGTTCTTGGTCCCCGAATAAACTTGTAATATCAATATATGTACTAGTTATCATAGCTAGTGATGTATAGTAAAATACAGCTTAAACTTGTGAGTTCGAGACAACCTATTCTGAATTAGTATTCAATTCCGGACCGTATACGGTATTCGATATCATACCATCTTCGGTTGTCGGGCTCCTGTATTCTGCTAGGTGCCTCACTTGGGGGTCAAAGGTTTATACTTCTCCGGTTACTGGTGAAATCTTAGTTTCCTTTCGGAGGTTAACCTGTCCTTACTTGGACTGTTTCAATGACAGAAGTGCTAGGGGACTGAAAACTTTCTACATCTCCGGCTCAGCATTGTCGTTGTGGAGGAGCAGTGATCAAGGTTTCTTGTAATTGGCAATAGTTCGGGATTCTTCTCGTTCGTCCTTTTGATCTCGTATCGGCAACTGGATCAACTTGGGTTGGGGAGACTTGTTATAGGGCTGTTGAGAGTGCATTTGTTGTTGGGATCGTTAAGTCGCCGGCGAGTCTTAATCTGTTGCAGAATTGAGGTTTCTGATGGCCGAGAAATTTAGAGTCTTTGGGATGCGACCTGGAATCGCGCGTGCAATGTTTGACTTAGAGGACGATGCAGCGCTACACGGTTCGCGTGTCTTATGCTTAACTTTCTTATCACCCTTGAGATTGCGAGTGACTTATTTCACGTGGCTCTGGATCCTCTGGTCAACCAAGTTATCACTGGTTACGAGTCCGCGGTTTTCGGCATCAACGTTGAGTGGAGTTGGCGCTAGAGCTGAGTTCTGAACCTTGCAATATCACCACTCGGACAATGACTACCAATTTTCCTGGATTTTTTTGTCGATATCGTAGGGCCGACTTTTTATTTGTTAGACCCTGGAGCAAGCTCTTCGTATTAAGCTTCGAGGCTGTTCTTCGCAATACACATTGATTCGCCGTAAGTGCTTGTATATTCTCTCTCATTCGCGTCTCGTGTTGCTCCTGTCATGCATTCCTCAACCTCGATTTTGCACCGCCCTACATTGTTGAGATGACATTGTTAGTTTATTGACTAGAATTGATCGAGTTTTAGAACTAGAGTTACTGTTACTATCGAAATCTGATTATGAAATGAGAGAAAGCAACTGATTTCGAGGAGCGAATTGGGCACGAAAAGCACAAATAGGCACGGAAAGCATCATGATAGGAAGGTCTATTAAATTGCTGGAAGTTGGTCTGAAATGATTGCGTTTCTCACCCAGCAGTTGTGCTCTAGAGTTTATACCAAACTCAATTTTTTGTGATTATTTGGGTTGCGGGATCATGTGTTTCAAACAAGTTGTGGAAATGAGGTGCGGATTGTATTGAGTTCAAGTTAATTAATTTTGCAGAAGCGGAAATAAGTTTTTATTTTGCGACAATAAAGTAAGCAGACATTTTTTGTGATTTTTGATCTGGGTGTAATGAAATATAATCAACAAGAATAGCGACAGTATCAGAGGAGCGAGTGCTGGACGGATATTGTATTTCGTTATTACATGTCGGGACAAGGGTTTTGCTTTGCGCTTGTAATTGATGCTGATTTCCCATCGCGAGTTCCATGTTGACTGCAACTGCAAGCTTCATAGCCTTCCTCGGTTCCAGTGTTTGTTTCGGCAACTTTTTTTGTATTCCAGGATCAATTAGTGCTTGAGCTGAATTCCGAACTTTGCGATATCACTATTGCGGACAGTGACTACCAATTTTCCTGGATTTTTTTTGTCGATGTCGTAGGGCTGTCTTTTTATTTGTTAGACCCTGGAGCAAGCACTTCGTATTAACCTTCGAGGCTTTTCTTCGCCCTCCACTTTTCATGCATTTTGCGGTGCAGTTTGAATTAGACGCGCGTTCTGAGAAGACCGAGGTTAGATCGGAGTAATCGTGATTCGCCGTAAGTGCTTGTATTTTCTCTCTCATTCGCGTCTCGTGTTGCTCCTGTCATGCATTCCTCGACCTCGATTTTGCACTGCCCCATAAAAAATTTAGCTTTATTCAATCGGGTTGTACGTGTTACACGAAGATTTTCCATATACATGATCATAAATTTTGTTACATTTGAGCCATTTCCTTTGTCAAATATAAACGCAGTGAGGTACTTAGAAGAGCGATCTTTTGCGGCTAGAAAGTATATCTCTTTGCTTTTTTTGTCATCAATAGCTCCCCAAAATATATTTTTATCCCCTTGTTTGGTTCAGCACAAGGTTTACAAGGGCAGAATTGCTAAGCGGGAATTACTGAATCAAGATTCTTACCAATTGTGGTGCAAGGTTTACATTCTGTTGATCTGACTATGTATTCCCTATTCATGTAAGGCCACAAACAATGTGTGGCCATACATATCTTCCCCGGTTACCCGAGTGGCTACGTGTATGTCGCCTATGAGTGGCTCCCGCAGGATGTTTGGAATAGCAATCATTTCATCAATACGTAAACATCCAGATTGCACGTGTAGGTCCCGCCAGTAAGAGCGAACGCATGGGTTAATTTTTTTTAAACGGTCCTCGTTACTAGTGAAGATACAATCGCCTACCTCTTTTAGTACGGCATCCTTGCTTGTCAGAGAGGCTATGAGACTTTTGGTGAAGAGTTTTCCTATTATGTTATCGAAAGTTGGTACGGGGTGCGGTTTTTTGAGTGGATGGTTGATTCTTTGAGCTAGAAGTTTCACGGAATCGGCTCGGGTTGAACTTTTGCGTTATTGTTGAGATGACATTGTTTATTTTTTGACTAGAATTGATCGAGTTTTAGAACTAGAATTACTGTTACTATTGAAATTTGATTATGAAATGAGAGAAAGCAACTGATTTCGAAGAGCGAATCGGGCACGAAAAGCACAGATACGCTCGAAAATCATCATGATAGGAATGTCTATTAAATTGAGGGAAGTTGGTCTCAAATGATTTCGTTTCTCACCTAGCAGTTGTGCTCTAGAGTTTATACCAAACTCAATTTTTTGTGATTATTTGGGTTGCGGGATCATGTGTTTCAAACAAGTTGTGGAAATGAGGTGCGGATTGTATTGAGTTCAAGTTAATTAATTTTGCAGAAGCGGAAATTAGTTTTTATTTTGCGACAATAAAATAAGCAGACATTTTTTGTGATTTTTGATCTGGGTGTCATGAAATATAATCAACAAGAATAGCGACATTATCAGAGGAGCGAGTGCTGGACGGATATTGTATTTCGTTATTACATGTCGGGACAAGGGTTTTGCTTTGCGCTTGTAATTGATGCTGATTTCCCATCGCGAGTTCCATGTTGACTGCAACCTTCATAGTCTTCCTCGGTTCCAGTTTTTGTTTCGGCAACTCTTTTTGTGTTTCAGGATCAATTAAATATGTCAGGCACACATCCCCGATTAGTTTTTCTTCTTCATTCTCAAAATTGCAGTTTTCTGCCAATTCTTTGAGCTTCCCTTAGAAAATATCTAGTGTTTTTTTCCGAGGTGTTTCGTAATGAGGAAGACGTGTCCATCAACTGTTATGTTTCGGGGTCAAATGAGTGCCACTTTCACTATTTTCCAAAACTTTGCAGTGGAAAGTGTGTCTACCAAAGTTTTCGGGTGCTTACTGTTTATAATTCGGCGTCCCCCCACACCAATGCTGAGGCTGAGCATTGAGACGCTTTTTCGATTGGCGAGTTGTCATGGTTTATCTCCACACATTACGCCAATTTCTATTAGTTGTTGGCATTTATTTTGCCAGTTTTTTCTGCTTAGCATTTCGGGCATTAGATTCCCGTTCTGATTCCGCTGAATGCGATTTGATGATTGTTTCCTCGTAGATGGATTCTAGGGGCAGTTCCACCACTTCTGGTGTGGGTCTGAAGAGTGTATCCAAGATG
Organism: Convolutriloba macropyga; assembly: GCF_964194025.1. NCBI lineage: Eukaryota > Metazoa > Xenacoelomorpha > Acoela > Convolutidae > Convolutriloba > Convolutriloba macropyga. Next base: position 4,577,997 of record NC_134481.1, read on the forward strand.
ATATCCCTCTCAGCTAGCAGAGCTAAATTGTATTGCACCCTCAATTTTTCCCAAAGAAGAGGGGGTTCAGGAGTCTGATTGTTACAGTAGGCGTTAATCCCCAGAGGAACTCGTTTATTGGCTGGTTGCGCCATGTCGTATTTTATTGTTTTGTTATCGACTTCGCGAAGCAATGACAGATTTTGAATTCTGACGGAATTTGTCACCGAAATGCTTAGTTTATTTATGAGCTCAGTTTTTTTGGAGAGAAATTAAAAGAGCGTTTTGATTACAAAGTTTCAATTGGATAAATTAAGACAATGACAATTGAAGTGGTCAGAAAATGATAACGTATGAACCAACTCGCAGCGGGAAATGAAAAGGGATGAACAGACGACAACTAACCAGCGAGAAGCGTGAAATAAACGTGCAAACTAATATGAACTAAAGACAGCATTATATTTCAGACTTACTTCACTAAATTAACTAAAGATGATCAGCTATCACAATGGGAAAGGAGTGTGAGTGTCTGCAAACACGAATAAAATTGCTTTTTAGGGTTTTGTCATTAAACATATCTTTTCAGGCATTTTATCTCCATAATATTTTTTTTGCGTAACGATAGAACTATAGAACTGACTGATAATTCTCCCAAGTCCGATTTTAGGGTTTTGTCATTAAACATATCTTTTCAGGCATTTTATCTCCATAATATTTTTTTTGCGTAACGATAGAACTATAGAACTGACTGATAATTCTCCCAAGTCCGATATAAAATTTGGATTGTCATTTGATTTTTTGTATCGCCTATCAGGAATTGTTGAACCATTTGCTAGTTTTATAGATTGGTCTTATTTAACAGTGACTACGATAGGTGAAACAAAGTATTTGTCACAAAAAAGTTTTTTTTAAAAACAGATTTTTGATTGGTTTTATTTAACAGTGACTACAATAGGTGAAATAAAGTAGTTGTCACAAAAAAGTTTTTTTTAAAAACATATTTTTGATTGGTTTTTTTAACAGTGACTACAATAGGTGAAATAAAGTTTTTGTCTTTTTGTCTCAAAAAAGTATTTTTCGCAATTTGTAAATTTTGTGATGTGTTTTTCATCAGATATTTTTTTGAGTTCGAAATTTACTTTAGTTTGTAAATTAATAAAGAAACGTCTCCTTTTTGGTGTCAAGGTGGAAGTATTCGTTGAGTTCTGATTTAGCTACATGGTTTTTTGGTCTTCCAGCAGAGATTTCAAATTTTGGAAATGAAGAGCTACATTTTTTTAAATTTAACAATGTGGTAAAATTTTATTTGCTTGATTACCTACTGCAAGTCCCATTTGGCCAAAGAGATCGCAAACGATGAAAGGTTTGAGACCATCAGCGACAACTGGAAAGTGCCAGCAGGAATATACCAGCCATTGCTTGTTTCCGGGGTTCTAATTTTACTATCAATCTGGATTGGTTCATTGGAAAATTTTCGCAATTGCCGTTTGTTGGCTTTGTGTACCCATATCACTTGTCAGTTACTGTTGTCTACCGGCTTCGCGAGTGACTGGTCCAATATACTGCATGCACTTCCTGAATCAACGAGTAGTATGGTTGAAATGTTTCCGATTTTGATTGGCATATTAAGGTGTTCGTTTTTTGTCCAGATAGTCGTTGATTGTGGCAGACATCTTGTCCTCTCTGCTTCTGTAAGCTGATTCGTATAGTACTTTTTGATTAATTTACATAGTTCACCGAGTCTTCAAGTTAAGATTCTTCTTCTACAGCGTTGACTGATTTTTTTCTCCTGATTTGGGGCATTCCTTTGTTTGTTTTGTTCCCTACAGTCTTTAGCAAAGTGCTTTAGCAAAACATAATTTTTGCATGCTTTTGCTCTCGCAATACATTTTTTCACCTATCCTGTGACCCATACTACCCCACAGATAAGACAGTGAATTGGTGATGGTCGAGAGCCCTGGTTAGGAATATTTTTCCTTGCCGGGGACCAATTTGACGAGCAAGTGCTGGAGGGATATTGTATTTCGCTATTACTTAGCGGGACAAGGGCTGTGTTTTGCGTTTGTTTTTGATGCTGATTTTGCAGCGCGAGTTCCATGTGGATTGCTAGCTCGAGAGCTTTCCACCGTTTGTTTAGACAATTCTTTTTGTGTTTCAGGATCAATTAAACGTGTCATGCACACATCCCCTATTATTATTTCTTCCTCACTCTCAAAATTTCAGTTTTCCGCCAATTCTTTGAGCTTTCCGTAGAAAAAACTTACTGTTTTTCTTCGGAGTTGTTTCGTAATGTGGAAAACGTGTTTATCAAGCGTTATGTTTTGCGGTCTAATGAATGCCCCTTCCAATATTTTCCAGAATTCTGCAGTGGAAAGAGTGTCTACGAAGATTTGCGGGTTCTTCTTGTTAAGAATTCGGCGTCCCTTCACACCAATGCTGAGGTATAGCAATGGGACGAGTTTTAGATCGGCGAGTTGCCATGATTTATCTCCAGACATTATTCCAATTTCTCTTAGTTTTTGGCATTTTTTCCAATTTATTTACTGCTAAGCATTTCGGGCATTACGTCCCGTTCTGATTCCGCTGAGGAAGCGATGTTTGATGGATTCAAGGAGAAGTTCCACCTTTTCTGTTTTGGGACCGAGGAGTGAATCCAAGATGATTTTCTCCTTAGCTAGCAGAGCTAACTTGTATTACACCCTCCATTTTCCAAAGAACATGTGCGTCAAGAGTGTGTTCTTCCCAGAAGGCATCAATCCACAGAAGATTTCGTTTATTGGCTGGCTGTGCCATGTCGTACTTTATTGTTTTGCCATCGGCTCCACGACGCAAAGACAAACGTTGAATTCTGGAGGGAGAAATTAATAGAGTTTTGATTACTGAATTTCAATTGGATAAGTTAAAACAAGGAAAACGGAAAAGGTTGTAAAAAATTTAAAAGTATGTGCAGTCACGCAGCCGAATATAAAAAAACGATGAACAGACCATAACCATCATATTTAAGATTTACTGCTATAAATAAATTAAAGATGCTCAGGCATCATGGTGAGAAAGGAGTGTGAGTATCTGTAAACACGAATAAACTTGCTTTTTTGTGGGTTCCAACGAACACGCTTTATCAAGCATTATGCCTCCATAGTTTTTTGTGTGTAATTTTATTCTTTTACGAGCAAACAAGTAGCAAGATGTCATGGATATTTCTGTAATTGAGTTTTCGAAAAATTCAGATTTTGGCTGTTAACGCAAATGGGTTTAGAATTTTGGACCTAAGGGAACGACAGAACTCACTGATATTTTTCCCATGTCCGATGAAAATTTTCTTAGTCCAAAGAGTTGAGCAATTATTTTTTGAAGAAAGAAAAGAGCTCTTGAAAAAGTTTGTTTTTAATAAAACTCAATTATTCTAGATACGGGACTAGAAATGTGAACTTGTTTAAAATGTTTGCTGAAAATCTGAATTTTGTCCTTGTCATTTTAATTAATTTTGATGTTACAGGTTACATCCCACGATTTATACAGTTGTTTTGCGTGATGATTTAAACCATTAATTGACATTCAGTTTTTGTTTCAAAAGAAAACGTCATATTTGAATCTTATCGTCTTTGACTCACAAACAACAACTGCGCTTCCTGAAAGACCAGTAGCTTTTGTCCAACTTCGAAGCTTGTCCAAAATCTTCTTGCTCTTAAAGCAATGAACCGGAAGTCTTTATCGCTTATTTTTTTCAAATCTGTAATTTACACCAACCACCTTAGGACCGATACAATTGGCACAAAAATTTTAGGACAAAGCATTTGCACATGCTAAAACTTAATAAAAGCTGTACAAAAACACAACATGGCACTGGAAGGGGATGCGTTACTTGACTCCAGTAAACATCAATTACAATTGAATAGTTTCATCAGTCTTTGTAATTGAAAGAAGATTAGTTGTCAACGCGAAGTGCAAGTGGTCTGTGTTTTTGATTTTTCGTGTGTATCTGTGTATTTGTGTTGTGTGTATGTGTTTGTGTGTGTGTTTGTGTTGTGTGTGTGCGTGTGCGTGCGCGCAAATCTCTAGTAAATGGGCTGATCCTTTGCGTAAATTTGTCTCACAAAAACCCCCAGTTTTAAGAGATAATGAGATAATATGCAGCAGATAACTATCTTGTCAAGAATTTGTTGCTAAGACCTTGAGCAATATCGGACACAAATTTGTGGAATCTGAAAAAAAGAAAAGTTATGAACGAGAACTCAATCCAATTTCCGGTACGGCACAATTTGCAATCTTTGCCTTGCTTTTGGACAGCAGATTTTTTTGTACGTTGTATATCGGGCCTTAGAGTGTGCAACATGGTGTACACTTTATACTTTACAATAGATTTGTAAATAAACTCCACAAAATGGCACAATTTTCATTAACATTCATTGGTAGGGGCGCTGGCTTGTAATAAAAAAAGCTAGATTTTAAATTTACAGAGCTAAAATTGTTTTTCTACAAAAAATTTTGATAGTAAACTTTGTAATCTTTAATAATCATCTGTACTGATTATCTATTATCTATAATCTGTAATGAAATCGATAGAATAGTTCAATCAAACTGCTAAATAGTGAGTTACTGATAGGATGGCAACTGAAAACATTTTTAAAAAGATTTGTATCGAAGTTTGAGGGCAAATCAAATCTATGCTCGAGGTGATCAATTGAGAATTTCTTTTATAGCCCACTGATACCCACATCCGTAACTATTGTCACGTGAATTATCTGTAACGATCGCTGTCCACTCATTGTGTGCAGCACATACAGGTGTGTGATAATCTGTTCTTGCACATTCGCCACTTTGCTTAGTAAAGAAAGCGCATAACTTTGTATTTTGAAACCAAAAAGGAAGATTGCTTGACTCTGTTTTCAGCATCCATGACATTTGACAACCACCAGAGTGCGAAAACTGATCCCAATACTGTTCCGTGTAATTGTTGACAGGTGCGCAGAATTCGCCCTCATGGTTATAAGACGGACAATTATATTTGAAACAAATTTGAATTGATTTGAACCATTCGTCGGCATAAAACGGGGTGAAAATGCCCCACCTCATTCCACAGTATGTTGTCCAGGAATTTTGAGTATAATCGTAATAAAAATTGGAATAATGGAAGCCCACTGTACAGAAAGGCTTGTCATCTTGACAGTTACCATGAGAATAATATTTCCTTTGAGTGTGCAAACATAACTTTGTCTTACTCCACCATTCACTGGGCACTAAGTGAAAATTAGCTTTCTGACCTAGTTCTTCTATATCAGTTGCGTTCGGATTTTCGTAAAGCATTAATTTCTGTGCTCTCTTTTGAAGTGACTCAATCAAAGTTGTGTTTGTCACAAACTGATATTTCTCGGCTGCTTTCTTCAGCTGCTCGTTCATCTCTTCTAGATAAGATTGTCCTCCGCTCAAAATATATTTCTTGTATGCTTGCTTCAAGAAATGACGCTTTGTATCATCAGAAATTAATTTATATATTGGAATCAAGTTTCCAGAATAGAGCCAGGGGTTTAAAGGAACTGACTTTTCCCAACCTTGTAAGTCTTTATTATCTAAGAGGTTTGTATGACCTCCATGGTAAGTCACTTTGGTGTTTGTCGAATCTAAATAGCTCTGTGAATTACTTCGTTCACTGTTCGTCCAAACCCCACTCGCTGAAAAAAAGTTGAAGAAACTAGCTTGCGCTTCCACGGACAGCTGGTAGTTGCTGCTGGCGCTCTCAAAGTTCTTAGAAGTTGAAAAGAACATTTGTATATATCCGCCAAACTCTGCTGTGGAAATATAGTGAGTGCCAAAATAATCAATGAAATCAAAATACGGCTCTGGATTACTGTCAAAATCATCTGGTAGAGAATCGATTACAGCCATGACTTCTTCAGAAAGCCCAAGAATATTTGGAGACGCTAGAACTGCATCGACTGTCGAAACGAAAGCTTCTGCCTTGGTTACAATATTATCTTCTACCATTAACTCGTGAATGAGTCTTTTGTTGCTGTAGCTGGCTGAAGCAGAAGTTCGCCAAAATCCTCCAACTTTTGCCCGAAATTGGCCCAGGCGTTCCTTTCTCACATCGAACATACTTCGGTAGACAGTCTTTTCAATCTCCATAACCGATGTAGGTTTTGAAACAATACTCCAAATTTGGTCAGGCATCTGATAGGTGAGGTTGTTATAAGGATTGATCCAAGTTGTTCCTTCATTACAGGTGAATTTTATCACACCTCCCCTATAACCATCAGGCTGTTTACTGTCAAGGGGTGTAAAATCTAAAGTTTTGATATCAACACCTAAAGTCATTTTAGCAACCCCCGGAGGAATATTTTCACACGAGAGGCTCAGTTTTATGCCAAGGACCGTCAGAAAAATTATGGATAACAATTTCATCTCTTTTATTTCAGGTAAAGTTCTCTTCGTCGCTTAATTTTTGAAATCAGACTTCTAAAAATTAGAGGGCTGTTCCTTAATTATTGGTGTTTGATTGTAGCCAGATTTTCCATCAAGTGGTTGAATCCAAGTGAACTGAATTAATAAGCAAGAATTTTAGAAATGGTTCGATAACAAATATTAAACTCAAAACTTAGGACCCCAAGTTTGCTAACTTGTGCCTTCAATGCGACATCCTGGTTATAAATTAAAACCCAACAGATAATGGTATCTCTAAATTGATGTAATTATAGATACATTAAATCACCGTTTCTATCGCAATATACGACTCGATTAATTGAGTTCAGGATTGCAGTTTTGCAAAACTTTGCAGCATTGTCCATAAAATCAGATGATCTTGAATTTGTTCACAGAATTGTTTTTCTGTTACGGTTTTAAATCACATGTCATTACTTGATATCTTAAACAATTTTCTAACAAACTGATATTGACGGGATGTCATTTATATCGTAGGACATTAGGAGAAAACTTGACTATAAATTTTCTATTAAAATTTAGTGGGTAAACCACAATTTCGGGTTGGTGTCGCATAGAGTCCGGTTGATAGACCCAGCAATTTCACAGAATTCATCAATGCATTGTTTTATGTTCAATAACAAATCTATAATGGCCGAAATTCTTTATTTAAATTTGTTTTTGCAATCAATTTTAACGGATGGATTAAACCCTGATATTTCCAAGATCCTCTCTGCTTCATAGAAACAAAATAAAAAATTTCGGATCTAACATTTTTCTGTCCAACACTTCTGCTCGCCAGTTCTCCCAATTCGTACCGTACCCTGCTTCTTGTCTTCACCAAAAGAGTCTTTAAAATGCAATTGTGATGCTTTAATGGCTAGATAAAATACTTAAAAATGCGCTTGGAAGTCAGCTTGACCTTGTGTTCCCTTCTTTGACCTTCTTTGTAATCAGAAGCTGCTTTTAAATGACTTTTTAAATGACTTCATTAAAGTCATTCTTGCTTTTTTGTTCAAGCAAATCAACAAAACGGCTTGAGTCCTGCATGAAATGCTGTGCCGTCCTTAATTGGAAACATTTCTACACAGGTTGAAAAATTTTAGTAATATTCAATTTAGTGGTTTAAAAAATATGTCGGGCTTACTTTCCCAATAAAATTCAAAAAACAGTAAAACTCTTTCTGTCATTTAACAGCAACAGCTAATTCATAATGTAATTTTTAATCTGAAAATATCAATAACTTTTAGGTCGCGATGATGTATATAGAATTTACATTGATCCAACGCACATTGGGATGGACAAATGTATTCGTAACCGGCTTTATTAGATCAGTTGACGTCAATTGAAGCAAACATCGGTTTTTGAAGACTGTTGCAGTCAAATCTGAATATTTTTAATTTTTATATCAAGTTATTTGATTATTTTATAATGAGTATATAGCAATACCATTTACCTGCAGTTCTCATCTATTAACGACCATGGAAACCGGTCAAGTGCGATCAATGTTGCAATTTATACCAGAAAAAAAGTAAAAATTTCAATAAACTGATGGAAAAATTCATATTTAACCTTGGTGAACAACCCTCAACGTCACTAGTGTGTATGTCTAAAATGTATTGTTACTCTTGAGCGCAGTGCTCTCATTTGTGGTGGTTTTTAGCTGAAGGTCACAACTGTTTTCGATAGTCGGGTGACCTTGAAAAAAATTGCTGTACGTTTGAAACGCTCTAGCTCTTAAGGACTGGAGTTTAGGACCCTAAAGGGGGGGTTGGTCATACTTTTCACTTGTTGGTCTAACCAAGGGTAATTTTCTCTATGCTCATTTCCTTCATGGCCCTGAACGGCACATTTCTTTTTTTTATTAAAATCCAACCTAGTTTTTGCCGTATAATTATTTGATCAATTACTAGTATTGTGTCAATACGAATAGGAGCGATCAGAATCTAATAGTAGAATGGTTTCCTTTGGAGAAGCTTCAGTCTCTGCATTCACAACAATGGCACAAGATGTTCCAGATAACTTTTACGTCGCGATGATGTCTTTAAAACTGACCCTGATCCAACGCACATTGGGATGGAGAACTGTATTCGTAACCGGCTTTTTTAGATCAGTTGACGTCAATTGAAAAATTCATCGGTTTTTGAAGACTGTTGCGGTCAAATCTGAATATTTTTAATTTTTATATCAAGTTCTTAGATTATTTTATAATGAGTACATAACTATACCATTTTCCTGCAATTCTCATCAATTAACGACCACGGAAACCGGTCAAGGGCGATCAATGTTGCATTTTATACCAGAAAAAACGTAAAAATTTCACTAAATTGATGGAAAAAATTCATATTTAACCTTGGTGAATGACCCTCAACGTCACTAGTGTGTATGTCTAATACTTATTGTTACTCTTCAGCGAAGTGCTCTCATTTGTAGTGGTTTTTATCTTAAGGTCACATCTTCTGTTTCCGATAGTCGGGTGACCTTGAAAAAAATTGCTGTACTTTTGAAGCGCTCTAGCTCTTAGGGACTGGAGTTTAGGACCATAAAGCGGGGGGGGGGGGGAGTTGGTCATACTTTTCACTTGTTGCTCTAACCAATGGTATTTTTCTCCAAGCTCATTTCCTTCATGGCCCTGAACGGCACATTTCGTTTTTTATTAAATTCCAACCTAGTTTTCGCCGTATAATTATATGATCAATTACTGTTGTTCTGTCAATACGTTGCCTAAATGTCACGAGCAGTGTGAAGTTGACGCCAGTTTGTGATATATGGGCAGTTTCATACCTTCTTTTTGAGTTATGAACAAAATTTAGTTGATATTTGAGTAACACATTAGGTGTTTCCTGTTTTAAATGTCATTAAAACGCCAGATATTAAGTCAGAAATGTTTATGTAAATTTCATTGAACTTGCAATTATCACGTCGTTTTGTGATGTTTTAGATTTCAAAATTTCAACTTCCTAGCATTCTAATTGACGTGGTGTGGTTAAAATGTTAATTTTTTTAAAATTGTTATTTAAACAGATGAATTTCCTGAACGGAATCCTCCCTTACATTGCAAATATCGTTTATGTTATGTTGAATTAGCACTTGCAAATGTCTTCTCGTTAACATATTTTTAACAGAACAAACACTCGTGTTATTGAAGTCAAGTTCTATGACTTTTGAGTTATGAATTTGAACTTACTCTAATTGGTTGGCAAAACTTATAAAAAAGTTTCTGAAACTTTTAACGAACCAAAACGTGCGTAAGGATATTTCTAGTTTTTCACTATTAATATCTGCTGCAAAATTTAAGGTCCGCCTTCTCCCCTGACTTTTGAAACGCTAGTATTGGTTTAGAATTATTTTTAAAATGTTCAAAAATTCAAACAAAGCTCAGAAACTGATGGAGAAGTCGATAACTCCTTTGTCTAAGAAACAAGTCTGCTTTACACAGCGCTTCCTGATTTAATTCAGCACCGGCCGCAAAGTGTTTGAGCAGCCTTCAGACATAAAGGAACTGAGTAAGAGGTATGATCAACTCAGAAGAAAAAGAGAAGAGTTGATAAGATTGTTGAAAGTAAACTATCGTCTTACTTGTCTTAGAACTGAAATAGACGCATACCGCATACTACGAACAAGAAGACCAATTACTCAACCTGTTTGATAAAGCAGAAGCTAAGTATGGCTGGAGGGAGTTGATGGGAAGTGACAAAGAAGTTCCTTGACTACAAATGTTGCTTAACGGATCACAAACGCTACCTTCGCAAACTTTTTGATTGCAATGAGCGAACAGAATCTAATAGTAGAATGGTTTCTTTTGGAGAAGCTTCAGTCTGTACATTCAGAACAATGGCTGAAGATGCTCCAGATAACTTTTTCTTCGCGATGATGTATTTAAAATTTACACTCATCCAACGCACATTGCGATTCAGAACTGTATTCGTAACCGGCTTTTTTTTAGATCAGTTGACGTCACTTGAAGGAATCATTGGTTTTTGAATACTCTTGCAGTCAAATCTGAATATTATTAATGTTTATTATAATCTTTAATGTTTATTAAAGTTATTAGACTATTTTATAATGAGTATACAGCTATACCACCTACTTGCAATTCTCATCTATTAACGACCATGGAAACCGGTCAAGTGCGATCAATGTTGCATTTTATATCCGAAAAAATTTAAAAATTTCACTAAATTGATGGAAAAATTCATATTTAACCTTGGTGAATGACCCTCAAGGTCACTAGTGTATATGTCTAATACATATTGTTACTCTTCAGCGCAATGCTCTCGCTCTCATTTGTGGTGGCTTTTAACTTAAGGTCACAACCTCTGTTTCCGATAGTCGGGTGACCTTGGAAAAAATTGCTGTACTTTTGAAACGCTCCAGCTCTTAGGGACTGGAGTTTAGGACCGTAAGGGGAGGGGGGTTTGGTATACTTTTCAATTGTTGCTCTAAACAATGGTATTTTTCTCCATGCTCATTTCATTTATGGCCCTGAAATGCACATTTCGTTTTTTATTAATTTCCAACCGAGTTTTTGCCGTATAAATTAAATGATCAATTACTTGTGTTGAGTCAATATGAATAGGAACGAACAGATTGTAATAGTAGAATGGTTTCCTTTGGGGAAGTTTCAGTCTCTACGTTCACAACAAACCAGAAGATGCTCCAGATAACATTTGCGTCGCGATGATGTCTTTAAAATTTACACTGATCCCACGGACATTGGGATGGAGAACTGTATTCGTAACCAGCTTTTTTGGATCAGTTGACATCAATTGAAGGAATCATCGGTTTTTGAAGACTGTTGCGGTCAAATCTGAATATTTTTAATTTTTATATCAATGTATTAGATTATTTTATAATGAGTATATAGCTATACCATTTACCTGCAATTCTCATCTATTAATGACAATACATTAGTTGTTTCCTGTTTTAAATGTCATTAAAATGCCAGATAGTAAGTCAGAAACGTTTATGTAAATTTTATTGAACTTGCAATTATCACGTCGTTTTGTAATGATTAAATATTCATAATTTCAACTTCCTAGCATTCTAGTTGACGTAGTGTGGTTAAATTGATATTTTATTTAAAATTTGGTATTTAAACAGATTAATATCCTGAACGGAATCCTCTCTTATATTGCATATATCGTTTATGTTATGTTTAATTAGCACTTGCAATCATTCTCTCCTGACTTTTGAAACGCTAGTATTTGTTTAGAATTATTACTAAAATGTTCAAGAATTCGAACAAAGCTCAGAAACTAATGGAGAAGTCAATACCTTCTTTGTCTAAGAAACCAGTCTCCTTTACACACCGCTTCCTGATTTCATTCAGCAGCGGCCGTAAAGTGTTTGAGCAGTCTTCAGACATTGAGGAGCTAAGTCAGAGGTATGATCAACTCAGAAGAAAAAGAGAAGAGTTGATACGATTGTTGAAAGTAAACTATCGTCTTACTTGTCTTAGAACTGAAATGGACGCATACTGCATACTTCGAACAAGAAGACCAAATACTCGACCGGTTCGATAGAGCAGAAGCTAAATATGGTAGGAGGGGTTGAATGGAAGTGACAGAGAAGTGAATTGACAACAGAATTTGCTTAACGGATCACAAACGCTACCTTCGCAAACTTTTCGATGGCAAGGAGCGAACAAAATCTAATAGTAGAATGGTTTCCGCTGGAGAAGTTTCATCCTCTACATTCACGACAATGGCAGAAGATGCTCCAAATGCAGTTGTTCTAAAGGACACTGCTACTCAGGATGATGGCGTAAACCTTGTGAGCAGGGGCTCAAAGAAAAAGAACGACAGTCCGTCTCAAAAAGCTAGTCAGGTGAGTAAATTTGATAGTCCCTCATTTCAAGACAAACTTGTAAATGAGGAGGAGAAATGAGGTTTCTGTTGAGTGCTCAAAAATTTTCAAAATTCATCTATCGGAAGTTGCTCATCCCTAAAATTCATTTCTGAACAAGTAAATTATTTAGTTTGTTTAACGAAGTATCGACAGCAATACAGTTCAAGAAAAGGTTTTGAAAACCCGTTTAAACAACAAACAGGAATTCAGAGTACTCCTTTGGGAGGAAGAGACAGACGATTATTCCCCGATCGAATCTCGTATACAAACATACTTTTGTATCCAACGACAAAAGTGGTGTCTTCTGTTCAGGACCATCTTCCATTGACAGTCACAAAAATTTACCAAAACTAACTTACATTTTGGTGAATTGGAAAGCAATCCCGTAGATTGGCCCGAATGGACTGGAAGATTTCTGTCTACTATATACAACAGTAGTTGTAGTTGAGATGAAAAATGAGCCCTTTGAAAACACTGCTTGTTGAAAAGCCAAACGAGCTGTCAATGGAATGAATTACTCTGGAGCGACGTAAAACCAGGCTTGGAACACACAGCAAAGAAAGTATGGCCAGCCTCATCAAATTAAATCTTCACAGCTTGCTAAAGTTCAGAATTTCTCACAGGTCAGATTAAACAACTTATCATCATTTATTGACTTGGCTGATACTATATCAAACTTTGTGAACATTTTGCAGCAATTTAGCTTCTCCACCGATTTGTTTTCCTCCAGTAACCTTGGTATTGCGGTCTGTAACTTGCCATTTAATACGAAGCGTCCGTGCCCGGGTTGACGACAATAAACCTTTTTGGCAACCATATCTAAGCCATATATGGAATTTGTGGTAACCTGGCAATCTAATAGCTGACGATGGAAAACAATCAGCTTTGCTCAAAAAGCTCTTAAAACAGCCACGCATGGCACTCTGAGTGGAGAAAAACCCTTCGAAACACTTGAAAAAAAAATGAAGTTCATGGTGTCTTGGGAATCATATCCAAGAAAATACGCATCTAAGGCGCCATGTAAGACCACAAAAGTAAAAGTCAATTTATACAAAAAAATAGTGAAAACGGTTAAACTAACGTCTTCTGACTGCATTAGGCCTTCCGAAAAAGCAAATTGTTGATATATTTTTTGTGTCTTGGCAAATATATCTAAGACCATAAATACATGTGTGGCACATGGGTTCCAATAAAGCCCTGATTTGTCAAATTTTTTCAGGAGTGTCTGAAAAGCTAGAAGTATGGCATTAAAAAACGCTTTTGTTGGCGGAAAGCATATGTTCACTTCAACACCATGTGTGGTTGTATACAAAAATAAATTAGAAGAAAAAAAAGGAAACGACCGTATTTTTTCACGCAAGTACATTGTTACTAGAGTCCAAATCAGTAGTAAAACCAACGACAACTCTTTTCACAAAAACGGGGTCATACTATAGTGTTTTTGCGTAACTTTTGTTCAGAAGGCTTAATTAGTAACGCTCATTCAGTTACACATTCAGTTACACAAAAATAAGCTATTGTTCTTCACGAGTTGGATTGTTTTCAATTTGATGGTATTATATTTTTTTTGCGTTACAGGGATTGGGAAAATGCGCTATAAGCAAGGCAACAAACATCTAAAGCCAGCTTATGCGGCCTCTTAACTCTAAATTTAATTTCAAAAAGAAGACCTCTTTTCCATTTTTTGTTGCCTCGGAATTGTCCCTAATTAACGTAATCTGCCACTGTGGCTTGGTCTTCTTCAGTAATTTATAAATTCAGTGGGTTAAAACTAATCAGCTTGTTTATTTTTTGTTTAACCTAAACAAAAAGACAAAAATAAGGTTCAAGAGTTCATCTGCGTCAGTCAAAATTGAAATTATCATCAAGATTAAGCTTTCAATGGAAAAACAAACTACATTAGACATTTTTGCTAGCACAAAGCGTATATTCACTTCCAAACCAGGTGGAAGTCTTTCTAAAAAAAATTAGAAGAAAAGAAACAAAATGACAGTAGTAATAGGGTGAGCAGCGCTCCCGTGGGGTGTAGACCCCATGTATTAAGATAGGGTATTGGAGTATTTTTGAGAGTGGGTCTACTCTAATGTATAAAGATAGGGTATAGCGTACATGTATTAAGATAGGTTATAGCGGCCGCCACGTATTAAGATTAGGAATAGCGGGCGTCACGTATTAAGTTTAGGAATAGCCGCCGCAACGTATTAAGATTAGGAATAGCCGCCTCAACGTTTTAAGATTAGGAATAGACGCCGCAGCGTAATAAGATAAATAATAGCCGCCGCAACGTATTAAGATTAGGAATAGTCGCAGTAGTATAGTGTGAGTAGATATCGCGCATTTTTGGGAGCCGGTCATTAGCCTTTCCGCACAGGGAATTGTACAGGCGGGGAATTGTACAGGCAGCGGATTATTCCCTTCGCGGTGAATTTCAACATATTTATTGGTATAACCAGCTCAATGTATTAAGATTAGGTATAGCCGCCGCAATGTAATAAGATTAGGTATAGCCGCCGCAATGTGTTAAGATTAGGAGTAGCCGCCGCAATGTATTATGATTAGGTATAGCCGCCGCAATGTATTAAGATTAGGTATAGCCGCCGCAATGTATTAAAATTAGGTATAGCCGCCGCAATGTATTAAAATAAGGTATAGCCGCCGCAATGTATTAAGATTAGGTATAGCCGCCGCAATGTATTAAGATTAGGTATAGCCGCCGCAATGTATTAAGATTAGGTATAGCCGCGGCAATGTATTAGGATTAGGTATAGCCGCCACAATGTATTAGGATTAGGTATAGCCGCCCCAATGTATTAAGATTAAGTACAGCCGCCGCAATGTATTAAGATTAGGTATAGCCGCCGCAATGTAATAAGATTAGGTATAGCCGCCACAATGTATTAAGATTAGGTATAGCAGCCGCAATGTATTAAGATTAGGTATAGCCGCCGCAATGTATTAAGATTAGGTATAGCTGCTGCAATGTATTAAGATTGGGTATAGCCGCCGCAATGTAATAATATTAGGTATATCCACCGCAATGTATTAATGTTAGGTATAGCCGCCGCAATGTATTAAGATTAGGTATAGCCGCCGCAATGTAATAAGATTAGGTACAGCCGCCTTAATGTGTTAAGATTAGGAATAGCCGCCGTAATGTATTAAAATTAGGTATAGCCGCCGCAATGTATTAAAATAAGGTATAGCCGCCGCAATGTATTAAGATTAGGTATAGCCGCCGCAATGTATTAAGATTAGGTATAGCCGCCGCAATGTATTAAGATTAGGTATAGCCGCGGCAATGTATTAGGATTAGGTATAGCCGCCACAATGTATTAGGATTAGGTATAGCCGCCCCAATGTATTAAGATTAAGTACAGCCGCCGCAATGTATTAAGATTAGGTATAGCCGCCACAATGTAATAAGATTAGGTATAGCCGCCGCAATGTATTAAGATTAGGTATAGCAGCCGCAATGTATTAAGATTAGGTATAGCCGCCGCAATGTATTAAGATTAGGTATAGCTGCTGCAATGTATTAAGATTGGGTATAGCCGCCGCAATGTATTAAGATTAGGTATATCCACCGCAATGTATTAAGATTAGGTATAGCCGCCTCAATGTATTAAGATTAGGTATAGCCGCCGCAATGTAATAAGATTAGGTACAGCCGCCGTAATGTGTTAAGATTAGGAATAGCCGCCGCAATGTATTAAGATTAGGTATAGCCGCCGCAATGTATTAAGATTAGGTATAGCCGCCGCAATGTATTAAGATTAGGTATAGCCGCCGCAATGTATTAAGATTAGCTATAGCCGCTGCAATGTATTAAGATTAGGTATAGCCACCGCAATGTATTAAGATTAGGTATATCCACCGCAATGTATTAAGATTAGGTACAGCCGCCGCAATGTATTAAGATTAGGTATAGCCGCCGCAATGTATTAAGATTAGGTATAGCCGCCGCAATGTATTAAGATTAGTTATAGCCGTCGCAATGTATTAAGATTAGGTATAGCCGCCGCAATGTATTAAGATTAGGTATAGCCGCCGCAAGGTAATAAGATTAGTTATAGCGGCCGCAATGTATTACGATTAGGCATAGCCGCTGCAATGTATTAAGATTAGGTATAACCTCCGCAATGTATTAAGATTAGGTATATCCACCGCAATGTATTAAGATTAGGTATAGCCGCCGCAATGTATTAAGAATAGGTATAGCCGCTGCAATGTTTTAAGATTAGGTATAGCCGCCGCAATGTATTAAGATTAGGTATAGCCGCCGCAATGTATTAAGATTAGGTATAGCCACCGCAATGTATGAGGATTAAGTATAGACGCCGCAATGTATTAAGATTAGGTATAGCCGACGCAATGTATTAAGATTAGTTATAGCGGCCGCAATGTATTAAGATTAGGTATATCCACTGCAATGTATTAAGATTAGGTACAGCCGCCGCAATGTATTAAGACTAGGTATAGCCGCCGCAATGTATTAAGATTAATTATAGCCGCCGCAATGTATTAAGATTAGTTATAGCCGTCGCAATGTATTAAGATTAGGTATAGCCACCGCAATGTATGAGGATTAAGTATAGACGCCGCAATGTATTAAGATTAGGTATAGCCGCCGCAAGGTAATAAGATTAGTTATAGCGGCCGCAATGTATTACGATTAGGCATAGCCGCTGCAATGTATTAAGATTAGGTATAACCTCCGCAATGTATTAAGATTAGGTATATCCACCGCAATGTATTAAGATTAGGTATAGCCGCCGCAATGTATTAAGAATAGGTATAGCCGCTGCAATGTTTTAAGATTAGGTATAGCCGCCGCAATGTATTAAGATTAGGTATAGCCGCCGCAATGTATTAAGATTAGGTATAGCCACCGCAATGTATGAGGATTAAGTATAGACGCCGCAATGTATTAAGATTAGGTATAGCCGACGCAATGTATTAAGATTAGGTATAGCCGCCGCAATGTATTAAGATTAGGTATATCTACCGCAATGTATTAAGATTAGGTATAGCCGCCGCAAAGTATTAAGATTAGGTATAGCCGCCGCAATGTATTAATATTAGGTATAGCCGCCGCAATGTATTAAGATTAGGTATAGCCGCCGCAATGTATTAAGATTAGCTATAGCTGCTGCAATGTATTAAGATTAGGTATAGCCGCCGCAATGTATTAAGATTAGGTATATCCACTGCAATGTATTAAGATTAGGTACAGCCGCCGCAATGTATTATGACTAGGTATAGCCGCCGCAATGTATTAAGATTAATTATAGCCGCCGCAATGTATTAAGATTAGTTATAGCCGTCGCAATGTATTAAGATTAGGTATAGCCGCCGCAATGTATTAAGATTAGGTATAGCCGCCGCAATGTAATAAGATTAGTTATAGCCGCCGCAATGTATTGAGATTAGGTATAGCCGCTGCAATGTCTTAAGATTAGGTATAGCCGCCGCAATGTATTAAGATTAGGTATAGCCGCCGCAATGTATTAAGATTAGGTATAGCCGCCGCAATGTAATAAGATTAGGTATAGCCGCCGCAATGTATTGAGATTAGGTATAGCCGCTGCAATGTCTTAAGATTAGGTATAGCCGCCGCAATGTATTAAGATTAGGTATAGCCGCCGCAATGTATTAAGATTAGGTATAGCCACCGCAATGTATGATGATTAGGTATAGCCGCCGCAATGTATAAAGATTAGGTATAGCCGCCGCAATGTATTAAGATTAGGTATAGCCGCCGCAATGTATTAAGATTAGGTATAGCCGCCGCAATGTATTAAGATTAGGTATAGCCGCCGCAATGTGTTAAGATTAGGAATAGCCGCCGCAATGTATTAAGATTAGGTATAGCCGCCGCAATGTATTAAGATTAGGTATAGCCGCCGCAATTTATTAAGATTAGGTATAGCCGCCTCAATGTATTAAGATTAGGTATAGCCGCCGCAATTTATTAAGATTAGGTATAGCCGCCGCAATGTATTAAGATTAGGTATAGCCGCCGCAATGTATTAAGATTAGGTATAGCCGCCGCAATTTATTAAGATTAGGTATAGCCGCCGCAATGTATTAAGATTAGGTATAGCCGCCGCAATGTATTAAGATTATTTATAGCCGCCGCAATGTATTAAGATTAGGTATAGCCGACGCAATATTTTAAGATTAGGTATAGCCGCCGCAATGTATTAAGATTAGGTATAGCCGCTACAATGTATTAAGATTAGGTATAGCCGCCGCAATGTATTATGATTAGGTATATCTACCGCAATGTATTAAGATTAGGTAAAGCCGCCGCAATGTATTAAGATTAGGTATAGCCGCCGCAATGTATTAAGATTAGGTATAGCCGCCGCAATGTATTAAGAATAGGTATAGCCGCCGCAATGTATTAAGATTAGGTATAGCCGCCGCAATGTATTAAGATTAGGTATAGCCGCCGCAATGTATTAAGATTAGGTATAGCCGCCGCAATGTATTAAGATTAGGTATAGCCGCCGCAATGTATTAAGATTAGGTATAGCCGCCGCAATGTATTAAGATTAGGTATAGCCGCCGCAATGTATTAAGATTAGCTATAGCCGCTGCAATGTATTAAGATTAGGTATAGCCGCCGCAATGTATTAAGATTAGGTATATCCACCGCAATGTATTAAGATTAGGTACAGCCGCCGCAATGTATTAAGATTAGGTATAGCCGCCGCAATGTATTAAGATTAAGTATAGCCGCCGCAAAGTATTAAGATTAGTTATAGCCGTCGCAATGTATTAAGATTAGGTATAGCCGCCGCAATGTTTTAAGATTAGGTATAGCCGCCGCAATGTAATAAGATTAGTTATAGCCGCCGCAATGTATTAAGATTAGGCATAGCCGCTGCAATGTATTAAGATTAGGTATAACCTCCGCAATGTATTAAGATTAGGTATATCCACCGCAATGTATTAAGATTAGGTATAGCCGCCGCAATGTATAAAGATTAGGTATAGCCGCTGCAATGTTTTAAGATTAGGTATAGCCGCCGCAATGTATTAAGATTAGGTATAGCCGCCGCAATGTATTAAGATTAGGTATAGCCACCGCAATGTATGAGGATTAGGTATAGCCGCCGCAATGTATTAAGATTAGGTATAGCCGCCGCAATGTATAAAGATTAGGTATAGCCGCCGCAATGTATTAAGATTAGGTATAGCCGCCGCACTGTATTAAGATAAGGTATAGCCGCCGCAATGTGTTAAGATTAGGAATAGCTGCCGCAATGTATTAAGATTAGGTATAGCCGCCGCAATGTATTAAGATTAGGTATAGCCGCCGCAATTTATTAAGATTAGGTATAGCCGCCGCAATGTATTAAGATTAGGTATAGCCGCCGCAATGTATTAAGATTAGGTATAGCCGCCGCAATTTATTAAGATTAGGTATAGCCGCCGCAATGTATTAAGATTAGGTATAGCCGCCGCAATGTATTAAGATTAGGTATAGCCGCCGCAATGTATTAAGATTAGGTATAGCCGCTGCAATGTATTAAGATTAGGTATAGCCGCCGCAATGTATTAAGATTAGGTAGAGCCGCTACAATGTATTAAGATTAGGTATAGCCGCCGCAATGTATTAAGATTAGGTATATCTTCCGCAATGTATTAAGATTAGGTATAGCCGCCGCAATGTATTAAGATTAGGTATAGCCGCCGCAATGTATTAAGATTAGGTATAGCCGCCGCAATGTATTAAGAATAGGTATAGCCGCCACACTGTATTAAGATTAGGTATAGCCGCCGCAATGTATTAGGATTAGGTATAGCCGCCGCAATGTATTAAGATTAGGTATAGCCGCCGCAATGTATTAAGATTAGGTATAGCCGCCGCAATGTATTAAGATTAGGTATAGCCGCCGCAATGTAATAAGATTAGGTATAGCCGCCGCAATGTGTTAAGATTAGGAATAGCCGCCGCAATGTATTAAGATTAGGTATAGCCGCCGCAATGTGTTAAGATTAGGAATAGCCGCCGCAATGTATTAAGATTAGGTATAGCCGCGGCAATGTATTAAAATTAGGTATAGCCGCCGCAATGTATTGAAATTAGGTATAGCAGCCGCAATGTATTAAGATTAGGTATAGCCGCCGCAATGTATTAAGATTAGGTATAGCCGCCGCAATGTAATAAGATTAGGTATAGCCGCCGCAATGTGTTAAGATTAGGAATAGCCGCCGCAATGTATTAAGATTAGGTATAGCCGCCGCAATGTATTAAGATTAGGTATAGCCGCCGCAATTTTTTAAGATTAGTTATAGCCGCCGCAATGTATTAAGATTAGGTATAGCCGCCGCAATGTATTAAGATTAGGTATAGCCGCCGCAATTTATTAAGATTGGGTATAGCCCCCGCAATGTATTAAGATTAGGTATAGCCGCCGCAATGTATTAAGATTAGGTATAGCCGCTGCAATGTATTAAGATTAGGTATAGCCGCCGCAATTTTTTAAGATTAGGTATAGCCTCCGCAATGTATTAAGATTAGGTATAGCCGCCGCAATGTATTAAGATTAGGTATAGCAGCCGCAATGTATTAAGATTAGGTATAGCCGCCGCAATGTATTAAGATTAGGTATAGCCGCCGCAATGTAATAAGATTAGGTATAGCCGCCGCAATGTGTTAAGATTAGGAATAGCCGCCGCAATGTATTAAGATTAGGTATAGCCGCCGCAATGTATTAAGATTAGGTATAGCCGCCGCAATTTTTTAAGATTAGTTATAGCCGCCGCAATGTATTAAGATTAGGTATAGCCGCCGCAATGTATTAAGATTAGGTATAGCCGCCGCAATTTATTAAGATTGGGTATAGCCCCCGCAATGTATTAAGATTAGGTATAGCCGCCGCAATGTATTAAGATTAGGTATAGCCGCTGCAATGTATTAAGATTAGGTATAGCCGCCGCAATTTTTTAAGATTAGGTATAGCCGCCGCAATGTATTAAGATTAGGTATAGCCGCCGCAAAGTATTAAGATTAGGTATAGCCGCCGCAATGTAATAAGATTAGGTATAGCCGCCGCAATGTGTTAAGATTAGGAATAGCCGCCGCAATGTATTAAGATTAGGTATAGCCGCCGCAATGTATTAAAATTAGGTATAGCAGCCGCAATGTATTAAGATTAGGTATAGCCACCGCAATGTATTAAGATTATGTATAGCCGCAGCAATGTATTAAGATTAGGTATAGCCGCCGCAAAGTATTAAGATTAGGTATAGCCGCCGCAATGTAATAAGATTAGGTATAGCCGCCGCAATGTGTTAAGATTAGGAATAGCCGCCGCAATGTATTAAGATTAGGTATAGCCGCCGCAATGTATTAAGATTAGGTATAGCCGCCGCTATTTATTAAGATTAGGTATAGCCGCCGCAATGTATTAAGATTAGGTATAGCCGCCGCAATGTATTAAGATTAGGTATAGCCGCCGCAATTTATTAAGATTGGGTATAGCCCCCGCATTGTATTAAGATTAGGTATAGCCGCCGCAATGTATTAAGATTAGGTATAGCCGCCGCAATGTTTTAAGATTAGGTATAGCCGCCGCAATGTATTAAGATTAGGTATAGCCGCCGCAATGTATTAAGATTAGGTATAGCCGCTACAATGTATTAAGATTAGGTGTAGCCGCCGCAATGTATTAAGATTAGGTATATCCACCGCAATGTATTAAAATTAGGTATAGCCGCCGCAATGTATTAAGATTAGGTATAGCCGCCGCAATGTATTAAGATTAGGTATAGCTGCCGCAATGTATTAAGATTAGGTATAGCCGCCGCAATGTATTAAGATTAGGTATAGCCGCCGCAATGTATTAAGATTAGGTATAGCCGCCGCAATGTATTAAGATTAGGTATAGCCGCCGCAATGTATTAAGATTAGGTATAGCCGCCCCAATGTATTAAGATAAGGTATAGCCGCCGCAATGTAATAAGATTAAGTATAGCCGCCGCAATGTGTTAAGATTAGGAATAGCCGCCGCAATGTATTAAGATTAGGTATAGCCGCCGCAATGTATTAAGATTAGGTATAGCCGCCGCAATGTATTAAGATTAGGTATAGCCGCCGCAATGTATTAAGATTAGGTATAGCCGCCGCAATGTATTAAGATTAGGTATAGCCGCCGCAATGTTTTAAGATTAGGTATAGCCGCCGCAATGTATTAAGATTAGGTACAGCCGCCGCAATGTATTAAGATTAGGTATAGCCGCCGCAATGTAATACGATTAGGTATAGCCGCCGCAATGTGTTAAGGTTAGGAATAGCCGCCGCAATGTATTAAGATTAGGTATAGCCGCCGCAATGTATTAAGATTACGTATAGCCGCCGCAATGTATTAAGATTAGGTATAGCCGCCGCAAGGTATTAAGATTAGGTATAGCCGCCGCAATGTATTGAGATTAGGTATAGCCGCCGATATTTATTAAGAGTAGGTATAGCCGCCGCAATGTATTAATAATAGGTAGAGCCGCCGCAATGTATTAAGATTAGGTATAGCCGCCGCAATGTATTAAGATTAGGTATAGCCACCGCAATGTATTAAGATTAGGTATAGCCGCCGCAATGTATTAAGATTAGGTATAGCCGCTACAATGTATTAAGATTAGGCATAGCCACCGCAACGTATTAAGATTAGGTATATCCACCGCAATGTATTAAGATTAGGTATAGCCGACGCAATGTATTAAGATTAGGTATAGCCGTCGCAATGTATTAAGATTAGGTATAGCCGCCGCAATGTATTAAGATTATGAATAGCCGCCGCAATGTATTAAGATTAGGTATAGCCGCCGCAATGTATTCAGATTAGGTATAGCCACCGCAATGTATTAAGATTAGGTATAGCCGCAGCAATGTAAAAAGGTTAGGTATAGCCGCCGCAATGTGTTAAGATTAGGAATAGCCGCCGCAATGTATTAAGATTAGGTATAGCGGCCGCAATGTATTAAGTTTAGGTATAGCCGCCGCAAAGTAATAAGATTAGGAATAGCCGCCGCAATGTGTTAAGATTAGGAATAGCCGCCGCAATGTATTAAGATTAGGTATAGCCGCCGCAATGTGTTAAGATTAGGTATAGCCGCCGCAATGTATTAAGATTAGGTATAGCCACCGCAATGTATCAAGGTTAGGTATAGCCGCCGCAATGTATTAAGATTAGGTATAGCCGCCGCAATGCATTAAGATTAGGTATAGCCGCCGCAATTTATTAATATTAGGTATAGCCGCCGCAATGTATTAAGATTAGGTATAGCCGCCGCAATGTATTAAGATTAGGTATAGCCGCCGCAATGTATTAAGATTAGGTATAGCCGCCGCAATGTATTAAGATTAGGTATAGCCAACGCAATGTATTAAGATTAAGTATAGCCGCCGCAAAGTAATAAGATTAGGAATAGCCGCCGCAATGTGTTAAGATTAGGAATAGCCGCCGCAATGTATTAAGATTAGGTATAGCCGCCGCAATGTGTTAAGATTAGGTATAGCCGCCGCAATGTATTAAGATTAGGTATAGCCACCGCAATGTATCAAGGTTAGGTATAGCCGCCGCAATGTATTAAGATTAGGTATAGCCGCCGCAATGCATTAAGATTAGGTATAGCCGCCGCAATTTATTAATATTAGGTATAGCCGCCGCAATGTATTAAGATTAGGTATAGCCGCCGCAATGTATTAAGATTAGGTATAGCCGCCGCAATGTATTAAGATTAGGTACAGCCGCCGCAATGTATTAAGATTAGGTATAGCCAACGCAATGTATTAAGATTAAGTATAGCCGCCGCAAAGTAATAAGATTAGGTATAGCCGCTACAATGTATTAAGATCAGGTATAGCCACCGCAATGTATTAAGATTAGGTATATCCACCACAATGTATTAAGATTAGGAATAGCCGCCGCAATGTATTAAGATTAGGTATAGCCGCCGCAATGTGTTAGGATTAGGAATAGCCGCCGCAATGTATTAAGATTAGGTATAGCCGCCGCAAGGTATTAAGATTAGGTATAGCCGCCGCAATGTATTAAGATTAGGTATAGCCGCCGCAATGTATTAAGATTAGATATAGCCGCCGCAATGTATTAAGATTAGGTATAGCCGCCGCAATTTATTAAGATTAGGTATAGCCGCCGCAATGTATTAAGATTAGGTATAGCCGCAGCAATGTATTAAGATTAGGTATAGCCGCCGCAATGTATTAGGATTAGGTATAGCCGCCGCAATGTATTAAGATTAGGTATAGCCGCTGCAATGTATTAAGATTAGGTATAGCCGCTACAATGTATTAAGATTAGGTATAGCCGCCGCAATGTATTAAGATTAGGTATATCCACTGCAATGTTTTAAGATTAGGTATAGACGCCGCAATGTATTAAGATTAGGTATAACCGACGCGAAATAGCAAAAAGCCTAAGTGGTAGCGTGCTGGGCTCATAACCCAGAGGTTGGTAGATCGAAACTACCGCTTGCTGATCTGGCATTGTCACGGTAATAGTGGACTTTTACGCGCTCATATATTGGAAAAATGTTAAATAAAAGAAAAATTTGAACTAAAAAGTACAAAAAATGGACACAGTACAAATTAAGCACATGCAAATACAAAATTAATCAAACGTTTACATGATGATAGTACAAAAGGAAAGAGTATTAAAGTAAATTTAGCCGAGTAGTTAAAAAGTCGACAACAAAATTTGAGTAAGTAACGAAGAATTTAGGAATTTAGAGAGAAAAATTACTGTTGACTTTTTTGCATTTTACATTAAATTTATCTAATTCACATATAAATACCTATAAAGTTTAAAACATTAACATCAAGAACATTGTTTAGTTTTGTTTGAAGAAAAATTAAATAGTTGAAATGCTGCAAAAATTGTGTAAAATCCACACAATTTATCAGTTTTCTGAACTGGCTGTTGTATCATTTTCTGATACTTTTTATTCAAAAATTTGTATTTTGTGATTGGACGAGCCAAAGAATCAGCATAGTAATAAGTTCAATTGAGTCGAGCAATCATTATCCAATGCTCTCCAGCTTTACTGCTTGGAGAAGTGTTGATGAAAGCTAAATGTTGGTAATCTTGGAATACAATCTGCTGGAAAGGATCCAATATATCGGTATTTGAGTTCTGGGATTCCTTCAATAATCTCTCTCAGGGAAGTGTTATCCATGACAAACATTTTTTCTCTGCTTTAATTTGCAAGTAGCATTAACACACGGATTTCTAACTGTACAGTCAAGCTGAAAAGACTCATTCGCTTCAAAAAAACAACAACCACTGGACTTTTTACCTTGCTCTAATGAAACTTTGCCTGATTTTTAAATTTTGTCAACAGAATTGTTATAGGAGTTGGGGTAGAAAAAAATAGTTATAAAAAAGTACCAGAAAAATTAGGAGAGGAACGTAAACAAAAAAGTTTGAATTAGTTCGCCCCCAGTTAACGTCCATTTTAAGAAGATTTTTGGTGAAGAGAATGGCAACTGGGTGACGATAATATATAACCCACAAACGTTCCAATGCAAAGAGCGACGAAAACCCATAAAAAACTGAAAAAATATGAAAAAATTTTCGTTAACGCAAAAACCTTCAGACATTTTTAGCAACCGTTCCGAGCTGATCAATTTTAACAGTGAGCATTCTTTCTCCTAGAACAATTTTTTCTGTCACGTTTCTTATCGGGCGGTCGGAAAACATTTCTAATCGGATACTTTCACCGCTGAGTTCAGGATAATGAATATTTTCTCTAGCATCTTGAAGTGAAGTGAGATCAAATACAAGCACATGGTGGTTCTGAAATAGTTTATTTGGTAGCGCAGGATTTTCGTCGTTAAAATTCATTGCTTCCATTGTTGTTACATATGCCCTATAGTCATTGGTTGTATCAACTGATACTATAGCTCTACCTCCTCGAACAATTCTTAGTTCTCGTAAACCAAATTTCTGATAATGGAAAGGATTTTCTTGAAAATGTCCTGTGAATGCTGAATTTGTGTTCATCGCAATAGCTATTCTTCTGATTGGAGCATTGTTATAAACACTTGCCCGAATAAACTGGTTCTGCACTGAAGGAATAATAATGTGCTTGCAATTTTTTCCATAAAGTTGTAACAAGCAGGTTGATGACCTAATTGATATTTGATAGTCTAGTGATACACTTCGTTAACAACAACACGACTTGTAAATAGGGAACAGTCAAGAACTTTAAAGGAGACGTGAGGATTTTAGGAGATCATGTAAAAATTAGGTTTTGCACGAATCAATTTCAGTCTAACTTTTGTATTTGGAAGCAGTAACTTTACCCATTGGAACAAATCAATTGCTAATTTACCGCAATAGGTAGTTCCATTTTTCAGTAAAAGTTCTTCCTCTCGATCTATAAAAGGGCTTTCCTCAAAATGGCTAGGTTCTTTTTTCAAACTCGTATCCATTGGAAGCCAAAATACCTTCATTATTTTTTGTGGAAGCTTTTAATTTATTGGAAATTAAAGTTTTGTGTCTATAGAGACCATTTGAGTTGTAAACTTGTTGATTATTCAAATACACTTCATAGCTGGAGAAGAGCGAGTGTAATAAACTCTTGTGGGTTAGATAATGTATATCATCATCTGTGAAAGGCATTCCCATATCTGCTTTTCCAAGCTCGTCTCTTTTCATAAAGACATCAAACAATCCTTTTGTAAACCAACTTTGATTTGAGGGTGGATATCTCTCATATCAAGATATATAATTCTATATGTTTGAAACTCGAATTCAATGCTGCTTTCATCCAATGAAGTACTGGGATAAACTTCTTGAACGTCAGAGGATTCAATTGGTTCCAAAACATGAATTTTGTCAAAAATCTCCCAGAGAATGTTCGTAAAATGAGCATAACAAAAGTTGCTATCGTTTGCTGATCTAGTATTCATTTTAGCTTAGAAAAAATATCTCTTCTAGTTCGACGACGTCGACTGCTTTTTGGGGGAATTCTTCGAATAATGCGACGTTTCCTAATTTTTCCACCACCTAGCTGTTTACGTAATGTTTTCTTTCCAACATCTGCAGCCACAGATTTGAATTTTTTCGTTCCAGTTGGAACATTTCCAATTTCTGGTGCAGCTATATCAAGCAAATCAACACCAACTCTTTTTGCTGTTGGGACAACATATCTCCTCAAGAATGGAATAGCTGTCCTCCCAATTGTTTGTGCTAACGCTCCGAATCCTCTTCCCCTCTGTTTTGAATAACCACGAAAATACGGTAAATCACTATCAGCAACCATTTTCTACAATTTCAGTTCTAGAAATGATTGTCAGAAGTTTTTCTAAACTTTAGTACCGCTCTTGTTACACCAACAGAGTTGAAAGGAACTTTTTCACCATAAGAGTCCCGGAGCTCGAGTTTTATGCTGTGGAATGACTTTTTTTAGAATTTGTTTAAATTGTAAGTTTGGAAAATTTTGATATTTCATGTATTGTCCCCTTAAGATGATATCTCCATTCTTAACTTTTGATATAAACGGAATGCATCGTAAAAGAGCAGCTTTTGTATCACTCACAATAGTGTATTCAATAATATCACTATATATCATTAAGGTGTGTATTCGTACAATATCATAAGGGAACTTGGGAAAATGTGGACCAGCACCACTCATGAAAACACCCATACCATAAACAGCTTCTTCGGATCCTAAGACATGACAAAGAGCTGCACCAAAAATGACAAGAAAAGAGTTCTGATTAGGACGACTCAAAGAAATTGGCTGCTAATTTTGTTAACGTGTAACTTGATTGGCATTTTTTCATACTTTTCACGTTCCTGAATTTTTCTGTTCATTTCATTGACATTATCAGATATCGAGGGGTATAGACCTGGATCAAGTGTGTAATAATCCGATGGTTTTGTATCTGGTGTCGATTTATCTAGATAGAAGAATTTACCCTCTGTTATGTTTTGGTACAAGGATGGATACGACAATTCTGTTATCGCTACCTCCCATTCTCCATCAAGATTAAATTGTTCAGGTAGAAAATTGGTAAAACAAATTAATGTATTGTTTGGGTAACAATCAAACGACGCATTGGAAACCAACTCAACAGTGAAAAAACTCATCTTTAAATGATACACTTTGAAAGCTCCTGTTCATAAAACTTACCTAATATTTCATCACCTTGTTCTCCACAAAGGTTATAGGTTGGTGGTTTAAAAGGAGCAATTTTAACAATTTTGAAGGTTTCACTTGTGAACTGAGGTTTATAACTTTTTCTGAACGGAATATCATTTTTTGATATCCGAACATGTTCACACACTTTAAAATGAGGTCACTTATATTGATTAATTGTGTTTCTGTAAAAAATTGACAAAAGTCTTTGTTTGTTACATTTTTTGGAGCTTTACCTGTTGAGCGGTTAACTCTTTTGTTCATAGTTTTTAGAAAGGAATCCATTTTTTCATGTATTTGTCACCATTTTCTTCCATATAGCAAAAAAATGTTTTTCAGAGATTTTATAGCTCGTTCTGCTACAGCAGCTTTTGTTTCACTTCTAGTAGAGTAAATTTTAACTTTCTTGTCCGTGCAAAACTTTCGAAACTCACCACTAAACTGTGTTCCCTGATCAACCCATAATTTCATTGGCATACTCTTTTTACGCAACATTTTTTTTGAAAGCTACAACTGCATCAGTGGAGTACTTTGACTTCATTGGTTGCACACGAACAAAGCAAGAAAAGACGTCAACACACACTAATTAATTCTTCACTCCATTATTACTGTCCGATAATTTATCCATAAAAGCTAGATCGAGACACCAGAACTGATTGAATCGCTTTGCAAATGCTGGTATCCTTTTGAAATGTCGTGTTGCATGGCGATACTTTTTGTAGGAATTTTTTCTGTGCAGAAAGTAAGCAACTTTCTTTTTGGATAACCCTCTTGCCTTTTGTAGATTTTTAATTGATCCAAATGCGGCTTTTTCATCTCTATACAGTCTTTGCAGCTTGGCTTTTTCAGATTTTGAAAGGAATCCAGCCCCCTCTCTCTTTGCTTTTGGCATCTTTGTTTATTACTTTTTGCGGATTTATTCCGGTAGCAGCAAGTTTTGTGTAATATATGTCGGGAAAATCAACGTTCTATCTTTTTGATGCAAAATTAAAATCTGCGAAAGCTACTTCTGTATCTCTTCCATCTAATAAAATTGTGTCGTTGAGAGATAACATGACTCGCGGAGAATTCAAAATTTGATCTACAATTGATTCGTTCTTTAATTATCTGGTTTTGTGGTTGATTTCCTTGTAATTTGGGCTCAAATATGTTGGAACAGAGACTGTTTTCTGCTCAAAAGTGTCCAACTTTTTAACTTCTAATTTAAATTTTTGTTCATAAAGGTGTTGAGGAATCAAGACAAACTGTTCCATTTCAAGACAATCGATTAATGATAGATGGTGTCAAAGTTGATATGAGCTCTATTCCTTTTCGTGAACTTGAAATTGCTCTTCTTTTATTTATTCCGGTTATTTCTAGCACGAGTTGATGAATTTCGTCTCTGTACTTTATTACGTCTTGTTTTTGTATTTCCTGTAATTGTCCTCCAAGAAGGTTTACCATGCATTCGGTTAGAAAGTGAATGAAATCTTTTGTACAATTTCGTAGGAACGTTTTCATGAAGTTCTGGGAATACGTTCGGAACGTTATCATTGTAGAGAGATGTTGTGTTCATCGTTCAAAAAAGTAATCTCTTGTTTCGTTTGAGGGAGAAAAAAATAGTGGGAATAGAACCACTGTTTGTGCAAAATCTAAGAGAGTCGACTGTTTTCGGAGTCAGATCAATGAGTAAATGACCATATGGGATTGAAGTTGCTTTTGTATACCAAACTTTTAATTGTGATCCTAACCCGAGCTGTTGACTAAGAGTGTTAATCTCGAGAAGATCTCTAGGAGACTTGAATAAAACTATATGAGTATTTTGTAACTCAATATATCTTCCCAACCTACTCTGATGGAAAAGATTATGCTTTATATATATTGAACTAAGTGACTTCCAGCTGTCGCGATTTTGACAAAATCTTTCGAGCTTGAGATTTCCTTACAAGAATCATCAAAAATCAGCAAATACGTTGTTCCATTATGAGGTAGACTCTGAATGAACTCGAAGTCAACTCCTTGAATAAAATGAATGTTCTTAATGTTTTTGGACATTAGTCCGTAAAGTGATTGATAATGTTGATAAAAATAGTAAATTGTATCAAAATCGGGTTGAAAAGTTGCAATAATTAGCCAATCATGGATATGATGAGTTTTTCCAGACCCGCCTGGTCCAACCAATGAAATAAAAATGCGTTCCTTAGAAATTATTTTGTTCATTTCTTAGGAGAATGTAAAATATAACCGACTGTACTAGATAAAAAAGCAATTCAAACTGCTGTTTCTTCACAGGTTTGGGCAAGAGTTATTCTTACTATACAGCACGCTAATATTAACAAAATAGCAAAAAATTGGGACAAAAAAAACACCAGAGATCTATCACAAGTCTGTCCAAAACATTTCCACGATTGTCGATCCTGGTTATTATCATCAAAGACTAAATTACATAAATTTAAACCGTTATCTGTATGCTTGGTCATTTATACCTTATTATAAGCGAAAATCGATTTTTCCAACTGGGAATGCGACTTCTCTATGATTTCAAGAGTAGTAAAATAAAAATAATTAATTACAAAACGATCACAAAAACAATTAGATATTACAAATATTATAAGTTATCAAATACGAAATCAAGAGTCCAATTCCGTAAGCATAAGCTTTCTTCTCTGCGCAGTGAAATGTCTTTTTGTGTCGATACGGATAGTCGCTACAATCCCCGTCAGTATCCGAGTTGTTGAGATTATTAGACACTTTTGGATAAACAAGATCATCAAGATTCTCCGCATCTGTACACAAGTAATTTGAGAGGAGATTACACTTCTCTAACCCTTTTGCAAAGTATTCTTGAAGTGTTGAAGGTGAACAATGTTGGTGAATGATTGATGATAACTCAGTGTATTCCAGTTTTCCGTGGTTCCAATAAATCCCATGTAAATTTTCAGTGTTCCACTTTGCTTGAAATGTAGGTTTATAGTGTTTGGGTGGGAGGAAACTGTATCCCAATACAATTCCATCCTTGAAAACACCCAACTCCTTGACATTTTTTCCCTCCAAGCACTCAATATCAAATACAACGAGAGACAATCTTTTTTCTAGGTTGGGTTATTACAAAAATGATTAGCAGTCTAACATTTTGAAAATTTGAGGATGATAAAATTTAATAAAAACACAAAAGATTAACCCAGTTAAATGTCCCAGGAAACATGAACTAGGAGCATTTGGTAACATGTAACAATATCCTGGACCCTTGTTTGTGGTTGCATTAACCGCTCCAGCAGAATTGTGTAGTATAGCATGCAATCAAAAAACTTTCAATCTAGCAAAGAAAAAGTCTAAAAAGATTTTCCATAACCAATAAGTCCTCCATGAGGAAATTTTTGGTTAATTTCCTGCAAACTTATATTCTGTTCCCAAATTTTACAGGCCGCTAAAAAAGAGTTTTTGGGTTTTTCATTTTCGGGAAACATTGAAAGTATGCTTCCGTAACAATTGAATATGTTGACAAGAATGACAATATCCATCAGTTTTGCGTTCCTCCATCCATGTCAATGCAAGTTTTCTTAAACTTTTCAATATAAGATAAAAGTATAGGGAGATGTTCTAGTAAGTTCTCGTACTCTTCTTTTTTTAATTCAATATTTGTCAGAAAACTCCAATGATATCCGTTCCAACGATGTTGTGAAATGGTAACTTGTTGTTTATCTGAACGATATAAAAGACTTGTTCTGCGTAATCCGTTGTGAACAACCCACTTTAATTCTGAAATTTGGGAGTCAATGTCCAATTTTTCTAATTTGGGTAAATTTTGAGCTTCAACAACAGTATAGGAATATCTTTTAAGTTCATAATGAAGTCTAACGTGAAAAACCTTTGACTTATCTCTGAGACTCAAAAAAATGTTTCTTGAGCAACCAATATCCCAACTCATTCTCAGATCAAAGATTTTTAAAATAAAAAATTTATTGTAGAGAAGACAAAGACATATTACAAAATCACACAACAATTATTACTGAAATGTACCTTGTTTAATGTTAGAAAAATCATTCAAATTTTTGATCAGTTCCTTGAACTCGTCCAAAATGTAGCTGACATAAGTCACCTGCTTGAACTCATTGTTTTCTTTGTGACAAAAGAGCCGAATCTGCACATAAATGGAGGCTGGATTCTCTTGAACGTATTGAATGAAAGTCACATATATTCGTCAATTTTGTCCTAAGCTGAATTTTCTGACTTTGTGACATCGTTGCAGCACATACTCCCTACATGGGTTCTTATCAAAGTGAGTCGGGTGCTCACTCAGTTCCAACTCCCCATTCAGGATATTGTTCTTGAGGAAACGGAATTTTTTGAATTCGTAATCTCCAATTCGAAGTTGTTGGTACTGCTCAAATGTTCCAGAGTTATCTTTTTTGAATACTTGGAAAGTTGGTTCAGAATAACTTTGTCCTTTTTTAAAAATCTGAGACACATTAAATATCCCAAATCTTTTTGAGTTAGAACCAAAGTCTATATAAAATAGAACCGAATAAGTTCCAGTTTTAGGTTGAGAATCGGCAAACATAGAAGGATCACGCGAGTAAAACGGAGAGACTTTAGAGAGAGACGTTTTATCAACTGAATCTAACAGAGAGAAATTAATTGAATTAATTGAATGATTTGAATTGTAATTTTACTCCCTTTATTGTTTCCGATCACCTTTATTTGGTAATCATCTGATTATTCTTCTTTCATTTGCAAATATGGAAAATTCAATTGCGTTATTTTGCAAAAAGTCCTTATAAGGGAACTCAGTCAGAAATTTTAAGTTGAGCAAAAATTTGAACTAGAGCAGCATATTTATCTTGATGTTTAGCACGTCTGAGCTGCTGTCTCTTGAACTGTGTCATTTTTCAAATGAAATTTTTGTTGCGTTTGAAATGATTTGCGTTACTTCCTTATACGGCAGTTTAAAAGAGTCACTCCAAAATCCTTTAGTTACAGAATGGCAGCATCCTTGTGTCAAGTTTTACCTGACTTTTATAAAAAAAAATTGTGAGAAAGCTTTGTTCATTTGCATATCGGTTAAGGATTAAAAACCTTACTTGCTTACTAGTGAAAACTCTGTTGCGTCTCACAATTACACTTTTTGTCCTCTGAAAAATTGTTCTTATCACATAATTCTCATTTCATTTTCCATTAACGAATTACTCCAAAAAATGGATGATTTATCTTTTCAATATCTGACTGTGGACTGCTTATACACCTTATATAAACATCAGTTTTTTGGTCACACAATGGACGAAGCAGGACTTGTTTTTTGCTCAATTGAAGAGAGCGGTACAACATAATTCGGAAAACAAATTTGTAGAAAAACTACCGAGCGTATCCCAGAAGAGATTGAGTAGAAAGAAGCTCAAGAGACATCTACTGAGAGCTGAGCAAAGAAATGCGAGCACACAAAAGTTGTGATCGTCCTTCTTCGACCGAATTCAGACACTTAAGAACTCGAAGTATGAGAGTGAACTAATAAAAATTGTTGATTGTTTACTAGATGGCAATGGAAAAATTGATAACCCCATGTTGTACTTTGAAGTTAGAAAGTATTATAGTCTTTGTACTGAAATATTTCAAATCTAGTGTATATTCTAAAAGTCGAAATTTGAACTCAATTTATTTGTTAAATGTCGAATTTTAAAACAACAGTTTTTGTTAAAAGTCAATAATAGAACCTCAGATTTTTCGTTAAAAATCAAAAATGTTGCTTACCAAATTGTGCGTACAAAATGTGCGTTAGTTTTCTCATTTTTCTTAGTTTTACGGTATGATTTTAAGCAAAAAACAACAATTTTAATCATTTTTAAAATGACAAGTTTTGAATCTGTTCTTGCAGCTTAAATATCGGATTTGTAACAATAATTTTTTTCTTAAAAATCGAATTTTTTCTCGACATTTTTTGTTAAATACCAAAAAAGGTAGAAAATTTTCTTAAATATCAAAATATATTCGGCATTTTTCTTAATTGTCCAAAAACAAAGTTTTTAATAATAACCAAGTACCTAAATTATCAAGTAACCTTTCGTGTTAATCTTTTATTCTGAAAAACTTGAAAAAAATAGTTAAAAAATTATATAATTGAAAATGTAAATTTAATACGAAACACCTAAAAGGTATTCAACAACTTTATTATTTTTACGAACAAATACAAAATAGTTTACAAAATTGAACATAGAATTCATTCAAAAAGAATTTCAATAACATATTCTGGCAAGTTCCGAATTTCATTACCGAAAACTCTTTGTCGCTCAATTCTACCAGGTAGTTGGGTTGGTTGAACAGTGACTGGGGTATTAGGTACATCACTCAAAAAGATGGGCTGTGAGCTGTTCCCTCCTCAATCGAAAGAGTTGTCATGGAGGGTGTAGTGGACATGTCAGTAGACCCATAGTACTGCGCTGGATCAAATCAAAGTTTTCCAGATCGTTAAATGACGTGGTGGTACTAGTATCGATACTCAACTCGCTATGTTCTCTACTATGATATCTTGAAACTATTTGGAGAAGATTATTCTTCACGTCCGAGCTTGATGCCTCACCTACCTCCGTTGAAGTGAACCAGCTGTTTGGAATTTGCCCTTCCTCCCACGGAAATGTGTACTGAATGTTTCCAGCGACGTAGTTGGCGGGAAAATCAGATCCATTAACGTGAGGATAGTGGTGTCCACTAACAACAGCAAATTCGTGCCCCATCGCGTAAGTTCCGAACTGATTCTCTATGATTGGAACCTGACCCTGCTGATATGTACCAAACTGTTGTCGCGGGTGCTCAATAATGTGCCACACAGTAATGGGTAAAGTGGTCACTGACTCGTAAAGTCCGTTTGATAAATCCTATCCGAGCAATCTCCTCAGTGAAAGGAACTGAGTACAGAAGGTTATTATTTTGAACAGTGAACTCCATTTTGGATTAAATGATAGAAGAGATTTTTTGTTAGAAAGTGTTGAGAAGGGAACAACAGATTCTTGTTAAGAAATTGATAAAAGTGTTCAGTGGAATGTAAGTTAGAAAGCAGAAAACTTAATTTTTAGGAAAAAATAGAATATCCAAATTAGATCTAAACAAAAGTTAGAACTAATGTAAGTATTTATTAAAAAGAGGAATGTGAATGTTGAAGTTAGATAGCAGGATAAAATGTTGACGAGTAGTTAGTATAATGGTGAGAAACAGTAGCGATGATGTTTTCAGACAAGCTGGATCAAATAAAAATGTCAAAATCAACAACCTCTATATATAGTGTGCTCTGTCCAATCAGAGAACAGTAACCAGAGATGGAAGATTTTACGAGAAAAATTGAAGTTTAGCTTGAAATTTCTGGAAGAACTGAAATTCAAATCCAAATATGGGTAAAATTTCCCTACAGGGTAGGAAGTGAAGGATACGTACAAGTTTCCGACTATGCTTTTACCTAAAATGGACAATTTTAGTTAAAATGAGGTGACATAATTTACCAAAAAAGTCAACCTTTGATAAATTTTTTCCAATTCTTTAAATTTCAGATCAATCTCGGAAAATGTTCCATTTTTGGAATCAAATTTTTGTATATATGCGTTTGGTAAACGAAATCCGAACCTGATACGTACTCCCACTGAATTGTAATCGTTTTAATAATGGAAGTACAAAGCACTCTGTAGTGAAGAAGTTATTGTCATTGGGTGTGGGAGAGGAACAAAGTTTGTTTGTGAAACATTTCTGTACTGCTCCAATATATCGGGGACGGAGTTCAAATTGAACAACAATTCGTATTTGCCTACATGCTATTCTGAGGATAAATCGCAATAAACTCCTCATATTCAAACTTTTTAATGGAAAACGTTGCACACTCAAGACCTCTACTAAATCGGATTCTTCTGTTGGATTTTGCGAAAATCTCCAAAAAATTGTAAAAAAAAGTATGAATCTACATCAATTTCGTCAATTTTGAATGCATCAGGTATACCTTCTTTTCTCTTGTAAATCTTCTCCAAAATTTATAAGTGGTTTTTGATCAACATGTTTCACAAATGATCAATATTTCACCTTTTTATCTATTTAAGAAAAAATGTTAAAAGAGAAAACGAGATAAACAAAACGATATCATTAACTTTTACAACGAGTTTCTTAATAATAAAGTTTGATTGGTTTGTAGTTTGTAATATAATCACGTTAACGTCAATTGTATATAAGTTATCTTCTCTTATAGTAGGAGCTTTCTTCTCTAATGGTTTAATATTATTGTAAAAACACATTTAGTGTACTATTGATAAAATTAAAAGTTAGTTCGCTTACAATAATATTTGTATTCTCTAAGAGAGCAAACATCTGACAGATAGATTTTGTTTAAAAGTCTGTTTTGGTATGAAAAGTATTGTTTTGTCAAAAAAGTAACACAAATCAGCAATATGACAAATAAATATAACTTCAGATTTCCAATTTTCCTCCAAGAAATAAAATTACACATTTTGGATGTTTTCTGGATTTAACAACAATGTAGAATGCAACACTGTGACTGTTTCGTAGGAATTTCTTGAAGTTTCCTACTTAATAATGTTACTAAAAATAGAAATTACCTCATTTTTCCTCATATGGAAATAATGAGTCATACGAGTTATTCTAACTAACAAACCAAAAATTGTATTCATTCTCACTTTGTTATCAGATACAGTTGCTCGGCACTTTACCTGAATTTTATACAATTTATTTTGGATCAAAACAATACAATGCCTTCTATTGATAGAAATCTACCTGTCAAATGCACAAAGTGCAAGAAAATGGTTGTCAAGCAGCAAATGGCTCGACACAAAAAATCATGTGATAGAAGTACTTTAAATTGTCCCAAGTGTCAACATTTCTATACAAAGAGGAAAGAGGACTTGAACTACCACCTTGGTAAGCATCACGCTCCTCAAGATGAGAAGCTTAATACAGTGTGCACTATATGCTTGGAGGAATTTCCAAGTTTTTATTCTCTTCAACGACATAAGAGACGGAAACACGGAACATCGACCAAAGTTGGAGCCAAATCCAGAGAAAGCTTGAAAGAAGTACTAGAATCGGAAGAATTGGATAAGAACAACGAACAGTTACAGCAGGAACTTAGTGCCTGTCAACACTTCTTTGACAATACTTAGATGGAGATTGGGAGACATAGAGTATTCAAGTTCAGATTGTCGAAACTTGATACCAGCGAAATTAATGAAAAACTGAAGTAAGTGTTTGAAAAGCTGAACTGCGCTGCAAAAATAGATTTATCGCTTGGATTTATTTTACGAAATGTGGACACAGACGAATACCGATACTTTTATGCTCATGAGAACAACACCTTCTTTGAGAAGTCTCATTTTCTTTGTACTAAGGGGGACTTTGTCTCACTTAAGGATAGAGTAGAGAAAATGGATTTGGTTGAGACTTGTGCTCAAGAAAGGGCAACTACAAAATGGCGGTATGCACTAACTACGAATGTAACATTTTTCTGTGCTCTTCTCAACAATATCCCAATGGGATGTTTAGATGCTGTTATACCTGAACAGTTGTTGAGAAGATCAGATGTAAATTGTCTTGTTACGAATGGTTACGGAGAAACCTACAAGGACTACCTTTGCTTGTTTAGACCTGTGGCTGTTCACTTCTATGGATCAGTTGAGCTGGAAACAAACGAAGCTAAGTTGTTCAGTGACTTTCTCCACGAGGCTGGTCATGATGCAATTATCTTTAGAGGAGTGTCAATGGATCACCTTGTGTTTGTTGAAAACGCTATAAAACGCAACATTTTCCTTTATGACATTGATATTGAGGACGGAGATTTTGTAGGTGAATTTGCAAGAAGAAGTACTGAGATGTACGAGAACAACATTAATCTACTGCGCTACAACAACCACATATGCTATGTTGATGATATCAACACGTTCTTCAAACGATTCCGCTATCCTAATTCTAAAACTTTTATTAGGCGTGCTGGAAATTACCACCACCACGTGAAATCTTGTAAAGATAGGATACAGCACGTTTATCCGAAGAGTGTTTACACTTTGAGAGAAACTTTGTTCGATAAACTTGACGGTTTTGGAATTAGATATGAGGAAGATCAAAAACTGTTCAAAAACTTGGCTGTATTTGGTTTCGAATCAATCTATTATCCATCTAATGAAAAAAAAAACCAATACAATTACTTGGATAGGAAAACATGAACCAATCTCTGTGTCAATTTCCTCTAATCTATTACAGGAACCTGTTTTCCTATGCAACCAAGACCCCAAGACACTGATTGTATCTTTTGTTGAAGCACTAAAAGAACTAGCTAGCAAAAGTAAAGCAGAAATTTTGCAAAAATGTTCCTCCATTGAAAATGCAATTAAAACCAGAGTAAATTCTATTTTCGAGAAACTAAATGAAAAGAAAAAGGAGAGTAGTCCAATGTTTGAATTTCAAAATATCGAAGAAGAAGAAGAAATTGATATGTCGACTCAATTCCTCCAAATTCTGAAAAATCATTGCAAATTATGAAAAAGCGAACTGCAACAACATTTTGAACGTTATGTCAGCACTTTACCTGTTTTTGGATTCAACAGCGGGAAATATGTTCTAATTCTTATCAAGTCTTTTTACTACCCTACCTCATTCACGAGCGCGATATTCAACCAACGGTTATTAAAAAAGCTAATCATTTTGTATACTTTAAATTTGGTGATGTACAGTTCCTCGATATTCTAAACTTTCTTGGTGGAGCAACATCACTAGATTCGTTCCTCAAAGCTTACAAGACAAATGAGACCAAAGGATCTTTCCCTTATGAATGGTTCGACTCACCAAACAAATTGGATGTGACTTTCCTACCCCCTTACGAATGTTTCTTTAGTAAGTTGAGAGATCACAATCCCTTGGAAAAAGAATTTACGGATTTCACAAAATTGTTGAATAGTGGACTTTCCCAACAGGAGGCTCTGAAAAAAAATAGGTTGAAGGTAGTTCCCCCCTTCGGGAGTTGACAACTACAATTACTTAGAAAGTGTGTGGGAGCAGGAGCAAATGACAACTTTTTAAGAATTTGTCAGGTGGTATAACAACAAGGATGTTGTCCCGACACTAGAAGCCATGCAGAAAATGATGGAACTCTATCATAACAAAGGGGTTGATATGTTAAAACTGGGTCGCACACCACCTAATTTGGCAAATATTTGTCTACAGAATTCAACTAATAACAAACTCTATCCTTTCGTTGAAGCAGACAAAGATTTTCATGATAAAATACACAAGGATATGACTGGTGGTCCCTATATCGTCTTTACTAGAAAAGCGGTTGTGGATCAAACATATATTCGAAACTCAGAAAACATTTGCAAATCAATTGTTGGTATAGACGCCAGTCAACTTTACCCCCTTCTCAATGTGTCAAGAAATGCCCACTGGGGCTTTACACTAGGTGGGAGTTTGATTCAGACTCTCAGAAGTTTAAAGCTAGGCAAAACAAATCGAGGAAATTAAAGAAAATGGTTATGTCGTTCCTACAATCTCAGCGTCCTAACTGCACTATTGAAAGTTACTACATAACCGGAACTCAGAAAAAACTTGATTGTTTTAATATAGACGGACTTTGTGCTCACTGTAAAACCATATTTGAAGCAATGGGTTGTTACTTTCACTTTTGTGAATGTCAGGAAGCAAGAGCAAGTTTGTCAGAGGAAGAGACTCAGAGAGGACTCAATAAACGGGAATACGATGAACTAAGACGAGACTATTTGCGGAACAAAGGATATAAATTTGTTGAGATAGCCGAATGTAACTGGTGGGAAACTCTCAAAGGTGATGAATCTGTAAAAATTTACGTGAGAAACAATTTCCCATTCAAGTTACCTCTGTGTCAAGAATCTCAACTTGCTAAGATAAGAGAAGATAATCTGTTTGGTTACGTTCAGTGTGACCTCAAAGTTTCAGATGGTTTGAAATACAAGTTCTCGAATTTTCCACCAATCTTTAAAAACTTTAATATTAGTCGAGCAGATATTGGTGATTATATGAGGGATTATGCAATTGATAACGATTAACTCATGCAACCGCAACGCATGTTGATTTCGAGCTTCAAGTTGGAGAATGGAACAGTCATAACACCTTTACTCAACTTTTACTATAGTCTTGGGGTGAAATTTACCAAAATTTATCTCTTCGTTCAGTACACACCCAAAAAATGTTTCAACAATTTTGTCCAATCAGGTGTTGAAGCAGAAAGAGGTGGAGATGAAAATCCTGAATCAAGCATTGTAGCAGAAACAATGAAATTGTTAGGGAATAGTTCCTATGGTTACCAATTCATGGACAGAAGCAGACATACAGTGACAAAATACCTGAACGATGAAAAGATACACAAAGCTATCAACGCTAAACTGTTTAAGAGACTTAACAGTGTGTCGAAAGAACTATACGAAGTTGAACTTGTAAAATCAAAAATTGAGCACCGCGAACCGATAATACTCGGCTTTTTTATACTTCAGTACGCAAAATTACGTATGCTGGAGCTTTGTTACAATTTTTTTGATAAATGTTGCAATGTCGACACATTCGAAGAGTTAGAAATGGACACTGACTCCTTATTCTTAGCTCTAGCACACAATAAATTGTACGATTGCTTTCGTCCATCTAAAAAAGCAGAGTGGGAAGCTCTGAGGGAACACGATTGTGATGATTCTTTCAAAGCTGATGCTGTAAAAAATTTCTACCCTAGAACTTGTTGTGATAAACATAAAAAGCACGATAAGCGTGAACCAGGTCTGTTCACGGAAGAATTTAGATGTACCGAAATGATTTTTCTCTATAGCAAAAATTATTGTTGCTACGATGCCAAATCGGATAAGTACGAATTCAGCAGCAAAGGGTTAAACAAACGAGCGTTGGAAGAGACCGGAGATTGTCCACTGGAAAAGTATCGGCGAATGATGGAAGAAATCATCAATTTACATTTACAAATAGAGGATTTCGAACAATCAACCACTGCGTCGCTACCTATGAACAAACAAAGAAAGGACTCTCAAATTTTTATCCTAAACGAAAAGTGTTATCTGATGGAATTCAAACTGTACCCCTGAACTTGTAAACTATTCAATTAATTTTCATATTGTGAGCGCTCTTTGTTGTGTTTTTGAAATTACTTATAATGTACTTGATTAATACTGTGTCTTTTTATACCTTCATAATTCATTCTTTTAAAAATTTTCAGTTTTCTCAATTTTTAGCGTTGGCTATACCTAATCCTAAGACATTGCAGCGGCTATACCTAATCTTAATACATTGTGGCAGCTATACCTAATCTTAATACGTTGCGGTGGATATACCTAATCTTAATACATTGCGGAGGTTATACCTAATCTTAATACATTGCGGCGGCTATACCTAATCTTAATACATTGCGGCGGCCATACCTAATCTTAATACATTGCGGCGGCTGTTCCTAATCTTAATACATTGCGGCGGCTATACTTAATCTTATTACATTGCGGCGGCTATACTTAATCTTAATACATTGCGGCGGCTATACCTAATCTTAATACATTGCGGCGGCCATACCTAATCTTAATACATTGCGGCGGCTGTTCCTAATCTTAATACATTGCGGCGGCTATACTTAATCTTATTACATTGCGGCGGCTATACCTAATCTTAATACATTGCGGCGGCTATACCTAATCTTAATACATTGCGGCGGCCATACCTAATCTTAATACATTGCGGCGGCTGTTCCTAATCTTAATACATTGCGGCGGCTATACTTAATCTTATTACATTGCGGCGGCTATACTTAATCTTAATACATTGCGGCGGCTATACTTAATCTTAATACATTGCGGCGGCTATACCTAATGTTAATACATTGCAGCGGCTATACCTAATCTTAATACATTGCGGCGGCTATACCTAATCTTAATACATTGCGGCGGCTATACCTAATCTTAATACATTGCGGCGGCTATACCTAATCTTAATACATTGCGGCGGCTATACCTAATCTTAATACATTGCGGCGGCTATACCTAATCTTAATACATTGCGGCGGCTATACCTAATCTTAATACATTGCGGCGGCTATACCTAATCTTAATACATTGCGGCGGCTATACCTAATCTTAATACATTGCGGCGGCCATACCTAATCTTAATACATTGCGGCGGCTATACCTAATCTTAATACATTGCGGCGGCTATACCTAATCTTAATACATTGCGGCGGCCATACCTAATCTTAATACATTGCGGCGGCTGTTCCTAATCTTAATACATTGCGGCGGCTATACTTAATCTTATTACATTGCGGCGGCTATACTTAATCTTAATACATTGCGGCGGCTATACTTAATCTTAATACATTGCGGCGGCTATACCTAATCTTAATACATTGCCGCGGCTATACCTAACCTTAATACATTGCGGCGGCTATACCTAATCTTAATACATTGTGGCGGCTATACTTAATCTTAATACATTGCGGCGGCTATACTTAATCTTAATACATTGCGGCGGCTATACCTAATGTTAATACATTGCAGCGGCTATACCTAATCTTAATACATTGCGGCGGCTATACCTAATCTTAATACATTGCGGCGGCTATACCTAATCTTAATACATTGCGGCGGCTATACCTAATCTTAATACATTGCGGCGGCTGTTCCTAATCTTAATACATTGCGGCGGCTATACTTAATCTTAATACATTGCGGCGGCTATACCTATTCTTAATACGTTGCGGCGGCTATACCTAATCTTAAAACATTGCGGCGGCTATACCAAATCTTAATACATTGCGGCGGCTATACCTAATCTTAATACATTGCGGTGGCTATACCTAATCTTAATACATTGCCGCGGCTATACCTAAACATAATACATTGCGGCGGCTATACCTAATCTTAATACATTGCGGCGGCTATACCTAATCTTAATACATTGCGGCGGCTATACCTAATTTTAATATATTGCGGTGGCTATAAATAATCCTAAAACTTTGCGCTAGTTATACCAATAAATATGTTGAAATTTACTGCAAAGGGAATTATCCGCTGCCTGTACAATTCCCGTGCGCGCTGCTTGTACAATTCCCCGCCTCCCGCCTGTAAAATTCCCTGCGCGGAAAAGCTAATGACAGGCTCCAAAAAATGCGCGAGACCTACTCAAACTATACTACTGCGACTATTCCTAATCTTAGTGCGCTGCGGCGGCTATTCCTAATCTTGGTACGTTGCGGCAGCTATACCTAATCTTAATACATTGCGGTGGATATACCTAATCTTAATACATTGCGGAGGTTATACCTAATCTTAATACATTGCGGCGGCTATACCTAATCTTAATACATTGCCGCGGCTATACCTAACCTTAATACATTGCGGCGGCTATACCTAATCTTAATACATTGTGGCGGCTATACTTAATCTTAATACATTGCGGCGGCTATACTTAATCTTAATACATTGCGGCGGCTATACCTAATGTTAATACATTGCAGCGGCTATACCTAATCTTAATACATTGCGGCGGCTATACCTAATCTTAATACATTGCGGCGGCTATACCTAATCTTAATACATTGCGGCGGCTATACCTAATCTTAATACATTGCGGCGGCTATACCTAATCTTAATACATTGCGGCGGCTGTTCCTAATCTTAATACATTGCGGCGGCTATACTTAATCTTAATACATTGCGGCGGCTATACCTAATCTTAATACATTGCGGTGGATATACCTAATCTTAATACATTGCGGAGGTTATACCCAATCTTAATACATTGCCGCGGCTATGCCTAACCTTAATACATTGCCGCGGCTATACCTAACCTTAATACATTGCGGCGGCTATACCTAATCTTAATACATTGTGGCGGCTATACTTAATCTTAATACATTGCGGCGGCTATACTTAATCTTAATACACTGCGGCGGCTATACCTAATCTTAATACATTGCGGTGGATATACCTAACCTTAATACATTGCGGAGGTTATACCTAATCTTAATACATTGCGGCGGCTATACCTAATCTTAATACATTGCCGCGGCTATACCTAACCTTAATACATTGCGGCGGCTATACCTAATCTTAATACATTGTGGCGGCTATACTTAATCTTAATACATTGCGGAGGCTATACTTAATCTTAATACATTGCGGCGGCTATACCTAATGTTAATACATTGCAGCGGATATACCTAATCTTAATACATTGCGGCGGCTATACCTAATCTTAATACATTGCGGCGGCTATACCTAATCTTAATACATTGCGGCGGCTATACCTAATCTTAATACATTGCGGCGGCTATACCTAATTTTAATACATTGCGGCGGCTGTTCCTAATCTTAATACATTGCGGCAGCTATACCTAATCTTAATACATTGCGGTGGATATACCTAATCTTAATACATTGCGGAGGTTATACCTAATCTTAATACATTGCGGCGGCTATACCTAATCTTAATACATTGCCGCAGCTATAC
The DNA here is from genome assembly GCF_964194025.1 of Convolutriloba macropyga. Lineage (NCBI taxonomy): Eukaryota > Metazoa > Xenacoelomorpha > Acoela > Convolutidae > Convolutriloba > Convolutriloba macropyga. Next base: position 4,622,892 of record NC_134481.1, read on the forward strand.
CTAACTTCAATACATTGCGGCGGCTATACCTAATCTTAATACATTGTGGCGGCTATACTTAATCTTAATACATTGCGGCGGCTATACTTAATCTTAATACATTGCGGCGGCTATACCTAATGTTAATACATTGCAGCGGCTATACCTAATCTTAATACATTGCGGCGGCTATACCTAATCTTAATACATTGCGGCGGCTATACCTAATCTTAATACATTGCGGCGGCTATACCTAATCTTAATACATTGCGGCGGCCATACCTAATCTTAATACATTGCGGCGGCTGTTCCTAATCTTAATACATTGCGGCGGCTATACTTAATCTTATTACATTGCGGCGGCTATACTTAATCTTAATACATTGCGGCGGCTATACTTAATCTTAATACATTGCGGCGGCTATACCTAATGTTAATACATTGCAGCGGCTATACCTAATCTTAATACATTGCGGCGGCTATACCTAATCTTAATACATTGCGGCGGCTATACCTAATCTTAATACATTGCGGCGGCTATACCTAATCTTAATACATTGCGGCGGCTATACCTAATCTTAATACATTGCGGCGGCTGTTCCTAATCTTAATACATTGCGGCGGCTATACTTAATCTTAATACATTGTGGCGGCTATACCTATTCTTAATACGTTGCGGCGGCTATACCTAATCTTAAAACATTGCGGTGGATATACCTAATCTTAATACATTGCGGAGGTTATACCTAATCTTAATACATTGCGGCGGCTATACCTAATCTTAATACATTGCCGCGGCTATACCTAACCTTAATACATTGCGGCGGCTATACCTAATCTTAATACATTGTGGCGGCTATACTTAATCTTAATACATTGCGGCGGCTATACTTAATCTTAATACATTGCGGCGGCTATACCTAAGGTTAATACATTGCAGCGGCTATACCTAATCTTAATACATTGCGGCGGCTATACCTAATCTTAATACATTGCGGCGGCTATACCTAATCTTAATACATTGCGGCGGCTATACCTAATCTTAATACATTGCGGCGGCCATACCTAATCTTAATACATTGCGGCGGCTGTTCCTAATCTTAATACATTGCGGCGGCTATACTTAATCTTATTACATTGCGGCGGCTATACTTAATCTTAATACATTGCGGCGGCTATACTTAATCTTAATACATTGCGGCGGCTATACCTAATCTTAATACATTGCGGCGGCTGTTCCTAATCTTAATACATTGCGGCGGCTATACTTAATCTTAATACATTGCGGAGGTTATACCTAATCTTAATACATTGCGGCGGCTATACCTAATCTTAATACATTGCCGCGGCTATACCTAACCTTAATACATTGTGGCGGCTATACTTAATCTTAATACATTGCGGCGGCTATACTTAATCTTAATACATTGCGGCGGCTATACCTAATGTTAATACATTGCGGTGGATATACCTAATCTTAATACATTGCGCAGGTTATACCTAATCTTAATACATTGCGGCGGCTATACCTAATCTTAATACATTGCCGCGGCTATACCTAACCTTAATACATTGCGGCGGCTATACCTAATCTTAATTCATTGTGGCGGCTATACTTAATCTTAATACATTGCGGCGGCTATACTTAATCTTAATACATTGCGGCGGCTATACCTAATGTTAATACATTGCAGCGGCTATACCTAAACTTAATACATTGCGGCGGCTATACCTAATCTTAATACATTGCGGCGGCTATACCTAATCTTAATACATTGCGGAGGTTATACCTAATCTTAATACATTGCGGCGGCTATACCTAATCTTAATACATTGCCGCGGCTATACCTAACCTTAATACATTGCGGCGGCTATACCTAATCTTAATACATTGTGGCGGCTATACTTAATCTTAATACATTGCGGCGGCTATACTTAATCTTAATACCTTGCGGTGGCTATACCTAATGTTAATACATTGCAGCGGCTATACCTAATCTTAATACATTGCGGCGGCTATACCTAATCTTAATACATTGCGGCGGCTATACCTAATCTTAATACATTGCGGTGGATATACCTAATCTTAATACATTGCGGAGGTTATACCTAATCTTAATACATTGCGGCGGCTATACCTAATCTTAATACATTGCGCTGGATATACCTAATCTTAATACATTGCGGAGGTTATACCTAATCTTAATAAATTGCGGCGGCTATACCTAATCTTAATACATTGCCGCGGCTATACCTAACCTTAATACATTGCGGCGGCTATACCTAATCTTAATACATTGTGGCGGCTATACTTAATCTTAATACATTGCGGCGGCTATACTTAATCTTAATACATTGCGGCGGCTATACCTAATGTTAATATATTGCAGCGGCTATACCTAATCTTAATACATTGCGGCGGCTATACTTAATCTTAATACATTGCGGCGGTTATACCTATTCTTAATACGTTGCGGCGGCTATACCTAATCTTAAAACATTGCGGCGGCTATACCTAATCTTAATACATTGCGGCGGCTATACCTAATCTTAATACATTGCGGCGGCTATACCTAATCTTAATACATTGCGGCAGCTATACCTAATCTTAATACATTGCGGTGGATATACCTAATCTTAAAACATTGCGGAGGTTATACCTAATCTTAATACATTGCGGCGGCTATACCTAATCCTAATACATTGCCGCGGCTATACCTAACCTTAATACATTGCGGCGGCTGTACCTAATCTTAATACATTGTGGCGGCTATACTTAATCTTAATAAATTGCGGCGGCTATACTTAATCTTAATACATTGCGGCGGCTATACCTAATGTTAATACATTGCAGCGGCTATACCTAATCTTAATACATTGCGGCGGCTATACCTAATCTTAATACATTGCGGCGGCTATACCTAATCTTAATACATTGCGGCGGCTATACCTAATCTTAATACATTGCGGCGGCTATACCTAATCTTAATACATTGCGGCGGCTGTTCCTAATCTTAATACATTGCGGCGGCTATACTTAATCTTAATACATTGCGGCGGCTATACCTATTCTTAATACGTTGCTGCGGCTATACCTAATCTTAAAACATTGCGGCGGCTATACCTAATCTTAATACATTGCGGCGGCTATACCTAATCTTAATACATTGCGGTGGCTATACCTAATCTTAATACATTGCCGCGGCTATACCTAAACATAATACATTGCGGCGGCTATACCTAATCTTAATACATTGCGGCAGCTATACCTAATCTTAATACATTGCGGCGGCTATACCTAATTTTAATATATTGCGGTGGCTATAAAATAATCCTAAAACTTTGCGCTAGTTATACCAATAAATATGTTGAAATTTACTGCAAAGGGAATTATCCGCTGCCTGTACAATTCCCCTGCGCGCTGCTTGTACAATTCCCCGCCTCCCGCCTGTAAAATTCCCTGCGCGGAAAAGCTAACGACAGGCTCCAAAAAATGCGCGAGACCTACTCAAACTATACTACTGCGACTGTTCCTAATCTTAATGGGCTGCGGCGGCTATTCCTAATCTTGGTACGTTGCGGCGGCTATTCATAATCTTAATACGTTGCGGCGGCTATTCGTAATCTTAATACATTGCGGCAGCTATACCTATTCTCAATACATTGCGGCGGCTATACCTAATCTTAATAAATTGCGGCGGCTATACCTAATCTTAATACATTGCGGCGGCTATACCTAATCGTAATACTTTGCGGCGGCTATACCTAATCTTAATACATTGCGGCGGCTATACCTAATCTTAATACGTTGCGGCGGCTCTTCGTAATCTTAGTACATTGCGGCGGCTATACCTATTCTCAATACATTGCGGCGGCTACACCTAATCTTAATAAATTGCGGCGGCTATACCTAATCTTAATACATTGCGGCGGCTACACCTAATCTTAATAAATTGCGCCGGCTACACCTAATCTTAATGCATTGCGTCGGCTATGCCTAATCTTATTACACTGCGGCGGTTATACCTAATCTTAACACATTGCGGCGGCTATACCTAATCTTAATACATTGCGGCGGCTATACCTAATCTTAATACATTGCGGCGGCTATACCTAATCTTAATACCTTGCGGTGGCTATACCTAATCTTAATACATTGCGGCGGCTATACCTAATTTTGATACATTGCGGCGGCTATACCTAATCTTAAAA